>NC_091445.1:26378688-26681292 GCF_964237555.1 Oryctolagus cuniculus
AGTACAGTAAGTTTCATGAAGTGGATTCAATACTTCACAGAAAAACATCATGGGAGAATGGAAGCACAGGATTTTCCTTTGGCTGGTCACCCAAATGGCCACTATGGCTGGGTGCCTGTGCTGATCTGAAGGCAGAATCAGGTGCCTCCTCCTGGTCTCCCATGGGAGTGCAGGGCCCAAGCACTTGGGCCATCCTCCACTGCCTTCCTGGGCCACAGCAGAGAGCTGGACTGGAAGAGGAGCAACCGGCAGGAACCCAGCACCCATATGGGATGCTGGCACCACAAGTTGGAGAATTAACCAAGTGAGCCACTGGCCCAGCAGAATCTTTTATATGAACTAGGAGTTCTTTGTACTTAGTAGTTATTCAATAACTGCTCACGGATTTGAATATTTTAATTGGAAAGAAAATGAGGAATATCATCAAGCCAACTTGGAGAATTCGTGAGTCCTATTGATACAAGTATTTAAACAAAATCCTGCCCCAAATAGGCTAAGATAATAAGCCCCTCAGGTAGGGATAAAGAAGTGCGTAGAAATGAGGACCCTGGTACTAGGAGATGTAGGGTCTGCAAAGGCAGGGGAAGTGGATTAAAGGAACATGAAAGCAGGTGTTCCTTTCAGCTGCTGATCAGAAAATGAGAGATGGATTCGCTGCGAAAGTTGAAAAGGCGCAGTAGCAGAAGAAAACAATACTATCATCTTAGATAATAGAGGCATTCTTCACACATCATTTCTGGAAAAGCCAGCCAGCAAGCTTATCCTCTCATTGAGTTCCTGAATACTTTCAATCAAAGCACCCTGTGTTCACCTAATACGTTTTCAGAAGAAAAGTTAAAAAAAGAAGACATTATAAGTGGCAAGCATTTTACCTTTGTGCACTTGGCAGTGCCATTGAGTAATTACTTTAGCTTTCTTTCTTTCTTTTTTTTTTTTTTGGTCTTACCTTTTAGGTAATTTTTTGCTAACCATATCCATTGTAGCATTATTATGTATGATACTATGCCTAAATTCCTTAACTTTAGCCAAATAGAATGGAATAAACTTTGTTCCTTGCCTAATTAAATAGTCTCTGGTAATAGTTAAAAATATAAAAACATTCAATAAAATCAACACTCCTTTAGATTGAAAAACTATAAAACTCACAAACTCTCAGCAAGCCAAATCAAGAAATAACCTGATGAAATATACTTATAAAATGTAAAATGTACTTGAAACTTGTTAGTAAACATGATAAAGCATACTTACATAGATGATAGAGATAGATAGATGATAGATAGAACCTCAAAACAAGCATTTGGTTTGCTATCATAAAATTTCAAGAGTACCTTTTGTTGCTCAGTATTCAACATTACACAAGAGGGCTTGACAAAAATAGCTAAAACAATAAACTCTAAGACATAAAGAAAGCACCTATGAAACACTATAATTGTTTGCAATTCATATTAACCTAGAGATAAATGATTTTAAGTAATAAAAACATACCATTTTCTAAATTCATATAAATATTAATAATTATTGGAAGCTGCTTTTTAAACTTTTTAATGTAAATTTTAAACAATTCTTAACAGAGTCAATATGATTTGTAGATACAATTCTAAGAACGTAATGATATTTCCTTTCTCCCTCCCTTCCTTCTACCTTCCTTCCTTCCCCTTTTCTGTCTTTTTTTAAGCTTTGAAATAACATATTTTAAATTTACATTATAGTACAAAGGCTTAACACTTCACTGAGTAAGAAGTTTAACAAATAAAAAGCAAAAAATCCCAGTTTAGTGGGAATACAGAAAATGCCTGTAAGCAATAATTGAAAGGAAAAATTACCTTAAGGTGGTTTCACAAACTGGAGACTTGCTGGTGTTCTCAGGGACCCTTTCAGGTATTCTGGGAAGTCAAATGAGTCAAACGTATTTTCTTTTTCTTTTTTTTTTTGAAACTTTTATTTAATAAAGATAAATTTCCAAAGTACAACTTTTGAATTACAGTTGCTTTTTGCCTCGATAACCTCCCTCCCACCTGCAACCATCCCATATCCCGCTCCCTCTCCCATCCCATTCACATCAAGATTCATTTTCAATTATCTTTATATACAGAAGATCAATTTAGTATATATTAAGTAAAGATTTCATCAGTTTGTGTGTGTGTGTGTGTGTGTGTGTGTGAGAGAGAGAGAGAGAGAGAGGGAGAGAGAATGCACTTCTATCCACTGGCCCACTCACTAAATCCCTGCAACACCAAGGGTGGGACAGACAAAAGCCAGGATCTAGGATCTCAATATCATGTGGGTGGCAGCAACCCAACTACTGCAGCCTCCCGGGTTCTCATTAGTATGAACCTGGAATCAGAAGATTGGAACCAGGCACTCCAATGTGGTATGTGTTTCTTTTCTTTTCTTTTTTTTTTTTTTACAGGCAGAGTGGACAGTGAGAGAGAGAGACAGAGAGAGAAAGGTCTTCCTTTGCCGTTGGTTCACCCTCCAATGGCCACCGCTGCAGCCGGCGCACCGCGCTGATCCGATGGCAGGAGCCAGGATCCAGGTGCTTTTCCTGGTCTCCCATGGGGTGCAGGGCCCAAGCACCTGGGCCATCCTCCACTGCACTCCCTGGCCATAGCAGAGAGCTGGCCTGGAAGAGGGGCAACCGGGACAGAATCCGGCGCCCCGACCGGGACTAGAACCCGGTGTGCCGGCGCCGCAAGGTGGAGGATTAGCCTATTGAGCCACGGCGCCGGCCTAATGTGTTTCAAGTAGTCTTTTAATCTCTGTGCCCTTCATCCACCCCTCATTTATTATTTTGATACTTTAATGGTAATTATAAAAAATGACAGTGGGCTCCATAAAATAAACCTAATATGAATAACAATTTATATGCAGGCTGTTAGTCTTTAGGAATATGTGACTTATGCTGTTCTTTTATTTTAGGTCTTTGGGAAACTTGGCACTCAAAAGTAACACTTATTTGCATTTGTGGAAAACAGTGACCTCCCAAGAGTTTGTTAACTCATTGAATAATAGTTATTGAATGATCACTTTGCAACATATACTCTTTTGGGGATAACACTGTGGCAAAGATGGTTTTCAATGTCACCACTGAATTTACAAATGGGAAATTGAGGAAAAGCAAAGGAAAGAATCTGCCCACCTCCTAGGGAACACATTTTAGAAAGTTTTCCAGAAAGTCTCTCCAAGGACATGTCATTGTCTACTCTTAGCTCTGAGGAATGCTGGAATTCATAGGGATTTTTGTTAGGCTCATTGTTAACCTGATGAAAATCAGTTCTCGTGAATAAAGTAGAGGAGGTAGCAGGTTCGGCTCCAACTGCCTTTGGTCCCTTTGAGGTTCTTTATTCCTCAGTTGTACCAAGAAGCTTGGTCTCTCATGCAGTGCAAGGTAAGAAGCTCTCAGTACCCACTGCCCCAGCATAGTGTGGGTTCACCTGCCACCCTGGTCCACACATCTGCTTCAGGCTCAGGGCACTCTGTATCACAGTTCCCTTTTGGGATACAGAATCTGAAAATATCCTATGGTTCCATGCACAGAGAAGTCCCGCACTTCATTTTCTTGTGGACTCAGCTGTGGGAGCCACGTCTGATTCCTCCTTACCCTGGGACCCAATGAACTCTATTTTCACCCCATTCCCTGCACCCATAACAGACTTTATTCTTTTTTTTAAAGATTTATTTATTTATTTATTTCAAAGGCAGAGTTACACAGACAGAGGAGAGGCAGAGAGAGAGAGAGCGAGAGAGAGAGAGAGAGAAAGAAGTCTTCCTCCCAATGGTTCACTCCCCAGATGGCCACAACGGCCGGAGCTGTGCTGATCTGAAGCCAGGAGCCAGGAGCTTCTTCTGGGTCTCCCACGTGGGTGCAGGGGCCTAAAGACTTGGGCCATCTTCCACTGCTTTCCCAGGCCATAGCAGAGCTGGATGGGAAGTGGAGCAGCTGGGTCTCTAACTGGCACCCACATGGGATGCTGGCGCTTCAGGCCAGGGCCTTAACCCACTGCGCCACAGCTCAGGCCCCCAGACTTTATTCTAATAGCAAGAAAAACTAAGAGATCAGGAAATGGTGTTGGGAGAGGCGTCAGTATCTTAGCTAGGAGAGCTACCTCAGGGGGTCTGGTTCTAGTCCTGTGTTTTTTGTCTAGCTGGTAGTCCTTCATGTTTTCAACCTAGTCTTCTGTCTACACCTAGAGATCCTGTATATTCTTTGAGAGCAGAAGGATCCTTGGACAATTTCTACATTCTACACTGATGCATTTCTCCCTGAAGCAACACTTTCAGGACCAATAACCTACCTGAAAAGCATCCAGAGAGAAGATATAACATCACGACACCAGAAAATAAAGAGGGAGGAGATGGTCAGGAGTTCACTATGCTTGAGAGCAGAATGTGAGATACAGAGTGACACTGATAGACAAGGAACCACAGAAGGAAATAGCTCATTTGGTTTTATCCCTGGGAAAACTTAATAGTCTTAAGGTGACATTTCTTTAAGATCTCTGTGGCTCCAGTATGAAAAATGGATTCAAGCTGTGCAAGAATAGAGCTGGGGAGACCTGTTAGAAGTCTGTTGTAATTACTTTGGCAAGAGATAATGTCAGGCTTACCTGATGTCATAGCAGTGGGGGGGGGGGTTGGATGAATTAGAATATTATTATGGATACAGAACAATAGCAATATCAGAAGTCAACCTTTCTCTTTGGATTACCAGTTGAGTGGGTGGGGTGATGCTCTCTTAGACAAAACACACAGGAGAAGGATCCCGTTTACAAGGTGGCTCTCCTATCTAAAATTTCAACCCCTTCCCATTTTCTGATCTGTTTGCTTTTAGAACTTAATAATATAACTTACATTTTATCTTTTCCTAGTTTGCTCAACCTCTCAAGAATATAAATTTTGTGGGGAGACATTTGTGCAAGTTTATATCCTATTTTTTAACTTTTATTTAATAAATAAAAATTTCCAAAGTGTAAAGTACTGTTTGAGTACTAGTTAAAGCGTTAATTCACATTGTTCAACACATTAAGGACAGAGATACTACATGGGGAGTAAGTGCACAGTGACTCCTGTTGTTGACTTAACAATTTGACACTCTTGTTTATGGTGTCAGTAATCACCCTAGGCTCTTGTCATGAGTTGCCAAGGCTATGGAAGCCTTTTGAGTTCATTGACTCCAATCTTATTTAGACAAGGCCATAGTCAAAGTGGAAGTTCTCTCCTCCCTTCAGAGAAAGGTACCTCCTTCTTTGATGGCCCGTTCTTTCCACTGGGATCTCACTCGCAGAGACCTTTCATTTAGGTAATTTTTTTTTTTCCCAGAGTGCCTTGGATATCCATGCCTGAAATACTCTCATGGGCTCTTCAGCCAGATCTGAATGCCTTAAGGGCTGATTCTGAGGCCAGAGTGCTGTTTAGGACATCTGCTATTCAACAGTAGACTGGATAAAGAAATTATGGGACATTTACTCTATAGAATACTATAGAGTAAATAAATATATAAATAAATATATAGAGTAAATAAAAATAATGAAATTCTATCATTTACAGCAAAATGCATTGAACTGGAGGGCATTGCTAAGTGCATTAAGCCAGACACAGAAAGATAGTACCACATGTTCTTTTTATGTGGAAGCTGAAAAACAAAACAAAACACCAACAAAACACAAACTCAGTGCAAACAATGAATAGGGATTACTGGAGGCTGAACAAATGGGGTTGGGTTAGAGGGAGTTTGGATAACAGGTACCAAATTAGAGGTAGATGGAAGGAATAAATTCCTAGTGTTACATAGCATAGTTTGGTGATCATAGTTCCCCATATTTTAATATATATTGAATGAACAAATAGAAGAAAGGGCTCCAAGCTTCCAATCATAAAGTAATGTCAAAAAAGGGGAAATGTTTCTTACCCTGACTTCATTAGTCCACACTACATACACATACAGAAATATACCATAGCCAGCCAAATATATAGTCATTGTTATTTTAAAAATGTAAAAAATTTAGAACTTCAGAAAAATCTGGTTTTTTTTTTCCAGTTGAGATGGAGCTAGCTTCTAGTTTATCAAAGAGCATGATAACAAGAATTTAAAAGAATACCACCAATCAGAGGCACAGCCAAATCCTGTGAATGAGTCCTAGAAGGTAGAATTCGGTGGCAGCTGTCTGTAACAGTTGTCTGGGGGATGGCATATTGTTTCCTTGTAAGTAAATTTGAGGGGAGTCCTTAGGTGAGGGAGGTTGAACACAGTTCTCAGAAAAGTGGCAGGAAACAAGGCATGCGGCTGAGGAACTGGTAGAGGTCAGCAGTCACTACAATTTTCATCCCATTAGGCAGGTGCACTGCAAAGTTTTAGGATGCTCAAGATAGAGTCATGAGGTGGGGATACTAAATTGATAGCCTTTAGTAATGCAAAAAATACCTCCAGGTCTCATGTAACAACCCAAATAATGATTTCCTTACAGCTTTAGTTAATTGATTGTATTTCTATGTAAATGCTTAAAAGAATTTCAGAATTTGGCGTGTGAAAAGAGAGTTACTTTCTTACTGTTATCTTTCTCAAGAAACTACACCACGCTACACTGAGATTCCTTAAAACAACGTTGTCTCCTTGTGGGAGGCTTCTACTTCTCTAGTATTAGCTATTATCACAACTTGATTATGAAAGTGTTTATGATTAATCTGTAAATGGCTGTGAGAACACGAATTAAACCAGTGTAAATTGGGCTCTCCCACATGTGTTTGACAGTTGTGAAGTCAGGAAGTATGCATTGCTTGAAAGTATACTGTTCATCATACAATACAGTACTTTATTCACATAAATGGGATTTATATAGTATTTGTTGGTCATCCATTTAATGATTACACAAACAATTTTAAATCATACTTTAATATATGATTTTTTTCCTCAAACTTGGAATTTGCTATATGTTTTAACTACCTATAACCTTTTTTCATTTAACTACCTAACTTAGAAATCTTTTTACAAATAAAAAAATCAAAGTACAGAGTAACTCACCCAGAAAATTATCAGTTGAGTTTTTAATGGAACCAAGGATTTTACATACTCAGTCTTTGTAGTAGATAATATAAATGATTCTAAAATGTTTATTCCTTGTGGGTAGATTAAGCTCTTTAACAAATCAATTATTCCTCAACTGTAAAATGAATGGTTTTCTTCTTTTTATCTCCATGGTAACGCTTGGAGATCAGCAGATATTCATTCAAAGAAAGCCTTGGGTGCAAGATAGGTCTCCCATTTGTGGGTCATAGCCCAGGCAGTTGGCTGAGCTCTGAGTAGGGTTCTCTATATCTCATCCCTTACCCTTATCCTTCATGCATAAGCATATGAAATTCTGATTTAGTTAAAAAGCTTTTAAAGTAACTATTTAATCTTCTTAAAAAGTTTAAGAAGGCAACGGTAAGATAATTATTGTTTATATAAATATCACTAGCTTGTCATTGAAAATCTGGTAACAAATTACAAATGGAGTCTAATAAATATCAACTCTGCTACAAATTCAAACTTCCCCATAAGTTGCCAAGGATGATTATTTTTTGCCTACCTTCCTTCCAAAAAGAATTGTTTCCATGCCTTGCTCCATAAGCTTCACGGATAACATGATTTCAGATTCAAGCCCATTTCCTACCCCAGGCTTAACAATGAAAGTCAAAATTTAATAGAATAATTCATTTTGGAGAGGTAGGCAGCCAAGCAATCATGTTAGCTACTGCTTTTTATTAATAATAAATGTAAAACACCAAGAGAAAATATACATTCTTAAGTTAATCAGACAATGTGGCTTCAGGAATTACAACACAAAATCTTTCAGCTGTTCCTTGAAAACATTGGAGCATCAAGTTCAATATCGAATGAAAAAAAATCTGTCAGCGTAGGCACAGAATACACAATGAGTCCCTTTGTATAGTTTACACAGTGAATGCATTTTATGTCAATGTATGCGCATGTACAGTGTGAGGAGTCTGTAGCTAGGAAAATGTGACTTGTGGTTAAGGACTTGCTCAAGTGAGCTAAATTACCTTCAAGTACCTGGCTTGCAGTAATGCCGTGTCATTTCGTGTTGCTCCTCCTGATCCACTCACTCCGGTGTGGCAGGGACTTCCAAGGAAGGTCAGTGGTATATCTAAGAGATTATGACAGTTGAATTATGGTTTCCAACAGGTTTGGCTTTTACACTACCCTAGAAAATGAAATAGCTTTTGATTTATAGTCATTTTGCATTAATATGCATTTCTCTCTTGTATTTCACTTGAAATTAGGCAGGCCGGTTTATACATTCCACATTACTTCTTGAGGTGCCTACTGAATTACATATTTTAAACAAATCGTTCTGACTAAGTTGACATCAGGTGCAAACAATGAGAGAGAATAAGGAACTTTTCTAGCTATTAATAGCAATGTTAAAGAAAGCGAGACCTCTGTATGGCATGCCAGTCAAGATGCATTTCTCTGTAAATGATCCTGTACCTAGCAAAATAAAAAAAGGCACTAGATCAGAACTCTACGATATCTGTCATGAGATAGTTTTTTTTTTCTAAATATGAATGATTTGGAAAATACATTTTCAGTTTTCTAGGTCTTTAATGCTAGAAAATTTAATCTCATATTCTATAAACATACCAGTAGTAGATACGAATGCGCTTTTTCTGCCTGGTAAAAGGTACTGGTTCCATTTGGTCTTGAGATTTCTTTGCTTCCCTAACTGCCGTCAGCTTACCGGGCAGGGACTTCTCTTACCTCTGCATCCTCTTCTAATTACCCTGGGTTGTTTTCAGGTGTCCTTTAACTCTGGATTCAGGAGCAGAGTGGAGCAGGACCAACAGTCCTGAGTTTTAGCCCTGCATTCACTGCACATTTTTGAACTTGAAGATACATTACTGTGAATTCTCTTAAGTCTGGGATTTTGACTAAAATAAATCATGTATATTTCATTTATTTATCTGAAAGGCAGAGTCGGAGAGCTACAGTGAGAGTGAGAGTGAGAGCAAGAGTGAGAGTGAGAGAGATCTCTCAGCTGATTCACTCCCCAAATGGCTACAACGACTACATCTGGGCCAGGCTGAAGCTAAGATCCAGGAGCCAGGTAGGTCTCCCACTTGGGTGGCAGGGGCCCAAGCATTTGGACCACTGTCTGTTGCTTTCTAAGACACAGTAGGAAGGAGCTGGATCAGAAGTGGAGTAGCAGCCAGGACTTGAACCAGCATTCCCATGTAAGATACCAGCTTACAAGAGGAGCTTAATCCATTGTACCACAACACAGACACCAAAAATAGTATATTTTTTATTTTTTGACAGGCAGAGTGGACAGAGAGAGAAAGACAGAGAGAAAGGTCTTCCTTTTGCCGTTGGTTCACCCTCCAATGGCCGCTGTGGCTGGCGCACTGCGCCGATCCGATGGCAGGAGCCAGGTGCTTCTCCTGGTCTCCCATGGGGTGCAGGGCCCAAGCACTTGGGCCATCCTCCACTGCACTCCCTGGCCACAGCAGAGAGCTGGCCTGGAAGAGGGGCAACCGGGACAGAATCCGGCGCCCCGACCGGGACTAGAACCCGGGGTGCCGGCGCCACAAGATGGAGGATTAGCCTAGTGAGCCACAGCGCCGGCCAAAAAATAGTATATTTTAAAACACAAGAACACCAGCCTACATCTGCTCTACCTTACTTTATGGAAGAGTAGATTTACTATCACTAATTCGTTGATTTATTTTCAGCAAATATTCATTGTTCTAGGAATTGAGTATACAGAGATAATGACAACAATGTTCACACTCCTTTTACTAATGAACTAATATGTTTCCAGTGTTATATATTTTAATTGGGACTGAATATTTGCATTTCTATTACCCCCTGAAAATTGATTATTTCTTAACCATAGAAGGAAGCGAATATTAGGATACAAGAGAGGTTCTACGCAGGCATAATGGGAGATGAGGGGAGGGAAAAGGTCTATAGGAAGCTGGGATGCGAAGGCACTTACTCATGCTTCCCTCATCCTGAATGGCCTGTCCTTGGAGCAGAGACACTTTCTTGTGTTTTAGTTCAAATGGTGACTAATTACTAATTACTTTGTGCATGCCTAATGCACTTTGCTGAATTATGTGGAACATAGCATTTCTTTATAGTATTCAGAACAATCAGCTTGAAGAAACTATGTTAAAGGAGGAAGAATTAACATGGTTTAACAGAGGAAAGAGACATGAGACTCCATTAAAAAATAGGTGACATAATCAAATGAGGTCTATCCGAAAAATATCCTAGAACCACTGGCATTGTGGTGCATCAGGTGAAACTGCTGCTTTTGATGCCAGCGTCCCATACCAGAACACTGGTCAAGCCCTTGTTGCTCTGTTTCCAGTCCAGCTCCCTGCTAATGTGCCTGGGAAAGCAGTGGAGGGTGGGCCAAGTAACTGGGCCCGTGCCACACAGGTGGGAGACCTGGATGGAGTTCCTGGCTGCCAGCTTCAGCTTGGGCCAATCCTGAGCTTGCTGCCCTTTATGGAATGAACCAGCAGATGGAAAATTGATCTCTCTCTTCCTCTCTCTCCCTCTCTTTCCCGCCTCTCCCCCTTCCCCTCCCTGTCCCCTCTGTCACTCTGCCTTTCAAATAAATCTGTAAGTAGATCTTTAAAAAAAAAAAGAAAGAAACGGTCCCACAGGCACCCAAAGATATTTAAATGGAACTCTGGTCTTATTAATAGGAAGTTTATTGTTAACTTTGAAGCATCAGAAGTTTTCGCTCCTAAGGGGATGGCTTAACCAGGAACCCTGATCCTCACAGGAAGGCAAAGCTCCTTTTTATTCTAGAGGTCTATGCCTGGCCACCCTACACAAAACAGGTGGCTCTTGCACCCCTGATGATCCTCCACCACAGACTTGTGTCTCCACTTGAGACCAGGTCTATGCAGACTTCCATGCATCACTAGCAGTAGCCAGCCTTCTGCTTCCAGCTCCATCCAAACCTCTCCATGTGTTCCTGCCTTCATCAGCATGTTGATTGCTATTTACCACCGTGTTGTATGCTTCCCTCAATATTGCCCTGGACCCACCATGTACTGTGTTTGGAGCAATAACACGTTTAAGTAAACAAGGAAAACTCTGACTCTGAAGAGTTCACAGTTAAGTGTAGCTACTCTTAATGATAGATGAGCATTGGATTTACCTGAGGATGCTTTACAAATGACTTTTAGCCTTCACCAATTCCGAGTGGGGAATTCTATCAGTTCTTTAAATTCTTTCTCTATGTGATTCTGTTGCACATTTGCAGTTGCATACCCCTGATACTGGAGAGATAGACTTGACAGTGAATAATTATAAGGGAATGCTACAATTAGGACGATAGAGGTGTGGTACAGAGTGAGGTTATAGACAGGAGAACACCTGGCTGAGGCTTAAAGGGCCAATGGGAATTCGATGAGGAGAGCAAGCAGGAAACGCCAAAGCACATAAAATGTGGAGAGGCATGAAACAAGTAATACTATAACAGTTTTTATATACACAGAAAAGTTCCAGGAGTAGTACAGTAAATACCTGTATAACTTGCATCTATAGTCAATGACTGTTAACATCCTAAAATTGCATTTTGAAAGCAAATAAAACAAGGAGAAAACCCTGAACCCAAACCAAACTGAAGAACAATGACGGACAGCAACACGCATTTGGTTTCCTTTTAATTAAAATGTCAAGGATCTCGGAAATGTGATACTCAAAGCAAAGTGTTCTGATACATAAATAATACAATATTAAGAAACGTAGTATTCCCCTCCCTAACAGAATCTTACAGCACTTTAATTATCTCATGACTTGTACAGTTCCTTCTGTGTTTTGCTAACAAAATAGAATGAGCATGTGATTTGCTCTGTGTAAATGTATCTCCTTTTAAGACCATACTTTATAAAAGCTCCTTTACTCCATTGCAATCCCCCATTGTGAGAATTTGCTGCCATATTTTTTGGGAAACTGTGAGAAGTGTGCCACCCCTGAGCTGTTCCGTTGCTCTCAGTGAAGACCTATAGTCATACTGAGGAAGGCAAAAGGGCACAGTTGACTCTGCTTCCAATTTCAGCTTCCTGCTAATGTGCACTTCGGGAGGCAGGAAGTGATGGCTCAAGTAGTTGGATCCCTGCCGCCCGATTGGGAGACCTGGAGTGAGTGCCAGGCTCCTGGCTTCTGCCTGTACCAGCCAGCTATTGTAAACATTACAGAAGTGAGGTGGCAGGTAGACGATCTCTCATTGTCTGTCTGTGTCTATCTTTCTGCCTTTAAAATACATGAAAATATATAGAATAAGAAAATTTAAGAAAAAGCATTTGAGATCTGATGGATAGCAGTACGTTTTCCATTAGAAACTTGAAAACTGGTGACTCTGGCACCCACACACAGAAGGAGCAAGATTTAATGTTCAAGATGACATTCTCTCTCTGGCCCTAAATTAAGTGTCAAAAGTAGACAGCATATCAGCTGTTACATCATTTCTTTGGAACCAGATATTGTGCATATCTGGGAGCATGCTAGAAATTGTCCAGATCCAATCTGTGCCCCATAATGACTTGTCTGTGATTTTAATTGTGCAATATGCCCTGTTAGAGCATCGGTAATCTCCGAAAATAGTTTGTACTAAAAAGCTTTTCAACTACCTTTTAAAAACAGATGTCTCATATTCCATGCCATGCTTTAGAATTAGTACTAAAATATAACTTCTGTTCATAAATAAGATTAATTTTGTTGAAATCATTCAACCTACTCATTGGTATCTTCGGCATAATCTCAGAATATATACAACATCCATAAAACAAAATATGCATAGATCTAAGATTTATTGGTATTAAGAAAATTATTGATTCAGGAAATGTAAAAATTGGAATCACTGAGGTGGAATTTAGATTTTTTGCTCTATGTTAAGCATTATTTTATTAGTCATCATTTTAAATGGAAATTATTTGACTCTGCTCCTGGTGGTTTATTTTTGTTCAAGACAGATAGTGCTTTATGAATGCAGATATGTGAAACTCCTGCAGTATTACATGCTGCTAGGGTTTAGTATTTATGGTTGTCAGATTGGAACTTCCAAATGCAAATTTCTTTCAGTGTGTTCATACAGTCAGGTATGCTTCTCGGGATTCTATATGCTCATTTGCAGCATATATTAAATCGCTCCCGAAGTGGTTCTTCTTTCTCCTCCTTGGGGCAGGACTAACTAACTACCATGCAAAAGGCTGTTGTAAAGCTTGATCTGGGGCTCTAGACAGAAGCAAAAAATATGTAGTCACCACGTGCACTTAACGGCTGCTGGTAGAGCAAAAGGTATTTATAAACATTGTCGCTTGAGGGGGGAGTGTGTCCCAGATTTTCAGTTAACCCTCTGCTGTCTAGATTTCTGGCATATCTTAACAATGAATGCAGTTTCCTATGTATTAGGAATATTTCCATGAAAGCACAGCATGTGAATGAATATTTTTTTTTGGTTTCCTGCAAAATCAAGAATTTGGGTTTGAAGTAGACAATTTTTATATTTTTGACTGCCCAAATAAATTTTCATTTCTTATCAGTATTCTGGTTTTCTCTTGAAAATGATCTCTTGGGGGCCAGCACTGTGGCGTAGCAGGTAAAGCTGCTGCTGCCTACGGTGCTGGCATCCCATATGGGTGCTGGTTCGAGTCTCGGCTGCTCCACTTCCAATCCAGCTCTCTGCTAGGGCTTGGGAAAGCAGTGGAAGATGGCCCACGTCGTTGGGTCCCTGCACCCGTGTGGGAGACCCAGAAGAAGCCCCTGGCTCCTGATTTCAAACTGGCGCAGCTCTAGCCATTATGGCCATCTGGGACATGAACCAGCAGATGGAAGATCTCTCTCTGCCTCTCTGTAACTCTTTCAAATCAATAAATAAATCTTAAAAAAAAAAAAAAAAAAAAAAAAAAAAAAAGGGCTGGTGCCGCGACTCAATAGGCTAATCCTCTGCCTGCGGCGCCGGCACACTGGGTTCTAGTCCGGGTCGGGGCGCCGGATTCTGTCCTGGTTGCCCCTCTTCCAGGCCAGCTCTCTGCTGTAGCTTGGGAGTGCAGTGGAGGATGGCCCAAGTGCTTGGGCCCTGCACCCCATGGGAGACCAGGATAAGTACCTGGCTCCTGGCTTTGGATCAGTGCGGTGCGCCGGTCATGGTGGGCCGGCTGCAGCGGCCATGGGGTGTGTGTGTGTGTGTGTGTGTGTGAACCAACAGAAAAGGAAGACCTTTTTCTCTGTCTTCTCTCTCACTGTCCACTCTGCCTGTCAAAAAAAAAAAAAAAAAATTGCTCTCTTGTCCATTGTGTGATGGCCTGGAAAGGGCAATAAAACTCATCATACTGTAACCAAAAGCTCCATCTCTTTCCCCAGTGCTAATAAAAATAACAAAGACAGGGTTTTGGGTGAAGGGAAGAGAACATTTAATCTGTTCTAGAGCTGGGAACATAGCAGAATTTCAAGTCTTCAGGGCTAGCACTCTGTGGGCTGAAGGTGTTTTGGGGCTTAAAAAAGAGCTACAGGAAAAGGGGTGCAGGCACTGTGAAGTCATGAAGGAGCAGCAGGTCTCTGATGCCAGCCTGTCTTTAGCTGGATGGCAACGCATGCCTCCTCCACTCTGCCATGGCTGTCCTTTAAGTCCACAGAGGGTTGCGATCAGAATTATCCTGACCAGGTTCCCTGCTCTGGGAAAGACGTTGAGCTAAGGAACAAGGTAATTTGTGTCTGATGACACAGGCAAGCAGGAAGCCAGCATGTTTCCCAGCTTTACACTTAAGTAGTAAAAATTGTCCGCTTATGTTATTTTATACCCAGTTACAATATTCTTTTTTGACTTAGGGAAGCTAATGTCAGACACTCAGGTGCTATCAAAGGGTCCATGTAAAATCTGGGTTTAGTCCAATAGATACTTCTAGGAGTATCAATCTCAGGTGGAATGAATTGGGATGGAAGAACTAACTAGAGATGATTTGTCTCCAGCAGTTTTTACCTTTCAGAAAAGCGGTTCCAGACTTGGTTCTCGTTGTTTCTCTGTAACCCTGTCCATTCAGTAATTCTTTGATATCCTTCATAAAATGTCTTTTCATCGAAAGTAGCTAGAAGGAGTTTCTGTTGTTTATCAACATAGAACTCCAATACAAGGCACGGTGATGTTTAGTAGCATTGCTAAGTTTCGCTAGCAACTTGAGCAAGGAAATTAATATGGCTTTTAAGTGTCTGCTCCAGGCCTTTGTTGGTGTCTTGAGACTATCAATTAGCTGCCACCGTTTTTGAATTTTCTTGAAACTTCGAAAAGTCCTTTTGCTCTTGACCTTCAAAAATGAACAATTCTAATAAAATATTAAAAGATATGGACCTGATTTATTTTACTAGAATGAAAATGAAAGGGGAAGGATTTTTTAGCTTGACAATATTGATGTCTACTTTCTTCTAATTTTAATGCAGAAGCTGTCAGTGTACATTAGAGACAACTCAGTAAATCTTTACAGAGAAAAGACATTGAAAAATATTCTCCAGATGATCCAGTTTCCTCTTGAGACCAGAAGCACACTACACATGATATACAGTAAGTCTTGAGCAAAATAGAAAAATGTAGTTAATTACCATTTTGGTCAAACACATTAGGGATTAAAAAATAAGGAAAGTGAATAGTATACTCCGTGTTAAGTTATCCAGAGAGAGAAACTTCTCTTTTGAATTATGTATTTCATATACTTTCTTTGTCTCCTTGTCACTCTTCTTTGCCTCCATCTCTCTGTGTATACATGTGTATGTGTACATGATACTATATATTATAAAATGCATGGACTATTTTGGTCTTTATGTTGCTCATTTGCAACAACAATAACAAAAGAGAATATGTGATAAAGATTTCTAGCTCATGGTTCTCTTGGGAGTGGGAGATGTTTCTGTCTAAATTGTGGCAATTTCAGTCAATTTTCCTGGGACAAACATTTAAATAAATAAAGCAAAGAGCTTCTGTAGTATTAATACTCCAGTGATTTTCACAGTGGCAGAAGGGTGACCCTAGATATAGGGCAGTGCTGCAGCTTCTCTCTCTCTCTCTCTCTCTCTGTGATCTTGGAAATAATCATTTTGTCTTTGTCAGGACTTGCTTTCTCTGCTCTGTAACAAAGTTCTTGGAATAAGTAGTGATCCCTAGGGACCTTTTTTTCCCTTTGCAATGAAAACAGTACATAGTGTTACAAGTGATTGTCAACAGCACATCCCTTGGATCAGTTTCTTTAGCAGAGGGAAGCCAGGTTCTGCTAAGTGATCTATTTTACTGTGGGGAAAAACCAAACCTAACAATGACAATTGTGTATAATTTATTGGGTTTCCCTGCATTCATTTTAGTGTCTGGTAGGGAGTATATTCATGCAGTGCAATCTTTACTTAAAATATCCCATGAATAGAATGACTCATCTAGTTTAAAATTAGATCTGACTGGCCAAAATATGGTATTTGAATCATATCCTCAGAGTTTTAGTTTGAAATTGAAGGCTTAGTGCTTGCTATTACTTTGGAGAGGGTTACTAGTTAGAATAAAAGACCTTTAAGCTCTGTCTATATGGGAAAGGTATTTTACACCACTGTTCTTTATCTGATTCATCTCCCAGTTCTAAAAAATCTTTTTTATATTTATTTCAGAATAAGTTTAATTTGACAAACATTTACTGAGTGCTAGTCATGGTAGTGGAAGAGGCTTTGGAAAAAAAAAAAAAGCTATATCATGCAATAGTTAGCAGCAACTCCTTATCCAACCTTCAATTCCTTTTCTTCACTATATCCATAACTGAAATTGAAGATAAATTCTAGTGAGCTGGTTTTTCTTTCTTTCTTTTTTTAAAAATTTCTTCGTTCTGGCTTTATTTTCTTCCGCATCTCATCTTGGACTCATAGAACCTCACTTCAGCTCCTCTTTCCCCAACTTCCATAATAGCTTTGTCTCCATAATTTTCTACTAGCATTTTAAGGCCCGGCTGTCTATCTAGATGATCTGTTTACTCTATCCAGGCTGCTGAACACTGCTAAAGGAAGGGAAGACTGGAGATAGCAGATTTATAGTATCTAGGTTGAGCTGGGGACTTAAATCTTCCTGGAAATCCTTTAAGCTTTTAATCAAAGTCTCTCCTTCACACATTATTATTCTAGGCTCCTACAGCTCTTCTCAAATTCCCTAACCTACTT
Source organism: Oryctolagus cuniculus (assembly GCF_964237555.1). Lineage (NCBI taxonomy): Eukaryota > Metazoa > Chordata > Mammalia > Lagomorpha > Leporidae > Oryctolagus > Oryctolagus cuniculus. Next base: position 26,395,889 of record NC_091445.1, read on the forward strand.
CTAATCCTTGACTCTCAGAAGATGAGTGAGTCTTGGTATTCGCAGAGAAAATAGACTGGAAGAGGAGGACTCTCCTAGTTTCTTAACCTTTCATCTGCTACGGATCTGTTTCCACTCTACCTTGTTTCCTTCTCTTTTGAGAGGAAGCAGTCATTCTCTCTATGAATCCATCATCCTCACTTCCCCAGGGACTTCAATCCATCCAGTACCACCTCTGACTCTTAGAACTGCAGCGTTTCTGTACTGACTCCTTCCAACAAGTTTTCATTCCTTCAATATAAAACAATTCAAAACCCCAGTACTCATTTAATCTTATATATTCTTTAGGTATCACACTCTAACACCCATTCTGTTAACAATAAAGCTTCTTCTAAATATTTATGCGTATTGATTTTTTTCTTACTCATATGACTTAATATTTCTACTTGTATTGCTCACTATGGTTAGGATCCTATCATTGGAAATCTATGAAGCTACATTGGCAAAACTGGCAAAGACTTCCAATTGCAAATTTTAATGGGTACTTTATGGCTCTTGTACAATTAACTTTCAAATATCATTTGACAGTAGAGTTGATCATTTTATTGTCTTCCTATTGAAATGTTTTTATGTATTAGTGTCTTTGTTTTTCTTCTACTCTTTTGAATTGTCTTTCTTGGTCTCTTTTTATACTTCATGTTTCCGTGTTATCCATGATTTCATCTCTGGTCTCATTATCTTCACATAAACATTGTCGAAGAAAGGTGTAAACTCTGTCAGATATTCAGAAACCTTAATATTACCACCAACTGCTTCTATGGTCTCATCTGAATTATAAAGGAAAATCTAGAAATCATGTTTGTGAGTGGGGCATAGGGTGTTAACAAGCTTATATAAATGGATGACTCCATAATTCCTATCTTAAGCACAAACTGTATGTCAGAGTGTACCTCCAACAGATCTAGGGTAGTTTCTGCTGAGTTCCATGTGGCACCTGAAATTCAACTTTTACAGGGCTAAACTCTTAATTTCTATGCCATAAATCAGTTGTTTCATTTTATCCTCTAAGCAAATGACACTTGTTTCTTTTGATTTCATAACCCAAAAATGTGAAGTTATTCTTTTTTATTCCATCTCTCCCCTCCTCATTTCTACTGTTCACTAACTCCTGCTAACTCCTGCATGCCTCATCAATGAATTTTTCTCTCCTTATTTACAGACTCTGTCCTAACATCATTTATTATCATTCTCAAATTTATTATTTTTATAGTCTTTCAATTGGTGTTTCTGCCTACCATTTAGCCTCCTTTAATTCATTTCTATATTTAGTAATTTAAAGAGCTTACTTTTGTAACATCTTCAAATTGTACTTTATTCTCAAGACAGAACTTAACCTGTCTTGGGTATAAAAAGGTCATATGTTGGTCTTATCTCATCTTTCTAACGTCATTTCCTACATGCAGCTTCTGTTTGGGCTACACATTTATGTGTGGATTTAGACTTAATGTCCTCTCTCCCTAAGATGACAACTTACCTTCTTTGCTACAAGAATCACTGTGAATGTAATCTCCTAAAAACCTGCCGACACTTCCAAGTCATACATTGCTAAAGACAGTGTTGGATTCTTTCATGTCTTTCTAACTCTTTGTCCTTATCTTTCAACATACAACTAATTTTGCAGGTCATGCATATTTTAATGGTTAAGTAAGTTTATCTAGTTTTGAGAATATGAGGTCTTTGAGGACAAAAAGGTTATATTTACCACCTTGCACAGCGCCTAATGAAAGTAGCTAATGCAGATGAGTAGATTAATAAGTGAATTATTTCTATTTGTGATAATAAGTGAATTATTGCTATGGCTAGCAAAGTCGAATGACATTATACATTTATGGAAACACTTCTATATTTATAAAATGAGTGGGATTTCAAAGGTGAATGGGATTAGTCTATATGGATATGTACCTCCAATCTTTATCTTCTGGGCATTTATGATGACCCTATCTTCTCTAATCTCATGTACAATACTATATACTCTGTTAGAATGATTCGAATACATGTGTTATTGGCTAATAAGTTTGAAGAAAAAAATGTACAACGCAGTCTTGAGATGGTATAATTTCTTTGGACATGTAGTCAAGTTTCTCACAGAGGAACATTTAAATTTTTTTATAGAGGAGCTAGGAAGATATTTATACTTAGTTGCTTTATCCCACAGTTTCACCCGAGATGTCTCCTGATTCTGCTAACTATCACAAGTCATAAGAATTGTTCCATAAAACTCCTTCAGCCTGTAATATTGACTTTCCTGTCTACCAACTTCATTTTGTCTCTTGATTGATTTGATTTGCCCTTGGGCCCCATATTGTTTTCTTGCTATACACTAGCACAATTAGTATCACAATTCTAAATGCCAGTTTTATTGCCTCAAGCTTACATTTGGAATAACCATTCCTTGGTTAATGTAGGCTGGTATTTCCCAACTGGAGTTGAATAGCATTAATATCTTAAAGCTTAAAAATGCATACGAACAAATTCCAGCCCAGGCCATTAAGAGAAATCTCTGGGAGTAGGGTTAAGCATGGGCATTTTAAAAAATTCTGGGATAAATATTTTTGATGGAGGATCTATGGCCCAAGATACTGACACTTTTGTGCTCTAAAAGCTTAAAAAAAGTCACTACCCTCTGTTCTTTGGAAGAGGGAGCTGAGAAGAGTCTGTAATTCAGTGTAGAGATATAGATTGAAATTAAGTCAATGTACCAGTAAGGGAAATCACAGATAATGGAGAGGAAAACAGGTTCTTAAAATAGTATAATAAATAATTCTCCCAAATCACAGGATTATTGATTCAAGTTCACTATATTCCATGACATACCAGTTTCCTAAAATCTAACTTAAAACTTTTGTTTTGGAAACAAAGCTTTCATAGTAAATTAACTTTTTAATTTTCTCTGGATAACATCGAGTAGAGGATATTTTCAACATTTTTAGGTTCTGGATGTTAGACTGAATTTTCTTTGCAATTGAAATTTGAGGTTTCTTCCAATTGAATTTACATATATTATTATTTTAGTTTTTGGTGCTGAACTGTTAAAAAGCTGTTTGGAACATACACTTAATGGTTTCCATTAGTGGCTTTAGTACAACAAAAATTTATTTCCAACATTCTTATCTCTAGGGAGTTTTGAAAGCTGAGAAGCTGAATCTCTGAACACATTGTTTTTATGTAGAGGACAAAAATGAAATAGGTTTACTTTGAAATTAGAAATTGCTAATCCTATTTCCTAAAGTTGTCAACAGTGAGTCAGTGTTTACAATTGGATTATCCACTGAACCAAAGGCAGCATACCATGTGTGATAGAAATTGAAAAAGCCTGTATGAGTAGCTGCCATTGATTTTATGTTACCGCACACAATGGTAAATGTGCCATCTCTTTAACACTGCACCCTGTAGCTCTATTAAAGTACACTTTCAAGATTAGAAGCACATGAAAGTAAATCATTTAGTGGGGAGAAAATTAAAAATGCAATTATTTATGAGATTGACTTAACTTCTGGCTGCCTCAATAATAATTATTTTTTAAATGGAGCGTTTTATAAAAATGTGCAGGTGTTATCAAAGTCATCATGCTGTGCTGGGACATAATTGCTCTTTTTATGTTGTTTCCATTACTAAATAACATATGAAGCCTGAGCTGATGTAGTCTTCACGTTACAATAGAGAAATTCTCTTCAGTCCTCTTATGTAACAGAATTCTCCTGAGAAACCAAATCAAAAGGATTCATGCTGATACAAAAATTTTTACTATAGGAAATCAGTCCACGCAATTATGGAGGCTGTCAAGTTCCATGATGTACAGGATGACTCAGCAAGCCGGAGACCCAGGCCACACAATGATTGGGTGTTAGTCTGACCTTGAAATTCTGAGAACCAGGAAAGTCAGTGGTGAAGTTCAAGTTCAAAGGCTAACAGCTGATGATTCAGTTTAGGTCTGTCATAAAGGAAAGTGCTCTAACTCCAAAAGACTGAAAGAATTTTCTCACTTGGGAAAGTCAGCCTTTTGGTTCAACTTTTGGTTGACTGAATGAGGACCACCCACATCATGGAGAGCAACTACTTTACTCAGTCTACCTATTTAAATGTTAATCTCAACCAAAAACTGGCTCACAGATACACTTAGGATAACGTCTGGCCAATTGTCTGAGCACCCTGTGGATGTCCAAACTGTGCCCAAACTGACCCATAAGATGAACGTTCACAAACAGCAAGCGTATGGACTCCTGATGTGTGCAAATGGTAGCCATTACTGCTCAGAAAACACGGTTGGAAATGTCTGAACTCATTTCTATGTTTAAAGTAGAGCCACAAATATTCCAACAAGACCCTGTGGCTAGAAGAGTTATTTCCAAACTTCAATGATTAGCACAGAACAAATAAATGCACAAACATGCAGGAAATGATGTCTTATTTCACAGAATAAACCCTAAAGTGCTGCTGTGGCCCATCTGCCAGACACTTCCATAAAAGTTAGGGAGGGGCTGGCGCTGGGGCCCACTAGGCTAATCCTCTGCCTGCAGCGCCAGCACACTGGGTTCTAGTCCCGGTCGGGGCGCTGGATTCTGTCCTGGTTGTCCCTCTTCCAGGCCAGCTCTCTGCTGTGGCCAGGGAGTGCAGTGGAGGATGGCCCAAGTGCTTGGGCCCTGCACCCCCATGGGAGACCAGGAGAAGCACCTGGCTCCTGCCATTGGATCAGCGCGGCGCGCCGGCCGCAGTGGGCAGGCCGCGGTGGCCATTGGAGGGTGAACCAACAGCAAAGAAAGACCTTTCTCTCTGTCTCTCTCTCACTGCCCACTCTGCCCGTCAAAAAAAAAAAAAAAAAAGTCAGGGAGGGGCTGCGTTAGTGTTGTGGCTCAGCAAGTGAAGCTGCCACTTGGGCTGTCTGTATCCCATATCAGAGTGTGGGCAAGAGCCCTGGCTGTTCTGCCTCCTATCTAGTTCTTTGTTAATGTGTGCCCTTTGAGGCAGCAGATGATGGTTCAAGTTCTTGGCAACCCGTCACCCACATGGGAGAACTGAATGAAGTTCTGGATCCTGGCTTCTATTAGTCCCAACTCCAGCTGTTGCAGACGTTTGGGGAGTGAACCAGTGGTGGTGGATGGAATATTCTCTCTCTCTCTCTCTATCTCTCCCCCAACCCCCATTCTGCCTTTCAAATAAGTTTATTTTTTTAAAGCCAGGAAGTTCAGGGCCGGCGCCGCGGCTCACTAGGCTAATCCTCCGCCTAGCGGCGCCGGCACACCGGGTTCTAGTCCCGGTCGGGGCGCCGGATTCTGTCCCGGTTGCCCCTCTTCCAGGCCAGCCCTCTGCTGTGGCCAGGGAGTGCAGTGGAGGATGGCCCAGGTGCTTGGGCCCTGCACCCCATGGGAGACCAGGAAAAGCACCTGGCTCCTGGCTCCTGCCATCGGATCAGCGCGGTGTGCCGGCCACAGCGCGCCGGCCGCGGCGGCCATTGGAGGGTGAACCAACGGCAAAGGAAGACCTTTCTCTCTGTCTCTCTCTCTCACTGTCCACTCTGCCTGTCAAAAAATAAAAAATAAAAAAATAAAAAAAAAAAAAAAAAAAAAAAAAAAAAGCCAGGAAGTTCAGCCATGAGTTGTTCTGACCTAGCAAATCCCAAAGATAGCCAGTGCTATGAAGATTGTCATGTTTATTCTCCTTAGTTTAGTTAAGCATAATCACTTCATAACTTTTGCCTTATTTGAGGGCTATTTGTCTAAGATTTTCCTCTCCTCTCTCTACATGCAAATATACTTCAAATTCATTGTTTTTTCACTGTATACTTTTAATTCAATATTATCAATAATATAATTTTATAACATTATAGAATTTATGCAACAGCATTTTTCCAACTGACATGGAAATTAATGCATAATTAATAAAATTACAAGAAAAATATATCTATGTATCATGTAAAATAAGTCAAGTTGCTATTAGCAACTGTTGTTTAAAATCAACATTTCATTTTGTAAATGATTATAAGTTAGGGGTTTTGTAGACCAGATGAAACAGTAAGAATAATTGCTAAATTTGATTATATAATATTAACATTACTATATAGGGTGTTTAGGCCCAAATACATGAACATTTAAAAATTCATAAATAAGTTTGACATAGTACATGATATGAATATAAGTTGGAAAAAATATGCCAAAGTTAAAAATATTAACAGGCAGCACACAAACATAAATAGAAATAGATGTTTAAATATGTGTTTGATGACAATAGGTCTGATCTGATTTCATCATCATTTAAAAAATCATCTATTATTTTTCACTTTATGTTTCTGTGTGGGAGCAAACTGTTGAAATCTTTACTTAATGTATACTAAACTGATCTTCTGTATATTAAGAGAATCGAAAATGAATCTTGATGTGAATGGAAGGGGAGAGGGAGTGGGAAAGGGGAGGGTTGCGGGTGGGAGGGACGGTATGGGGGGGAAGCCATTGTAATCCATAAGCCGTACTTTGGAAATTTATATTCATTAAATAAAAGTTAAAAAAATTAAAAAAAATAAATAAATATGTGTTTGGCACAATGCCGTTGATAGTCTTGAGCAATCTCTAGTGCTTGTGTTCCTTTGGGTAAAACCGTGAATCAGCATCAGAATTTGGCTGCATCGATGAATCAATTAGTCCACATTTTTAAAAGAGCCTTCATTTTCTGACTTGATCTTTGAGATGAAGCTGTTTGTTTAGTAACCAGCCTTCTACTATTTCCAATAATTCCAACACTTTTACTTTGGTTGTGGGGTGGCAATAGCAGAACAAAACAATGAAACATGAAATAAGAAAAACTGCTGAAGGACCAATGTTGATTTAATTCTTCTAATTCATGGCTTTCAAGATGTTAAACACAGATTAATTGTTCTAAAATGTTACAGCTGAAAAATAAAGTAGGTAGTTGAATTGGCAAAGAAACATCTTGAAACTGCCAACTCAGTATTATTTTCCTTCACACTTGTTTACTACAAACGTAAGGGCAAATAGATCTATTTCAGTTTTTGCTCATGGAGAAAAAGGGAAAGCCTTCTGTTGTACATAGAATGGGGCTTATAGAAACATCTTATTAGAATGACATTCTCCCTTTGGGCATATGTTTTCAAAACCAGTTCACCCAGCCTAAAATCAATGACTTCTGCCTATGGCAATGAAAGTCTGAGTTAAACATAACTCTCAGAGGTAGTTAGCATTCCATTGAAGGTTATTGTTTCCATCCAAGAAAGGAGTTACCCAATTCAATCAATTTTCTCAGTGTTAAAACTAAGCTAGTAAACAATGTAGATAATAAACAGTGCAATGAATAAGTATAACAATTGAGATACTGAGTTTCAATAGATAATTCATGGAGTATTAAGAGTTGTCAAGCGAGTGCTGGTTATTTAATACTTACTTGAACTTTAGTTCAGAAGTATACATGAAACAGTTCTGTGTATTAACTGATTTCCATGACTTTAGACTTACCCTTCTTTCAAATGTTTTGTACATTGTAGACAGAGTCTTCTTTGTAAAGGTAAAATTAGGTCACTTTCCTGCCTAAAATGTTCCCTTGCTATTCCATGAACATTTTGGTAGATCTAAAACTTTTACATGGCTGAATAGGCCATTCATCATCTGACAGCTGTTGATTTTTCCAGCCTGATTTCTCATTTCAGTAAACCTCTCCATTCCCTCTCTCTTTCTTCCACTTTTATTCTACATTCTTGACATCCTGAATTTATTTTCATTTGCTCAAACACAATACAGTCTCTTCTTGAATTTTACATAGGCTCTTGTCTCTGTCAGTGGCATTTTTGTCTTGCATTTTGCTTAATTCCTTGCATTTTTCAAGGTTTTAATACCAAGACCACTGGACATCTTTTTCTCACTTGCCAAGAACCAATTATTATTATTCAACTAGTCCCATATTGCTGTTTTATATCTACCAAAGGTCTCTCCATGCTGAACTTGCTGATTTATAAATCCTCTGTGTAACTCTCATACAATTGTATTCTTAGAGGACAGGTGCTCAACTGGTAGCAACTTTCAAAAACATTTATTGATGTGTGTGTGTGTATGTGTGTGTGTTGGGGGGTAGACAGTAAGAGAGAGGGATGGGTAGAGGGAGAGAGAGAGAGAGAAGCCTTCCATCTGTTGCATTCCCTAAATGCATGCAAAAGTCAGGGCTGGTCCAGGCCAAAACCAGGAGCCCAGAGCTCCATCCAGGTCCCCTGTGTACATTGCAGGAGCCCAAGCACTTGCACCATCATCTACTGCCTCCAAGACACATTTAACAAGGAGCTGTGGAGAAGCCAGGACTCAAGTCAGTTTGTGATGTGCACGTTGCAAATGATGCCATTACACAGTGTGTCAAAATTCCTGCTCCCTATGGAGAAATTTCACCCGGTTCCATCAGAAACCACAAGGTTTTCTTTGCAGTGGTTTTAATGTCGGATGAGAGGCACACTGAGACCTTCATTAGTATGAAGTGGATGGCTGTTGGAAGTCTACAGGTAATTGTTACTTGTTTCCCTCCTGCAATATGATTTCTGGACTGGCTCAAGTAAATTAAGAAACAGTGCTGTGAGTTCTTCCAAAATCAGCTATGGTTTTAATAAAAATTTTAAATCTTTATACCAAAAACTTGGGTAGGAATAAATAGATCATATCATTCAGATGTTACAAAAGAAAAAGGAGAAGCAGAAACAAGGAAGAGGAGGAAGAGAAAGCTGACCAGTGACCTGTGTCTTCATTTTCTCAACTTGGCCTGCATAGTATCATTTACCATCAGGCAAGTCTTTCATTTTCCCATCAGTGTGAAATCCAGCGGACTATGTTAAAGATTCCTCCAAGAATAGGACTTAATTTAAAACCAGACGTTGCTGTAGTTTATATTTAATGGGCATGTGGTATATTTGTGAGTTCAAAGACTTCATCCAAATAGAATGAATTTTAAATGATAGGTAGACCTCTTGTTTTTAAGTACCTACTGTTATTTTTCGTCCAGCTATTATCTATGAAAAGAGTTGGGCCATGTAATCTGATTAGAAGATGAAATAAGTTATGAATATTAGAATATAAGTTGTTTTAAAATAAAAACAAATAGTAGCTTTTGAAATGATCAGCTTTTAAAAATAAGAGGCAGTTTCAGAGCACTTTTTTATCATTAATATATGAAAAATAACTCTTAATTATATTAGAACTTAGTGGAGTATTTGATGAAGCATATGGGAAAATGTTTTAATGACTATATTTAAAATATTATGCCTTAATCTTAGAGAAAGAATGCCTTTATTGAGAGTAACTTCTTATTTGTGAATGAATCATTGAGGAAAATGATGGATTAGTTAGTTACTGGTATAGAAATAGGAGATGCACTTCTTAGAAAAGTAAAATTAACTTGTGTCATACTACATAAATCGATGCTTTAAATGTAAAAATATTTTATGGTAGTAGAGGAACATATAAGTATATTGTATAACTATTGACATTAGTAATATGCACTAGTTATCTATAGCTTTTTAAATAATCATTTTAATTTTTAATTAATTTTAAACTAATTTTAAATCAATTTTTAATTTATTAATTAATTTTACTTGTTATTTTAATTATTTATTTTTAATTATTTTTATATATATAGCATTTTAAAAATGTTTTTAATTTATTTATTTGAAAGGCAGAGTGGCAGGGATGAAAGGAGAGAGAGATCTTCCCTTGGCTGGTTGAATCCAGGAGCCTGGAACTTTACCTGGCTTCCCCACACGGATGTCAAATACCCAAGCGTTTGGCCATTTCCTGCTGCCTTTCTGGATTAATTAACAGGGAGCTGGATCAGACATGGAGGAGCTGGGAATTGAACAGGTGTTCCAATATGGCATGACAGTGTCGCAAGAGGCAACACCACCCTTGGTTATTTTAAAAAAATAGCAGCAAAAGCCAACATCATTCTTATAAAGATTTGTTTGGTTATTTGAAAGACAAAGTTACAGAGAGAAAGGGAGAGACAGAGAGAAAGCGATCTCTCATCTGCTGATTCATTCCAAAGGGCCTCAATGGCCCAGGCGGGCCAAGCAGCAACCAGGAGCCAGGAGCACATCCGAGTCTCCCACGTGGGTGGCAGGGGCCCAGGTACTTGGACGGTGTTGAGCTGCTTTCCAGATGCATTTGCAGAGAGCTGAATTGGAAGTAGAGTAGCCAGGACTCAACAGTCACTCATATAGGATCCCAATGTCTCAGGCAATGGCTTAACCCACTGTACCACAACCTTGGCACTACCAAAATTATTTAAACTTCTCTAGCAGAGGAAAATATATATTATAAAAATGATGTGCAAATTTATGTGCTTTTGAATAAAGGTCAAAAATTTGGGTCATCATAGCCATGTTTGTCAGAGATTTGGGGGTGGGGGAATCAATGTACTCTCTTACACAGCATGTATGTGTGTACCACACTTTTATTAACACTTTTTCTTCATTGTATTCTAAAGATACAGGTACACTTATGCTAAAAATACATGCATAATGGTATTACTATAACTGAAAAGTACTTAAGTTCCACGGAGTCAGAGAATTAGTCACTTTATTTAGTTTTGTGTGAAGTATACAGAACAGTATTGGATACGTGGTAGGTAATTAATGACTTCCTCTACATGTACCTTTATTTCAGGCAAGCTGCACCCCTAATTACAAAAATAACTCAATTTTATGTCTTTTTTAATAGTACTAAAATACTCTTTTTCTATGAAAAAAAAAAGAGAATTACTTTTATAGCTATTGGCATCCTTTCATTTATCTAAGCTGTGTCTTAATAATCCTTCAGTTTTTGAAAATGTAATTTTTAATTTTTTTCTGTTTTATCTTTGTATATCAGTCTTTTGGCAATTAACTCTTTATATATTGTGTTTTTGTTTTTCTGAATGTGTAACTTATACTCATCCAATAAGATTTTTCACAATATGAACCAGTGTCTTATTTATCAGCTTGCGCCGTAGGATGTGTAGCAAAATACCTTGACTAGAGTAGAAGATTCTTTGAATTCCCAAGCTGAGAAGATATTTTCCAAAAAGGCTCAATTACAGTCTTACTCACATGGAAACAAGAAAGGAATCAATGATAATGTTTATAAAGTGGCTGAAAATTCTGAGGGGGAAATGTCAAAATATTTTGCAAGTTAAGCTTTCATTTCACCTGCCAAATACTTTATGTAAATACTTTAAATTTTTACCCACGGAAATATGGAGTGTTGGAATTAGGGATCTTTTAACCAATGTTTTATTCATGCTAGGTTATTGTTTTATTTCATTTCACAGTAATTAGTGAATGTCAGTTCTCTTATCAGATCACACAGGCAGAAGTCACAGAAAATGTAATTTTGAAGCTAGCATGAAGAAGAGATTTGGAACAGATATATGGCCACAGAAGTTTTTTTGTGTGATTTTTCTTTAACCTACACATGTCTGAAATCTTTCTGAGCTGATCCATTTGAGAATTTAAGACTGGAAAGTTTAGATAAGCGTCTTAGGAACTATGACTCTGTTTTCTCAAATGCGGCAGGTGTGCAGCACTTCATTCTGGCTTGCTTACAGAATCTTAATCCATGCAGGAAGTATGCCACTTTGTCTGTCTCAGTCATTAGTTCTACCGACACCACTAAGTTGAGAGATCCAAATGGAATCACGGATTGCACACACCTGTTTAATACTTCACAGCTCTGGTCATGGTGGTCATTTAAAAATAGGGTGCTTCTAAATGCGGCCCTGTTTCCTGGGCATGTCGTCTTCAGGCTGGCAGACTTCTCCACTGAGACGCTTGTCTGACGTGGCTCCTGCATTAGCAAGAGGCCATTCAGCTGTGAGCCCCTTGTCTCAGCTGGGGCCCTGAATCTGAGCATTCAGTGCCCAGGTACACCAGGACTTGCTGTTTCCGCTTTTATTTTTGTCTAAGGAGGCCAAGCAGACATGTGCGAGGCTTGGGTTGACAAAAGAGTGAAAGCAAAACAGCCTGCTCCGCAGTTACACATGGGCAGTGTCGCAAGTGAGTTCTACAACTCTCAGAGCTGGGGAGTAAGGAGCCAGCTTTCTTTCTGGTTCAGATCTTAGTTCAGGGCTTGCAAGGCTGTCCTGGCTGTGCTCAGGTATGAACAGGAGAGTGAACTGCAGCCCGGTGACAGACTTGAACAAAGCTGTCCTGTGGAGATCAGGCCTTTATGTTTATGATCAACCAGACCACACCACAATGGATCCTCAAAAACAGGTATCTTCTACTGTTGGCTAAGAGCCGCAATGCGTATCTAATTGGGCTGTGCATTTGCCTACACAATTTGCCTGCCAAAATGCTCTCTCCCTGGCTTTTGCTGTTATTTGTGTTATTATCTTATAATGTGATCGATGGGAGGGTGGATATTAAAAAAAAATAGAGTTGAGTTATATGGTAACTTGCCTTTTCTCTTTGTTTTCAAAGCTCAAACCTTTTCACAGTTTAGGAAAATGTTTCATGGTTTCTTTTTCTTTTTTTTTTTTTTTTTTTCCAGATTAAGACAATATGTTCCTGTAGCATTCATCACTTAAAATAATGTTTTTCACTTTCGGATCTCAATTTCCACTCATCATTAGAGAGCTGCATTGTGAATCAGCTTGTGGAGGAGCGATGTGCAACCTGAATAAAACATTTCCAGGAGAGCCTGAATGATGCTCCTGAGTGCAGGCCCCCGAGATGTTCTCGAGCTGTAATTGGGAGAAATTCAAGTGTGTGTACTGAGGAGCACGCGCTCCAAGAGGAGGCTGGCTGTGATTAGTCTCAGTGCTGTTTAACTGGTCTGGGGCCCACTACTATTTTCAGTTCTGAATTGAACACGAGTGTTCTGAGAAATGGTCTACCATCTCAATTAGCCACATGGAGCTTCAGCCATCCTCACTCTCTGTGTGGAGGCACACCTCTGACAAACAGCCCCACAACAGGGGCGCTGCTAAGGCAGTGGGGTAATCTTTCCGCCCACAACATGCAAGAATTAATTCAGACAGATAGTCACATGGAGTTTGGAAACATCATAGAACATGCTTGTACTCTGAACTAGCTTTTCACCATGGCTATGTATTCAGCAGATAATAAATCAGCCTGTTGGACTCAACCCAGGGTACTCAGAAATTGGAGGACACAAAGGTAGGTTGAGGAAGACAATGGATTAGGCCGGCTCTGACCTTGAGGTGTTTATACTGCATGGAAAAGGAATAGTCATTTCTCCTTTGTCTCACATCAGCAATAGAGGATAAATATGACAGTTACTTTTGAGAGATTCTCTCTGATACTTAAGTCTGAACAACTGAATAAAAAATTCTTGAAGGGATGAATTTATTTAGTCTAAGGGAGAGTATACAGAAGTGAGCTCACTCCTATGATAATTTCTTAGAAGACAGAATTGAGAGAAGATGTGGGAGAGTTTTAGGGTAACGCATAGAAATGAATATATACATGGGCACTACAAAATGTTCATGGACAATGCAGTTAACAGATAAGTTTGTTCTGATATGCATTTGTTGAAAACTAGCCCTAATTTTATAGTTTTTCATAATGCATTTTTCACCAGCTTTTTAAAAATCCATTTTGTATGCCTGGCTTTAAAATTATTTTTTCATTGAAATAAACTTCTTTTTTAACTCCATTTCCATGAATTTTATGAAGTACTCTCATAGTTCCACATGTACATCTCAGAGTAAAATATGATTCCATCACCAAAGAAGAAGCTAAACTATCCACTGATAGCATTGATACGGAGACACTGAATTCTAAGCCAAGATGTATTGACTTTGTTCTCAGGGCATTGAGGAGCTGTTGAAAATTTTTGAGCAGGTGAGTGACATGTCCAGAATTGCATTTTATGAAGATTAACCTGATGGCATTTTCAGGATTGATTAGCGTGAAGCCTGTATTGTGACAGAACAGATTGTGGTAACGCAAGGCTGAAATATGGTGGTGGCAATGAGAATAGAAAGGAAGAAATTGATTTGAGAGATCCATGACAGTGGAACTACGGGACTTGATTATTAAATATGGGGCCTGAAGAAGGGAGGATGGCAGCGATGATTCCAGATGCTTCAAAGAAATCAAGTATGGAAGAGAAATGATGTCCTGACTGTGGGTGGTTTGTTATTATCTTCTGGATGCTGTGAATCAGGTAATTGATTGCATTCTAAAAGTCTTGAGTCCAAATCCACACTCCACGTCTGCCGAGAACACAATGTCATGCTGGCACTTGCTTTTGTGAGCAGTAATCCATTGTTGCCAACCATGGGTATTACATTACTGAGGAGTATTGTGTGTGTGGCAAAAATTGCAACTGATACAAACCAAAGATAGCAACATAATGATATTCAACAAATTGAAACAAAATTAAACCTCCGTAAGTAGAAATTTCAGTAAAATTCTGCTTCCAAAATAAAATAGATCAATCTGAGTAAGTGCCAGCTCTAGACTTATCTGTCCCATTGAAAGCAAAGCACCTGTTTAGCACACTGAAGACACACACACACACACAACTATTTTTTGGCATCACTTTTAGCTTTGAGGTAATTCTGCAGCTGTGTTTAAACTGCTAGCACAGATTCTCCTAGAAATTTTGTAAGAGTACTTCAAAAAGTTCATGGAAAACTTGAATGAAAAGAAAAGATGGTTTGGATGCAAGAATGATTTGAAATCCATGCATAGTTTTTCATAATATGCATTTTTCTTGAACATTCTTGAAGGGCCTTGATATTAAGCAGACTGCATTTCTTGGTAAAGTTTGCAAGCCACTGGTTACTGTCTTGAAATGTAATGCATCCTACACTCTCATTCTCCTTTGCATTTTTAGCAAGTTTCAGCCAAGTGCTTGTGCTGCTGTTTGGCATGTTCACAAATTACTAAGCTCCTAAAGGACATGTTTTTTACCCTGGTCTCCACATAGTGAGAGCATGGGGTTTAAATCGCTGCTTTATGTCTGCGGTATCCTCCAGACTTGTTTAAGTGGTCCATAGAAGATGGAAAGTAACACTTACATAGTCTTTTTCCTGAGGGGATTGGAACTATTCTATGTAAAGAGATATGTGTGCAGTTAACATTTTTTGAAGATACATAATATAACCGCTTTATATAAAAATGAAAATATGATTGTCAAAGCCACACTTGATAAAGCTTTAGTAATCAAGTTCCTGACCCCCAATGTTTTCCACCCTCATTTTCTTCTGCTTTGAATTTTTTGTCTTCATTTAAGTGCTTTTTGTCCTGTGTTTTTGTAATTCTCATATATTTCACATATCATTTAACAGAAATTCTGAAACTAGAAGTGGCACATGAAGCCAGAGGACAGATGTCACCATCTTCATGGGAAGTGTGAAAATGTTACTGCATTTTTTTTTTGAGAGGTTCGAAGCTTTCATCTTAAAATAAACATTGGCTGTTGGTGCTATTGTTCTTGTACAAATGCAACAGTCCCAGGAATTTAAGTGATAAATCTCAAAGTGCGAAAGGCACCCCAGATTTGGTGCAGGCATCTTTAGCCCCTGCCTATGTTGTTAGAGAGACCTGCACACAAAATGATGTGCAGCTCAGTGGCAAGACTCCTGCTGTTAGAGTCAATCAGACAAACCCGGTTTGGGGTTGGATTCCAGTATCAAGCTGGAAGATTAGGGAGATGTGCTTGGTTTCTCTAGACCTGGTCTTAGTCATCCATATAATGGGAGAATAAGAATTATATTAAATGTTGTTAGAAAGATAAACTAAGATATTTTACATAAAATGCTTATCAAGGACCGGCCATGTAGAGCAGATACACGGTCACCTGAACTTGTGCACATTATCTAGTTGTCATACAGACAATACCTATTTGTTAATTTCAAAATGTTCCCCGAGGAAACTTCACAATTTGGACAGTTTTCTTTCCATTCATTGCTCTGGACACATTGCGCCCCTTCCTTTATAATATTTTTGCATTATCATTGATTTAATTATTTGAGAACTGTGGACTTCCTGACTGCTTGCTGTGAAAATAGGGATGCATCTTTCAGTACACCTAAATGTTTTGTGCAAATTCAAGGCTATACCTCAAGTGAAAATATTATTTGTATAGGATTTTATTTGTTTATTTGCATGTCCATAGGCAACATGTATTAGCATGATAAAGTTATTTATGTTGAGTTTCAATCACACTTAAGCACAAGTAGGTTTTAATAAGAATAACAAGCTAGATTACACAAATGATTCTATTTCATGGCATACCATGGCTAAGCAGGGCAGTTGGTAACTTTGGAAAACAAATTGGAATGGCTTTGTCACTTATGAGCTTATATTCCCATTGTAAGTGAATTATAGACATGCAGATAGTGCAAGTAGATCATGATCCAATTAACCATTTTTTTTTTTATTATTTCACTGGATTATATCATGTGTAAAGTGCTGAAAATATCCACATTTTTAAAAAGTTTCCTGAATGGACCAAGTTTTTTGTTAGATGTAAATTTATTTTAAACAAAAATGGTGCCTTATTAGTAATGTGCTCCTCAAATGCCTGTAGATGCAGATCTTATATGCAGTGCAAAGCTAAATCCCAGAAATAGTTTTGAAAGTTTAGGGTAATTTGATTTTTCTTTATGCTTATTTTTTACTCTGTCATATAAATGAGCAACAGCCTTCTTATATACCTTCTTATATACAATTCACTTGATAACCTGTTTTCTTTTAAGGTCTACAATCAGGCACAAAGTAGAAATAACTTAGGTAAATCTAATAAATAAGTAAATAAATAAAGCATAATAAAGTTGATGGAACACAAGGTAGACTTTTAATCCAACTAGAAAATTTGTCTTGTTATGTTAATGGTCAATACTTATTAGACAAATATATGGCTAGAGATAGTTATTTTGGTCATGTGGGAATAATGTCCATTTCATAGCAGTCTGAGTTATTTTGGCAATTGAATTTTGTAGATGTAATTTTTTTTCTGAAAGTAAGGTGGTTAGTGGCCAAAGACCCCTGCTGCCTCTGCCTGTCTCCCTTGGTAGGGTGGGAACAAGATATTTAGCATTACCACATCCCTATTCTTTTTGTCAAAGATTACTGGAGGAGAGACAGTCAATGCTTGGCTCTTTAAGGTTAAAGTATTTTGCACATTTTGAGAATATCATACATGGGAAGATTTGGAGGACACATTTACTCAAAGGTGTTGATGAAATTATCTAGGACATAGTCTCTTGGGGCATGGATCCTCAACATTTTACAAAAAGACTATTGCTAGTACATGAGCTACTTTTATGTGGTAGATTGAACAAATAGCTGAGAAAATTTTTGTGTCAGAATGAGAAAGGATAATATAGCCAAAAAACCAGAGATTTCATGAAATAATTGGAATTGGTCTAAAATACGTAGATCCTGCAGCAAATACCTGCATTCGTTTCCATAATACCTTGACATAGCTTAAAAGGATCTGCCCAAAATTATAGATTTAGACAAATATATGGACTTTGAGAAATATTGCCTTTAAATGAAGGATTAGTTGGATAAATTATGTAATATTCATTCTGTTTGTAAGTCTTCCTCCAGTGATGGAAATTGAGCATTTTGTTGCTTTTTCCAACAATGAATCAAAGTTCCAAAGGAAAAACCATTAGTGACATAGTATATATTATCTTCTAACATATTCCCTTTGTTATGTTGGCTTAAAGTTATAAAATTTGGTTTTAAATTGGAAATTGCATATAAAATTAATCAATATTTTAAAAAATCATGTTTTCTCTGATTTGTGGTAGCCAATTTATAGAACATAAAAATTTAATATATATGAGTAAAATAGACATTGTGGGATTTTATTATTGTTCATAGTCCTTGTCTTTTTCCTAGTGAACAGTGGTCTTTCTGTTCCTTACTTGCTTAACTCTTTTTTAGTGAAATATTAAAAATATGTATCATAAAAATTGAAAAAAAGAGCATGGAAGGAGGAGGGAAATACTATTATATACTTAGAAATATATATGAGCTACATGAAATATGTTTATATCAATAAAACTGTAAATAAAAAGAAAATTAATAAATGTTAAGACCAGATTTCTTATCCTAGATTACACCATTTGAGTACCCAGGGTCTGCATAATGTATAAACCTATTAGCCCATTTTTTCTTTCAATTGCATATTCAACAAATATTTTTTGAATTTATATTTTCACTTTCATTTACTTATAAAGCACACATTTAAAAACAATTCTAAGGCTAGTATTTGTTGATGTCCACAATTGTTGGGTCAGTAAAATTATCTTAATTGATACTTATGTGTTTTTTAGAAAATACTTATTTTCATCTCCTTGAAAGGCAGAGAGAGAGAAAGAGAGAGAGAGAGAGAGAGTAAGAGAGATTTTTCTATCTACCGATTCACTTGGCAAATGCATGCAACAGATAGGGCTGGACCAGGCTACCGACAGATTGAAGCCAGGAGCCAGAAACCCATCTGTATTTTCTATGTGGTGACACGGATGTATCAGTAGAAGCTGTATTAGAAGTGGCGGTGCTGGAACAGGAATCAGCTTTTTGATATGGGAGGTGGGCATTTCAAAACACAGCTTGACCTGCTACACTATGACACTGGCCCCGAATTTCATGAATTTTTTGTTAGATTTATCTCAAACATTATTTTACAGGTTGTGTATCATGCACTTATGAGAGAATGTTTCCTGAGAAATCTAAAAAGCAGTTTCTCTGGAGTGGGCCCTGAAAGTTCACGATTTTAACAAGACTGACTGTAGCATGTGTGCAGGTGGATATCAAGCCTACTCCGTAAACAGTGTCTAAACACGGTTCTACAATAGGAGGAAGAGTTGATTGTTTTAGTTCCTTTTTGTTCTCAGTTCCCCTCTTGTCCTTTCCCTTTCTCTCTTGATTCACCGCCCTGTCCCAAGGCAGAGTTACACAGAGAGAGGAGAGGCAGAGAGAGGTCTTCCATCCTTTGTTCACTCCCCAATTGGCCGCAATGCCAGAGCTGCGCCGATCCGAAGCCAGGAGCCAGGAGCTTCTTCCTGGTCTCCCACGTGGGTGCAGGGGCCCAAGGACTTGGGCCATCTTCCACTGCTTTCCCAAGCCATAGCAGAGAGCTGGATCATAAGCGGAGCAGCCAGGTCTTGAACTGGCACCCATAAGGGATGCCGGTGCTTCAGGCCAGGGCGTTAACCCGCTGCACCACAGTGCCAGCCCTAGGTTCTAACTTCTTAAGACTGATTAAAAAAAAAAAAAAATCCAAAACACTGATTCCTCCACTGTTATGTCTATTTAATCCTGGAGACCACCCAAGTGCAATGTCTCATTTTCACTTCATTAAAAAAATTAATAAACACACACACACACACCCTTTAGCTAAACAAGCTGAAAAAAAAGTGTCTTACAAAATGCTGCAGATTTAGTATAGAATTTTTGTTCAAGAGTTTTTTTTTTTATTGACTTGTTTGTTTTCTTTATTGCCAAGCTGATCAAAAATTGTCAAAGAAATGGCTATTTTCAGGATAATTTTATAGCTAATTTTAGCTGTATCCTGGCAAGAAAAAAAAAAAAAAAACAAGCAAGAGAACATTAAACACATCTTGTTCTAATGCAGAGATGAATGGCACTGAAACAGTCCCAGTGTGGCATTTCTGGCACTGGTCAACAAAGCTGAAAAGCAACCTGGGACAAACAAGAGAAAACGCAGGGTAAATGTTCTCATAAATTCAAAATTAAGTTCTTCCTTCATTTCCCTGAAACAAACTCCCTACGGTGAACATCTGGCAAGCCATTAACTTTTGTTACCTTATTTTATTAAAAATTGTAAGGTGCGAGAAATTTCCCCCATTGGAGACTTGGTTTAGCATTCGGGCTAAAGCCCTGGCAATCCTGGTGTCATTTGCATAGCACCCATGATCCAGTTGGGCAAGTTTCTCTTACAACTTCCGCTCCGTTCTCCATCAAGAGTTGTATTTCCATGTCATGTAAAGAAATCAGTAATCCTGAGTTATTTTTTAAATATGTAAATTAGCTGAGCAGAGCTGAGCTGTGGCCTGTGTCTGCTGGAAGAAAAGTGACTGTGATACTCTTCATACTTTACAACTTCTTGCTTGCATTTTTTTTTTTGCATTATTTTCAATGGGAGCTTAAGTGTCAAAGCTATTTACATAGAGCTTTTTCAGTTCACATCAGAAAGATGTGAACTGTTGATTGCACCATTTTCTTTATTTGCACAGCTGCTAGAACCTTCAATCTAAATAATTTTGTGTCTTGCCTTTCTTTTCCTTCGCTTACTTTCTCTTTCCTTTGTGAGTTGTCACTTTCTAAAATAAACCTTTGCATTCCACCATCAAATCTATTCTTGCACATTACGTTCCAAGACATGAAGTTGCTTATTAGTCAGGTTACTTTTGGGGAAAATACTAGGTAAATGTTAGAGAAGCAAATGAAATCAATTCACTATTTGGGGAGTATAACTTAAGAACTTGCATCTGTGTATTCGCTTAATTGTATGAATGTATGTAGGTGTCTCATTCTCACATGTGATTTTTATTAAAAAATTACATTTATTTAAAAGGCAGAGATACAGAAAGGGAGAGACACTGAGAGAGATCCTTCTCTGCCTGGTTCATTCCCCAAATGGCTGCAACGACTGAGGCTGGGCCGGGCCAAGCCAGGAGCCAGGAATTTGTTCCTGGTCTCCCATGTGAGTGCAGGGGCCCAAGCACTTGGGTAGACTTCTGAAGCTTTCCCGGGTGCATTAGCAGGGAGCTAGACTGGAACTGATACAGGTGGTGGCTTTACCAGGTAAGCTGCAAAGCTGGTCCTAACACATGTGATGTTTAACCTGGGAAATTTTAAGTCAAAAGAGTTCAATTGTAAGAATGATAAATACATGTAATAGCTTTTCAAAGATTGTTTTTGCTTACAATTGATTGTTTCTAAGCACTCATACAATACTTTAGACAAGTTGCTAAGCCATTGTCTCATGTCTCAATCTTTTGTTAGTAAAAATATATTTATTTCCTCTTTTAATCTTGAAAGCTGTTTTTGATTACAGAAATGCAGAAAAGCTTCAGTATTGACTTCAGAAATAATCATGATGGCTTTCTTTTAGTTCACAAAATATTGTTTTGAGATATAGATGATTAAATAGTTGAATTTTGAATTTTCTTTATAGATTCTAGTCTATCCACATAGTGTTACAATAAAAAAATCAATGGATTGATTTGTATTTTTCCCAAATAGTCTCAGCTTAACTGAAGTATCTACAATCTTCAATGTACCAAATGTGTGCTGTTTACAAAATGGGTGTGACAGAATCCCTTTGAGCTTGACAAATCTCCAAAAGTTAAGTTAAGGTAGGTATGAGTATGGCAATGGGAAGTCAAGCAGGACAGATAGGAATTTGTATTGGAAAGTAGAGGAGCAGGTTTCAAGGGCTTTTTATAAGAGGTGGTATTAAAGGTAAGTGCCAAGTTCCATGATTCTGAACATGCTGCTCTTTCTAATATAGTAGGCTTTATTATGATTTTCATAATTTTGACATTCTTTGAGCTACTTTATGTGAGGTAGAATAAAAAATTAAAATAGACATTTTGTATTTAAAATTTATTTCTCATTTTTTATGTTTTTGAAAGTCAGAGTTACAGAGAGAGGGAGGGAGAGAGAAGAAGAGGGGGGAGGGGGAGAGAGAAAGAAAGAGAGAGAGAAGAGAGAGAGAGAGAGAGAGAGATCGTCAATCTGTTGGTTCACTCTCAAAAATGGCTACAATAGCCAGAGCTGGGCCATGTGAAAGCTGGGAGCCAGGAGCTTCCTCTTGGTCTCCCACAAGGGTGCAGGGGCCCAAGCATTTGGGTCATCTTCCGCTGCTTTCCCAGGTTCATTGGCAGAGAGTTGGATCAGAAGTGGGTTAGCCGGGACCTGAACCAGCAGGTTCAGGTGGGCTACTGCACTACAGCCCTGCCCCCTGAGCTTCCTCCAGGTCTCCCATGCAGGGTCAGAGGCCCCAGCACTTGGGCCATCTTGTACTGCTTTCCCAGACCATAGCAGAGAGCTGGATCAGAAGAGGAGCAGCCAGGTCTTGAACCGGTGGACATATGGGCCAGCACTGAAGGCGGCGGCTTTTCCTGCTGTACCACAGCACCAGCCCAGACTAAATTCTCTCTTTAAGAAGGTATGTGGGCACTTGTCACATTCTAATAGAAAATCATAATTTGATTCAGCTAATCAATACTGATAAAGGAGTTTGCTCAGGGTTCCTCCCCAAATATGTATCTATCTGATTTATTTAAATTGACTTTTTGCCTAGAATAACTTAATCAGATGATTGTAGATCTCACATTTATCATCTACAGATGTAGCTAGCAAATCTGGATGATTTATGCAAATTCATTTTCAAATTTAATTGCAGGACTTTTTCAGGTTACCGGTAAGTTCTGTGGAATTCTACCATTAAATGTGTTTTATTTCCCTTTATTTGAAATTTAGTTTATATTTTATGCACTGATCTGTGTGCCCATTTGCATTTCAACCAGCAGAGGGAGATGATTTGGAGAAATGGAGGAAAGTTGAAGGCAAATCTGATCAGAGGACACACTTTGTTCTTGAAGAAAGGGGTCTCACGTTGGTGTCCATGCAGACAGATTTTGACAGGTGATTTCCTTTTACTAAAGACTGTGTAAAGACTTTCCCCCACAATTTTCTCATCATTGTAATTCCCTACAATTCCTAATAATCTCCAAAGACTCTTGCATACTTTCATCACCTTGCTCTTCTAATCTTCCTTGAAGTTGCGTATACTGCTGTTGCTCTTTTATTCCAAACCTGCTTCTCACCCACTTGATCTGCTAATTGGGGTTTTACCTTCTGAGGCTCTTGGAGCTGCTTTCTCTTGGCAGCTGACTCTGTGCTCCCAACGTGCTTCTTTGCACTCACCCTCTGCCTTTTCATCTTTCAATTTATATCATCTCTCTCACTCCTCTTTCGGCAGCTGCACTGAACTTGTTTTATTTTGTGTGCATAGACAAAAAATGCCCCCATGACAAGAAATGTCGCTGCTAATCTTATTTTCCATTTCTAGTGTATATTTTATTAAATTTTTTTTTCATTTTTAACCTACATACTGACACAGTGCTAAGCTTATTTTGAGATTTTTAACTCGGTCAACACCGACTGACATGTGTTAAACCAGAAGAAAAAAAAAAAAGAAATCAAACCGAATAAGAATTACTGGAAATCAGCGATGCTTTCTGGATGAAGGGCTTTGGTAATTGAATTGTTACATAGCCACTAGGTGTAGGAAACGAATACAGAATGCCTAAGATAAAACTGAGAAGAATTATTGAGTCTGTTAAATTAGATTTGAATAATTTACCCCTGTGATAGAACCTATTCCTCTAGGAAAGCACCATATGACTGAACCTGAAAATAAAATTGCCATCAGACCTAAAGCTCATTGGAAAAGCAGTGACATTGTCAGAAATGTAAAGCACTGAGCAGTATAACCAGGTGCCTCGTTATGACTAACCATCAACATCAGGAAACAAACATGTTACAGAGGCATTCAAGTTACAGTAACTTGTTCTCTAAGAATGAGCAAATAGACAGATGTAAAACTTTCTATTTCTGACATTTTGCTGAATATATTGGGTCAGCCTGGAATTTTTAAATCTCTTGAAAATATATTTGCAACATTTCTATCACAGGCTAGCTCACAGCACATTTAGGTATAAATGTTTGAATAATTGTACATATGTGTGTGTGTGCCACAAATGAAAAAAAACAAACAAATAAAAATACAGAACAGATCAAATAGAGTCACTTTGCTCCAGAAAGAACTGTTGATTTAAATGAGGAAAATAAATATTAAAGACGGGGAAAACATTGGTTTGAATTGAACCACCATAGTCTGTTGCAATAATCTTTTCCAAAGACAGGGGTCATTCCAGAATAATTCTATTGTCTCTGAAACATTATTTGCATCTTACAGGCTATAAAGATAATTTACTCTTGTTTTGACACTTGGAGAATGCCCTTGATTCATTCAAGGCTTTAACACAATCTTTGAAGGTTGGATCCCTTGTTTCAGTACCATGCTGTGCTTCATGTGAGTAGCAATTTTGGGTTGAGTTCTTATACCTTACACCCTGGAAAGAAAAAAAGAGACAATTTTTTTTTCAGTAAAAATATGGTAATCTACAAAATGAACAATTGGAAGTGTTAGGATGAAACTGAAGTATGTTCTTTTGTGATGTGGAGACTTTATGTGATCTAAATCACAATATTAACCTTTTAAAATCCATTTTATGAAGATACATATCTTATCAAAAATATGTTGCCTTTTCCTTGGGTTTCAGTGTAATGTGACTATTTACATTTCAGAAACCACAGTTACCTAATGGGCTTTTGCTATGTAGGTCTTGTGAAAGAGGAGAATTTTTGCTAAGGTTATCCCAATCTCCTTGCATTTTTTGAGGATTAGTAATTGACTGGTAGGTAAGTAATACTCATGGAAAGCTAAGTGCACACTGAATTTATAAAGCTATTGCATTAAAAAAAAAAAAAAAAAAAAAAAAAAAAACCGGGGCAGGCGTAGAATCAAAGGGCTGTTGTGTTTGCTTCCAGGGATTTGCACCTTATCAGTATTATCAAGGAAGGCACAGGACTGGAATACCAAATGACACGTCAAACCCTCAGCTCAGAGGCGGTGTTGGAAATGAAAATCCTTGCTTCCTCAGGAATCTGGGCTCCAGCTCTCCTGTCATTGCCCTGCACTTTTCCAAATGTTAAGAAAGTAAAATTGAAATAATATCCAGTGTCACTGGTGCCCAAGATAACAATGTCAATACAGAAGAATCACTATCCACATAAAGTCTGGCTCCATATATTTTATGACAAAGTCAGGAGAGCAGAGTAGCTCAGGAAATATGACATATAACTTTGATGACATACTCAATACTAAGAAAAATATATTACATATTCTTAAACTATTGCAGAGATGGGGGTTCAGAATGCTTTTGAAGTACTTATGGTTGTTGACTGTAAGGTAGTCCAAACAGATAGATGGGTTTTCCTACTAATAAATGTTTCCTTTTCCTTTTCAGTGGGCAATGATGTTGACTCTTAGATGGCTGAGGATGTCTGCTTTCTAGAATGTCAGATTATAATAATACAATACTTGTATCAGACCTTATAATTTATAACATCATCACTTCATCATCCATGTAGGATGGTCTTTATTGTGTGTGTGATGCATTTCATTCTCTGGTATGTAAGAACTAAAAGGGAAATAGATTATCTACTGTAGTATAGTAACCCATAACCCATATCCTACTGTTTTCTGTAAACCAGATTATTCATCCCATGAAAATCTCCAGTATTAGAAACAATATATAAAATAAGAGGCTAATCAATTTGAATGCATAATAAAATTTTAATTTCTGAATGGCATGACATAAAATCCATGTAGAATGTTTAGATGGCATGATATTTCTGAATGGTTAAATCTATCTGTATCTATCTATCATCTGTCTATATCTATCTATCTGTTTATCTATATATCTAACAATTTCATTCTCGTAATGGAACTTTGTTCATTTAGACAGCTAACCATTAATTTTCATGTTTCAGGGAACCATAAGACAAAATAAAGCAGAGAAAACAAAATATTTTAATCCATGAGTTTAGATATTCAGATGGTCAATTCAAAGTAATGCTGAAGGATCATGGAACAGAAAGAAATGCATCCCGAAGACTAAACAAATAAATGAGGATACTTCAAGGAGTTCGTGGAAAAGTAGAAAGGTTTATTTTCGGTGTGAAAGTGCTGAAATCCAAGCATAGGTTGTAATAATGCCCGTTTTCTACAAACTTTCTGAATAACGCTCAGAAAGATAGGGTGCTTCTTGGGGAAAGGTGTATTGGAAGCCGTCAAATAATCCCGGGTAGAGCACTGACGTTCATGGGCATTTGAGGGCCTGGATTATCCGCCTTTCCCTTTGGTTAAAGCACAGACATCATCAGGACTTGGAGAAGCACAAGCTGTGAGTGTGTCTTGCAGGGCTAAGCAGTTTTAAGTAGATCAATATGGTTCCCAAATAACAGAATTCGCCTGTACATCTTCTGGCAGCCCCATTAGTAAATGAGTCACGAACATGTTTCTAAAAAGGCTGTGAAGTTGATAAAGGGAATACTGAATTCTACCTACATTTCCTGATGTTTGTACACCTGATGGACTGGTGGAGCTAAGGAATGCTGAAGTCTCTGCTTAGATGGTCCTACTCCCTGCCCTGGCACAGAGCTTGAAACCTGATGCAGCCTTGGGGAAAGTTACAAGGCACCCTAATGTGATTGGAGTGATGCTTCTATTGCTGAGCTTAATGGGGTTGCTAGGTAGATGTTTTGGAAATATGGATTTAGGGGATTCAGGTTCTGGCCTGTTACAGGAACAAGACTGAAGATTCCCTGACAGCATGGTAAGGAAGACACAGACAACTCAAATGGAGCTCCAACAGTGGGGGGAACTGGAGAAAGAGAAAAGCATCAGGCTGCCCTTCCTGGCCCGAGCCTGGGGCACCTGGGGCAGAAGCCCCAACTACAATCAAAGTGCAAGTGCACCATAGCAATGAGCTTTTTTTAAACTCCCACTTTCAGGGGAATGGCTAGGGAGGTGACAAGCATAACTTCACAAAACAAGCTCTGAGTGGAGAAGGTTTCGTGAGAACATAAAAGAGTTTCCAGGTGCCCAGAGTATCCCAGAGAAGCATAGGATGCACACAGGTGGCAGGGTGATTTAAGGCAGAACTTTGCTCTGTGGAGTTAAGGGAAAGCATAGTAATATATTTGAAAACAAACATACTGGGCTTGACTTGATGGTTTGCAAAGAGGAATGATGTAGCCTAATTTGTGTGAGGCATATGTGAAAGCTCCAAGTGAACACATCTCAGAGGATGTTCAAGGGACAGCTAATGACCCAGGCAAGGTGAACCTACACACTTGGGCACTTAATGTTCTTGATCTATGAACACGTCCTAGAGGTAATGAATGAGAGAATGAGATGATGGTGAATTGGCTAAGATTAAGTTCTTCCACAGATAGGCGTGTGGGCTCTAAATAGAAAACTGGTTACACTTCTTGATCACCCAATGTTATAGAATGAGATTTATAATGCTTTTTTATTTTCATGTCATTTTATTATTTTCAATGTGTATTCTTTTATTTTGAATACACACGAGCAGCAGCAGGTGCAACAAAAAATAGTTTTTATTTTATCCACACTGTTGAAATGAGGTGTTTAGAATTAAGACCTACTGAAATGAGGCATTTTGAATATCTCTGAAATTAGAGTTTCTATTCTTTCTTCTGCAAAATTATAGGATATTCCAGTAGTCTGAAAACCTATGTGGACATTAATGTCGTTTAGATTTTTCTGATTTATGGTTATTTCTGGTCAAGACATTTAGGGAAATAGTACAATAATGAAACAGGTAAACAATGGAAATCAATCTTAATTCTCATTATGTGACATAGAATAAATTATTATCATTTTGTTTGAATTTTTTATGAAAAAAAAATTGTTTATTTGGAAAGCAAGGGTGGGTGAGAGAGCTACCATCTGCTAGTTCATGCCCTAAAAGGACCAGGAAAAGCCATGAGTGAGGAACTCAATCCCAGTCTTGCATGTGGGTGGCAGGGACCCAAGTTCTTGAGCTCTTACTTGCTGCCTCACAGGATGCACATTAGCCGGAAGCTAAACTTAAGAGTAGAGCTCAGCCTGGAACCCAGGGACTCTCACATGGGATGCTAGAATTCTAAACGTTGTGCTAGCCACAACGCCAAACACCTGCCGCCTCCTCCCAAGGTTTTTAAAGCTATAAACATGAATCATTTTATCATAAGGAATGCTAATTCACCATTTTGTGCTTTTAAAGCTTTTTTTCTCAAACCAAGGAGATTTTATGTAGACCTGATTAATATTAACATAATTGTCACAAAATGAAATTGATGCCTTGACATACCTGCTGTAAATTTAAAAGGCAGACAAATAAAGTCAAACAAAAATAAATATTTAACTGAAGACTTTCACCTGCAGAGGGCCAAAAAAGTTGCCAGTTATTTGTAAATAAACATTTAATGTTATTTATAAGTGATTCCTATAATGTGCCTACTAGTTTACAGCACGCAATAATGAATAATTTTCAGGAATTATTTAAGGTGTTATTCTAGTAATCATTGACGATCATGGATTATTTTAGATAATTTTTGAAAATCAATACTTTGCATATGTCTGAATTTCAACTCACTGTTCATTATATGAATTTTATTTTCATGTTCTGAGTTGTCTTTTAACAAAGTCATAAATTTTTGTACTGTTGTTCCAGTTATGCTTTCGTTGAGCTGTGTTTTAAAAATGCATGTTCAAATAAATTTCCTTCTTTTAATTGTCCCATGTAATGATGTTTCTATAAAAGATACCATTTTAAAATGGGCTGCCTATTACTTCTCTGCCTAATTTCTTTTCATTCGGCTTAGCTGACGAGAGCATAATTTTGAATTTCATGACTACTAGTTGGTTTATTTCAGTTGGAGGCTAAATTTACAAGAACGTATGGAAACTCAAGGAAATTCACATCATTCAATTACTTGATTCTCCCAACAGCAGCAAACTCCTCCTGAGAGAGGCTCTGTGCGTCTAAGTGCTAAATACCTGTGGGGAGGGGCAGGGGAACATGGGAAGTTGAGAGAGAGAGAGAGAGAGAGAGAGAGAAAGGCACAGAAGACTGGAGTGATCATGGCAAAGTGCAAATGCAATCATATCAGTTCCTTTTTAAAATACGTGAAAGGCTTTGTGGCAAAGTGGGAAATACTCATCATTACTGATAAGTCCTGGCAAGCCCTGTTCCCTGCCAACCCTAAACTTCTACTTAACCTCTCTTCCTCGACCAGCTTTTCTTAGTTCTTCCAGTGCCTCTCATGTCTTCGTGTGCACTGATTC
Organism: Oryctolagus cuniculus; assembly: GCF_964237555.1. NCBI lineage: Eukaryota > Metazoa > Chordata > Mammalia > Lagomorpha > Leporidae > Oryctolagus > Oryctolagus cuniculus. The sequence continues at coordinate 26,424,886 of NC_091445.1, forward strand.
TCAGGGCCTGAAGGCCCTTCTCACTAACCTCTTCAGCCTGTCTGACTCCTGTGAGTCTTTCAGGTCTCAGCTTAAACTCTCACATCCGTAAAAGCTCTTCTGACCCCCAGACGGAGTTAGGTCATTGTTCAGATTAGGACATCTTCGTGGCTGTTCCCTGTGGCCTGCATGCGAGCTTGGCACCTTGAGAGTGTTCGAGGAATGCTTCTTGACTAGGGGAATCTTTGGAATTCTTCAGACTCTCGGATTCTATTTCTTGAGAATTAAAACGTCCCTCTGTTGGGATTGCTGAGTTACTTGCTGTTTCGCCACCTCCTCATATTTCCTATACCAGCAACTATAAGCTTCCATTCCAAATTAGCATTTAGGTACAGTTCAAGAGCTTTTCTGAAAAATTCCAAGTTCATGGGTCCCAGGCCTTAGGCAGCAGCCATTTTTGGCCACTGGCTGTAGCTTCAACTTTCTGGCATGTTTTAGAATATGAATTGGTGAGAAAAGTTGAAGATAGACAGGAGTAGAATCATCAGACTGCAGACTTCCTAGACACTCAACAGCAAGCATTGTATCATGGTGTATTTATATTTGAGGTTGAAGAAACTGTGGTTTCAAAGATACATTTTTTTGGACTTATTTTATAATTTAAATTTCTTTCCCCCTTTTAATTCACTGTATTATGAGAGTCTCTAGTGCCCAGTCAACTAAACAGCAGTCTGTTGAAAACCATTCCTTATTTGCCTTTCAGCTTGCTGTGTAAGCCTTAACATGCTTGTTAATATCTCTGTGTTTTAACATCAGGATCTGTAAAAGAGTGGGAAGAAAGGGCTCAACTGCTTATTTGTTAGGAAAGACTAGTAAATGTGGTTGAAAAGCACTTTGCAAAGTCCTAACCAAAAAAAAAAAAAAAAAAAAAAAAAAGAAAGAAAGAAAAATTAGCCAAACCCCAGAACAACTGAGCGTGGCGCATTAGCAGGGAGCTGGATCAGAAGTGGAGCGGTCGGTGTCCATTTGTGATGCCAGTGCCTCAGGTGGCAGTTTTACCCACTGAATCACAGAGCCATTCCTCCTGAAATAGTTTTTAAAGGATTTTTAGAAGCTGCGGGGTGGCGCAGAGAACTGTTGCTGCCTGCAATGTTGGCATTCCTTTTAGAAGTGCCTGTTAGAGCCTTGGCTGCTCTAGTTTTGATCCAAGTTCCTGGTAATGCACCTAGGAAAGTAGCAGAGGATAGCCCAAGAACTTGAACCTCTGTAACCCACTTGGGAGGCCCTGATGGAACTCTAGGCTCTTGACTTTGGAATGAACCATCTCTGGCTATGTATCCACTTCGGAAGTGAACCAGCGAATGGAAAATTCTCTCTCTTTCTTTCTCTTTATATATATATATATATATATATATATGTACATGTGTATATATATATCACTCTCCTCTTAAATAAATCTTTAAAAATAATTTTCAAAATTTGTTTTTTAAGTCATAATGAGTTAAGAGAAACAGTTTTTAGAAAGTTAATATGGGTCTTCTTAATATCAAACTTTATTAGACTTCCTTTTTCCTGGTTGGAACATCAGTCCCTTTCTATGGGTTCATAAATAAATTCACCCACCTTTGAAATCAAATAATGTTTTGCAATGATACCTGAGTATAATAGAGATGTTGCTAATAAGATTGAAGGTTTCAGTAAGATAAAATCCAGTATAAAATTTCTGTTGCTTTACCATTTGGTTATGAAGTTTGTCTCTTTTTTAAAAAAGATTTATTTTATTTATTTGAAAGACAGTTACAGAGAGAGGTAGAGACAAAGAGAGAGGTCTTCCATCCGCTGGTTCACTCCCCAGATGGCCACAACAGCCGGAGCTGCGCAGATCCGAAGCCAGGAGCCAGGAGCTTCTTCAGGGTCTCTCACGTGGGTGCAGGAGCCCAAGAACTTGGGTCATCTTCTACTGCTTTCCAAGGCCATTGCTGGGAGCTGGATCGGAAGTAGAGCAGCTGGGACTAGAACCGGCGCCCACATGGGATGCCGGTGCTTCAGGTCAGAGTTTTAACCCGCTGCGCCACAGCACTGGCTCTGAAGTTTGTTTCATTTTTGATGATTGTCCTAAATATGTCAGTAGAATCTGATATATATGCATATTTCCACCAGTTTATCAGAAGCAAATTTTGGGTTGCTTACATAGAAGAAGCATGTAGATTACGAGATGTCAGTTTACATACTGCATCAATATTGCAATACTCAGTAATTTAGCTCATGTTTCTGTCCCTAACTTTTCTGACCTTGATGAAGATACTTTAAGTAAGTTAATTTTTATTTGTTTTTATGTATTTGAAAAGCAGAAATGCAGAAAGAGAAAATAGAGTCAGACAGAAAGAGCTATCTTTCATGCCCTGGTTCACTCTAAATTTCCTCAAACAGCCAGGTCTAGGTCAAATTGAAGCCAGAAGTCCAGAACTTTGAGTCTCCCATTGGATTGCAGAGATCCAGTTACTTATTAGCAGTAAGCAGGAATTTGAAGCAGAGCCAGGACTGGAGCCCAGGCACTCTGATACAATATGGGCATCCTAAGTGGTATTCTGGCTGTTTGTGCCAAACATCCATGCCACTTAAAGGAATTTAGAAATACACTCAATAAATTTTCAGTTTTTCCTAATTGAAATATAAACCTAAGTTGTACTTTTGAAATTTATATTTATTAAATAGAAGTTTAAAAAAGGAAATATAAACATCTAGGCAAATAACTTTTTACTGTGACTATTGTGAAATTGAATTAAATTTGATCTAAATGTATTTCCATACTACACAGTGAATTGCAACTGAACCTAGTAAGTAAACAAAGTGTAACCTATCTTGGTAACAAATTTCTGGATCTTAACCAATCATAGACTGCCAACTGTTCAGATTATTTCCCATATAAGGCCAATGTCTCATCACACTATGTCCATATATGACAAACATCAAGCTATGATGGCTAAAAGCTATCTCTGTATGTCACTCACCTTTTATGGCTATAGGTAGTGTCTGCCATCAGGGCTGGGTGTAATTCTCTGAGCCTGTCTTGGTTCTGAGTTCTACCCCAAACATTGTTTGCACAAGTAAATCATACTAACTCTAATTTGCCAAAAAGTTTTCTTTTTAACATTTTTGGTTACATTTTATTATTAAATATATAATACAGGTCTTCCTGAATATGTGCTTATATATATATATTTTAAACACAACTTCCACCTTCTGAAATATGGCCCCAGTTCAATTGCATATTAGATTGAGGTTTCCCTCATCACCCTTAGCCTTGAAATTTCTTCTTGAATGACCCTTGTTTTTCTCAATTTCCAAATCTATCAAAAGCAATGATGACAAATTCTTCCCTTTGTGTTTTGGCATGATTCAAAAACCCCTATTATTCAGTGAAAACTACAGTGTTCATAACATTTTTGACTCTTCATGGAGTTTATGTCATTTTCCAAGATGAATACACAAATATTTCATTTAAAAAACGTAGCTTAAGATGAGAACCTTTAAAAGAGAACAGGAGAAAAAAAAACTGTGCCAAGGAAGGCAAAAGTTGCAGTTTTACATAGAAAACCAGGAATGAAATTTACAGTGCCCTATTTATATAATATGTTAGTGACCCTTGCTGTGCTATATATTTTCATATAGTTAATGTGAACTTGAGGACTCATTTAGCTTTGGACCAAGTTAGTTACCTGCATCTATATCAAGTAGAGTCCTTGCTGCTTACAGGTCAGGAAGTACAAGCAATAACTTACACACGTGTCAGTCCTTTGAGACTACTTGGGTCTTACTGACTTTGTCACAGATATTTACTTTGTGTAGGGTGTAAAACAGCATTCCATATGTCGAAGACTTTCCTGGGTGGCGTATGTTCTACTGGTCATTAATTCATAGGTTCACTAAAATCGAGATTTACCCTCTGTTATAATGGAAAGTGAGGACCTGGTAAGCATTTCCTGAAATATCAGATGACTTCACATATTTACAGAAAATACATATTATGAAAATGAGGCTGCTAAAGATTTTTTAAAAATTTGAGCATCAAAGTAAACTTACCTTTTATTTCCATTTTCCACAAAAAATTTTGACTTCTTTCTTATGAGAATAGATAGCTAAATAAATATCTTGTTTTCAAATGTAATCTATCATGAAATTCTTTCCTTTAGGCCTGTTTTACACATACCTTTCCACCCATCACGATGCATTTTCTTTTTTCTTTGTTGGTAAGAATTGACTAGTTGTTGTTTACAAAGTATTTTTGAAGGTATAAAGCTCTGTGCAAGTGCTAAGCCCAATAAAAAGTATTTTATACAGAATTTGAGAGCTGGCTTCTACAGCATCCTGCTTTGTGAGTGAATAGAGCAAAGATGATTAAAATCAACATCATTTGTAATTTAAAGTACTGTGCACAACAAAGAAGATCCAATGACGGCTTTCATTTTGGCAGACTGCGAATATAGATTGCTGAACAGCGGTCGTCTGTCAATATAAAGCATTTAGCACTTCACTAAGCACCTTGAGAGTTTCCTACTTTAGGAGGAAGAAAATGAAATCAGATTTGGTGTAACATTATTTTGATGAATTAACTATGTCATTATTAAAACGAAAACTATAATTTAGCAAAATTTAGGAAGGGTTTTCGCTATGGAATTTACCAATATGATGGTGGATGTTGAGAAAGACGAGCCCTGTCCCTGTACCTTCCCTCGCCTCTCTTCATGAGCAGAGAGATGAAGACAGACTGACCTGAACAGCAAAAAAGAAAGGAATGGACTCTTTTTTTGTTGTTGTTTTAATTTTTGACAGGCAGAGTGGACAGTGAGAGAGAGAGAGACAGAGAGAAAGGTCTTCCTTTACAATTGGCTCACCCTCCAAAGACCGCCACGGCCAGCGCGCTGCGGCCGTTGCACCGGGAGCCAGGTACTTCTCCTGGTCTCCCATGGGGTGCAGGGCCCAAGCACTTGGGCCATCCTCCACTGCACTCCCTGGCCACAGCAGAGAGCTGGCCTGGAAGAGGGGCAACCGGGACAGAATCCGGTGCCCCGACCAGGACGAGAACCCGGTGTGCTGGCACCGCAAGGTGGAGGATTAGCCTAGTGAGCCGTGGCACCAGCCAGGAATGGACTCTTAAGAAGAGACTGAGCATGATAAAAGATAGACATTTGGTGACAGTAATCCACTCATGTGAGAAGGAAATTTGAGATGCATGTCTCCATAATCCTAGTTTCACAAAAGCTCCCATATTTTATATTAAGGTCATCAATGTTGATTGAGTACAAAAAATATTTTCAGAACTTTGGAGAATACATTTACATATTATATTTTTATTTTTATCATTTTTAAGATGAATTTTATTTATTTGAAAGGCATAGTTAGGGAGAGAGAGAGAATAAGAGTGTGTGAGAGAGATCTTCCATCTGCTGGTTCACTTCCCAAATGGCTACAGAGGTCAGGGCTGGGCCAGACTGAAGCCAAGAGTTAGGAGCTTCTTCTGGGTCTCCCCTCTGGGTGCAGAGGCCCAAGCATTTGCGCCATCTTTCACTGTTTTCCCAGGAGCATTAGCAGGGATTTGGATCGGAAGTAGAGCAGCCTGAAGAGAGACTGGCTCCTACATGGGATGCTGGTGTCACAGGAGATGGCTTTACCTGCTATGCCACAATGCCAGGCCCAAATATTGTATTTTTATGATTCTAGTTTTTGAATTCATTTAACTCTGCTCTTAAGGAACACACAGATGAATCAGATAATGAACTCACAGATCTAACAATAGGGAAACATAATAAACTGTGTAAGTATGAGGAAGTTATAGAATTAAGATATCAATTTGACATTTTGAGAATTCAGAGAAGGAAATTTTACCTCCATCAGGGAAAATCAAAGACTGCTTTTAATTAAAGTGATACAGTACTGCCAATTTATCTATCAATCTATCAACTATCTTGTTGTTTCTTACAAAAGGATTTAAGGCAACCACAGCAGTAAAATCATAATTTGGGTCATTAATCCTGTAAATGATAGTCCTGCCTCATGTGTGGGAGTTTCAAGTTATTTGTGGAAAATATGTATATCTTTTAATTTAATTTTTCTGGAACTTTTTGAACACCCTAATATTTATAAATAATCGTCCCGGTTTTAGGAAGTGCAGTACTTGTTGATAAATCATACAAATGTGTGATTAAGAGATTAATTAATTAATGCTTATGATGTAATGCACTTGAATATTGTGCTTGAGGAAAATCTGCATTTCAAAAATTTGCGACAAGGTGCATTTCTGTATTTTTGGCTAAGTTCAAAGTAGTTAGGACAAAGGCACTATGCTTAGGATATTCTATTAGTAAATTGGCTTTCATAACAACAAAACTGAAGATATAACTTGTGACAAGTGCAAAGGCAACTAGAAACTGTAAGTAGAATAAAACTATGCTTTATGGTCAGTGCAATCCCTGCTACTGTGTTAATCTTATATTTTGATGTGATCCTTAATCACCTAGGTTACTCATGCTACTTAATTCAGCTCCTATTATCCATATTCATGGGTTCTCATAACTCACCAGTTTACTTTCTTTCCTCCTAGATTTTATCAAAACTCTATTCTAATATACACATTCAGTTACAAATATAAAAATGTGAAAGTGTGAAAACATTAATAAAAATGTTTTGCAATTTCACAATCCACAAATAATGAATTTTAGGCACTTTGCTGCATATTCTTCAATCTATCTTTTGCATTCCTCTGTCTTTTTTTTTTTTTTTTGACAGGCTGAGTGGACAGTGAGAGAGAGAGACAGAGAGAAAGGTCTTCCTTTGCCGTTGGTTTACCCTCCAATGGCCGCCGCGACTGGCGCGCTGTGGCCGGCGCACCACGCTGATCCGATGGCAGAAGCCAGGTGCTTCTCCTGGTCTCCCATGGGGTGCAGGGCCCAAGCACTTGGGCCATCCTCCACTGCACTCCCTGGCCACAGCAGAGAGCTGGCCTGGAAGAGGGGCAACCGGGACAGAATCCGGCACCCTGACCGGGACTAGAACCCAGTGTGCCGGCGCCGCAAGGCGGAGGATTAGCCTAGTGAACTGCGGTGCCGGCACATTCCTCTGTCTTTAAGAAGTTGGTAGAACATGACATAAATACATATTTATCTGACCCCACATTATCAGCTCCCTAAACATTTATTCTGGGAGGTATTGGGGGTAGTGTCTTTTCATCATCTCTTATGTTCCATGAAGCAGGAAATATCAAATGTATGTAAATCTACTCCAAGATTAAGTGAAGTTAATTCATAAACCCCAAAACTAAAATATTGTATTTGAACAATGTCAACATTACTATTTGCCTAAAATATTTGAGCAATGGAACCTGTATCTTTTCATGAATATTTATCTAATGCTCATTAAATGCTGCTTGAAGCACGGTGAGGAGCGCTGGATTGTGGAATGAGATGGGAAGGATGGGATGGCAGGAGACTTGCCCTGCCACACCTTCTGCATGTGTTCAAGGAGCAGCCTTTTCTACTCTTGCCAGCTTCTTCACTAGACCTTGGGTTTCTTGCTTTAGGATACTTAGCTCAGTTTTGAATTCTAGATCCAAGATAAAACATAATACATACTGGATGATTACTGAATTCGTTGATAACTTTGAAGTCACTTAAAGTCAAATTCTGATGAATGATTCCTATGCTAGAAGTGAATTACCCATGCCTAAAAGGACGACTACTAATGCTGGTCTTTCACATATATCGAGTCCTTACACGACGATTATTAATGTACGGGCTGACATCATTTGCACAAACCTAAAGGGAGAAAGACTGTTCTTTTCATGATTTTACAATGAGATAGCTAAGGCTCAAGATATTCATTCTTCTCAAGTTCATGTAGTTAGTGTATGGAGGAAACAGAGAGGACAATAAGCAAGATCTAATATCCACTACCCCAGCCTTACAGATGGAACCCTAAAGGAAGACACCAAAGATATGACAACGAGAGCCTCCATAACTTAAATTCATCACCAGTTTAAAAGTGTAACTTTTTTTCTTTTTTCTTTCTGGGCAAGAATAGTGGCATGCCACTCTAGCTGAAACAAGTAAGGTTTATTAAGCAGGGGTAAGACATTTGTTAAGTAGGGCTACTATAGTACTGACATATCTTGTGCTGTTTGAATTCCTCAATATTGCATTTTCAGAAGGATATTTGCCAATTGGTACTTAAAAGAGTGAAAAAACTGAAAAGAAATTCTTTTTAAACATTAAGGCAATGGGATTTTGGAATCCAGGAGAAGAAAGATAATAATATCATATGCAGTTGAATGAAGGTATTTTGAAGGTCAGAAGGGGTGCAGTGGAGATTGGGGATGTTGACAGAAATATAATCTTGCTTCAAAATATTCCAGGTTGGAGGGTGAGTCTTTGGGTGTCTCAGTAGAACTTATTCCATGTGACTGTAGTTTAGAGGAAAAACAGAATTAAAAGACAATGCACATTTCCACAATCATTTAAAGCTCCCTTGTACATTTCAGGCTTAAGAACAATGGATAGAAATTCCTAGGACAACAACCCTAACTCGTAATAAAGAACGTCATTTTAACAATTGCAGCTGTCTCTCCCACTAGAGGAAGGTGCCTTGGATCGTCTTGTTCCCACTGTCTGGCATCAAGCCTGCCTTTCCATGTTGGTTGTGAAATACATGAACAGGTGCAGGTACACATAGTATCAAGGGCTACTTGATGAGGGTGTGGGTTTCTGTTAATGAAAAGTTGCTTCACAGTCTTGATGAGGACTCTCAGCTTGCTGTGGACACTGAAAAGGGTGGTCTGAGAGAAACCCAGCATCAGCATCAGCAGAGGTTCTGCTCCCAAGAGCTGGTGGCCATATCAGAGGCAGCTTCAGGTTGGACGGTAGGCAGCGATTCCTGGTAGGAGGCTCTCTGGGCCCCTGATCTCTGTGGGAGGACAGGGCTGAGGTTGCAGCTCAGCACTAAGAGGTTCCAGCTGTCAGGAACAGGCAGGCCATTTACATGAGTGAGTCTTAGATGACTGTGATGTAAAAGATTTTAGCATTTTGATGAGTTAAGATTACTTGAACACTTGGAAAAATAAAATTGCAGATCTTTTCATAAACTGTTAGTAATTACTAAAAAGAAATCATTTCCAGAAATAGTATGTTCAAATCAGTGGTTCTCAAGTATGACAGCCTAACTCCCAACTGAGAGTATTAATTCTGATTTAAGAGTGGGATGAAATTATTTCTAAGTTAACTTTTCTTTTTAAAAAATTAATCAGCCCCCTCCTTTCTTCCTCCTCCTAATAAAATATAATCATACAGTTTTAAGAGTTCTGAATGTTCTCTGTATACAGAACTATTTCTTCACTCATCTTTGTGAATATAAGCAAAATATTCAGTTCAGAAGTGAGAATTGAATTAACTCGTGTGTTTGCATTATAGTAAATCGGTCTGTTTTCATTTTAATTATTTAGTAGTTTTGGTTTCCAGGAGGCTTTAATGTCTTTTAAAGTGAAAAGAATACTTTATTCTTTAAATACTAATTCTCTTTCCTCTTTCTAAGAACAATAATCTCAAATTTTATCTGAGGTGAAAGACTGCTGTTTTTCTCCCAAGGATGATAGCCATGGGTACCAATTGTGGCCAATAGGAATCAGTATTGTGTGAGCCTTTCAGGAGGTATCCCCAAAGGGAATGACATTTCTATTTCTATTCCCTTTTCCTTTTTTTTTTTTTTTTTTTTTTTTACAGGCAGAGTTAGACAGTGAGAGAGAGACACAGAGAGAAAGGTCTTCCTTTTTCTGTTGGTTCACCCCCCAAGTGGCCACTACAGCTGGCGTGTTGTGGCCAGTGGGCTGTGCCAATCCGAAGCCAGGAGCCAGGTGCTTCCTCCTGGTCTCCCTTCGGGTGCAGGGCCCAAGCATATGGGCCATCCTCCACTGCACTCCCGGGCCACAGCAGAGAGCTGGACTGGAAGGGAGCAACCGGGACAGAATCAGGTGTCCTGACTGGGACTAGAACCCGGTGTGCCGGCACCGCAGGCAGAGGATTAGCCTATTGAGCCATGGTGCCAGCCCCCTTTCCTTTCTTCTAAGATATGGATGTAATGACTGCTGCCCACATAGTTATCCTATGAACCGAGAGAGCACACTAAGGGCGGTAAAGTACCAGGAAGCTGCAATACAGATCTGGGCTAAGTCTAGACATCGTTACCGAGAGAGAATGCATGGGCAGCTTATTTGGCACGTTTTGCTGTGGAAGTTACTGTTATTGCCATTGTTACTGTTATAGTTAATTGAACTTACTGCTGACGTACCAGAAGACTGGCTCTCAAGAACCAACATACCCACACACAGATTGCACTCACGTTAGTGTGACACTGCTGTCATTGATTGGCACTGGAGCTGTTCAGTAACCTTTACAGTCCTGACAGCAAATAAAGTTGACCACATGCCTCTGGTAATTTGAACTGTCACAAACTGATACCAGTGACTAGTGCATTTCCAGATCTTACCTTCTGCTTAAGAAGAAAGCTGCTCCTAAATTCCTCTCCAAACAGCACTTTCTAAGTTGTTTGTGTTTGGAAAAGAAATCATAGCCAGACAACTTTAAAAAATAACATCATCGAGTTTCTGACTTTAAGTAAAATGAGATCATGGTTTTTGACATATGTGATAATAATTTTGATGAATATTGCTGCACTTTAAAAACACTGACATTTGAGCTGATAATTCAACTGATGTGGAGTGAGGCGAAGTGGATTGAGTCTTAATTTTGGCTTCTGCTTTGTGGTCTGATGCCTCTTATCTCACAGATTTGCTTTTCAACTGAAATATTGCTGAGTATCTTTCATGGAACCTGGAGCCAAGGGTTCCCTCCTCTCCTTTGGCGGCTAAGGGCATTGTGTTCAGAATTTCGTTTGAGGTCATGTTTATTCCTTTTTTCATGCTGGTCACAATGTGGCTGCTAAATGTACACCTGTATTAAGAATTCCTGCTGTTAGAGTCAGTGTTCCAAATAAAACCCAAATCATGCATAAATGCTCCATAGGGAGATTGGGCAAAGTCTGTGAAACTTTTTTGTTAAGTGTTAGGAATGTCTTGAGAACATCCTTAATAGAAGCATCTAAATTACTTTTCTATTTAAGCCCTGTTTTAAGGAATAGTTCATCTGAGGAAAGAGGAATGTGTAAAATTTTTGTTACTCTAAGAAGATCTATGACAGAAAAGAAAAGCCACTTTACAAGGAAAGTAATTCTAGCTAATTGTCCTCAAAAGCCATGTGTTAAAAATAACCCATGAAACAGTTGCGTTGTAGGGAAAATTTGCAATCACCCTTGTGCAACGGTTACTAATAAATACAGGATTACCATGTACATGGACCTAAGTCTGTACTTAGAAACAGTCATCCATGCATAAGGATGCATTGCATAAGGGAGTGGGGTGGCTTTTGCAGACTCTTTTTAAGAATCATTTTTCATTTACCCCAATTTTTATTTATTTTACTTATTTGAAAGGCAGAAAGACAAAGAGAGGGAGAAAGAGGGAGATTCCCATAGGCTGGTTGACTACCCAAATGCTGCCCATCTCCTTCCGGGCTGGACCAGACCAAAGCAGGGAACCGAGAACTCAACCTGGGTCTACTCTGTGGGAGACCAGGAAACAGTTCTTGAGTCATCAGGTGTTGCACCCCAGGGTGTGCATTAGCAGGAATCTGGAATTGGAGTGGAGCTGGGACTCACACTCAGGCACTCTTACAAGGCACATGGCGTCCCAGCCAGAATCTCCATGGTTATGCCAAATGCCTGCCCCAGAATTTGCTGATTCTAATGTGATATTAGGGACTTAGTTTGAATAAATCAATTTGTTTTGTTATCACAAATAGATTTATGCCTTTTATACACACACACACACACACACACAGACATACTTCTATGCTTGGTATTTACTCATTCTCAATCTTTTATGTTTTCATTATAACAAACTTATATGCCTGTACCTGTTTCATGAGTATATGGATTTTGGTAAACTGAAAATACTCAAACAGGATTTAGAGTAAATGAAAAAAAAAATGGAGTGAGCATCTGACCTCGTTGCTGACTAAGATGCCTATACCCCAGATCTGAGTGCCTGAGTTCAATTCCAGCTCCACTTCCAATTCCAGCTTCCTGCTAATGCACACTCCCCAGCGGCAGCGGCTGTTGGCTCAAGTAGTTGAGTCCCTGCCCCGCACAGATGGGAGTCCTGGGTTGAATTTTGAGTTCCTTGCTTTAACGTAGACCAGGCCCAGTACTTGTGGGCATTTGTGGAGTGAATCAGTAGATGAGAGTTCTTTGTTTTTCTGTATGCCTGTCCATCTCTCTCATTGTCTGGTTCTTGCCAATAAATGAAAAATCTAAAAAAAATACCAACATTCCAGATGTCCCCTATTGTTCTCTTCCCACACAACAGAGGTAACCACCATCCTGATTTCTAAGAGCATAGAGAGTTTTGCTTTTTCTGTACTTCTTTCATTTAAAAACATTGAGAACTAAAATATTTTTAGTGAAGTGAAAAGGGCGCAACAATTTTCAGAGTTCAGCTCAATACATTTTCACACATGTAACCACTTGTGTAACTACCATTCGTATCAAGATATAGATCTATCATGCCAGAAGTTTTCCTATTCTTCCTCCTAGTCAATACTCATGCCCGCCCCAGAGACAACCACTCTTAATTATTTTTCAGTAAGGCATTATTGTAGGGGCAGTGTGAGCAGCAAAGGCAACAAGTGAACGAGATCGAGTCTGTCCTAGCCCTCAAGGGATTTATAGTGGAGAATGCAGATCTATAAGCTGGGAAATGGCAACACTTGGTGCCAAAGGCTCTGAGCAAGGTAAGAATGGTACTCAGGACCTCTTAGGAAGAACAGCTTGGTCCGTCTTTACACACGAGGCAATGTATCTCAGTGTAAGAGACTACTAGGTCAGGAACCAAAAAAGATGGGAAGAAACTAGCCAGGTAGAGGGGCTACATCAATAGAAGCCCAGAGACCCAGCATCAGATGACCTGGGCTTCAGGAAGACAAGACCTGAAAACAGTGGTGGAGGATGTTAGATGAGTGAGGAAAACACAGACTGGGCCACACAGAACTAGCATTTTGTCCTGTGGTTGTGGCAAATCAGATTTGAGCTTTCCTAAGGTTGCTGGCTGTAGTTTAGAAACATAACAGAGAGGAGCAAGGCTGAACTGAGAGACAAAAGAGGACTGCCTCAATATTCTGAATGCCATGAGCAAGAGTCAAGGATAATCAGAACTGAAGATCAGAGCCAGCATTAACCAAGCCGGATACTGCCAAGGGCTTTCACGATTTCTGGGGTTTCTCTCCACAGTGACATGAAGAAGAATCCATCGGCTCCATTTTACTGATCGAGAAACTAACATGCAAAACTGAAAAGTGTGTATAAAATCACACAGTACGCGACAGAACCAACAAGCAAACTCAGTGAGTGTTAACTTGGAGACTGCCCTTCTAGGCTGCTCTGAACAGAGCTCTAGTTATTAACACACTCGTCGCATTATTAGCAAAACTTTTCACTTTATATGCATTCTGTAGGGATTTTCTCTATGGGAGGGAATTGTTGATATTTCTCTCATCTAATCTACATCCGCATCATCACGCTCACTCCCAAACATGCAACGTTTTCTACTTTCAACAGAAGTGTTACACTAATGAAACACCAGTAACTTTGTAATTGTTGTCATATTAATTTGCTGGATGAATTTAGCAGTTAATTAAACCTTTCTGGACCTCATTGCCTTTATAACCAACCAACAAAAAAAGACAAGTCATACCTCAATTTTTACTTCTGTTCTTCTAACCGCCGTCAAAGTTGAGCGCACAATCCTTAAGAAAGTACTCAAGACCTTTGAAATCCCTGTGTAGTCTATGCCTATGCTCATTTTTCATACTCCAAATCTCCACAAATGCATTTCCACTTGACGATCTTGTTTACCTTGGACATACCCTGGTCCTCCATACTTATCTGTGTTCCTGTTTTTTTTTTTTTTTTTTTTTTTTTTTGACAGGCAGAGTGGACAGTGAGAGAGAGAGACAGAGAAAAAGGTCTTCCTTTGCCGTTGGTTCACCCTCCAATGGCCGCCGCGGCCAGCGCGTTGCAGCCGGCGCACCGCGCTGATCCGATGGCAGGAGCCAGGAGCCAGGTGCTTTTCTTGGTCTCCCATGGGGTGCAGGGCCCAAGCACCTGGGCCATCCTCCACTGCACTCCCTGGCCACAGCAGAGAGCTGGCCTGGAAGAGGGGCAACCGGGACAGAATCCGGCGCCCCGACCGGGACTAGAACCCGGTGTGCCGGCGCCGCTAGGCGGAGGATTAGCCTAGTGAGCCGCGGCGCCGGCCTGTGTTCCTGTTTTAAATGTTGTCAGCTTCACTGTTGAAGTCCAGGACCATATTCAATGCCCAGGCCTGGGAGACACTCTCCACCCCTCACACACACTTAAGTCTTCCTCTTCTGCTAATCCATTGTGCCTTCCTGGTATTGTTCTCTGCTTATCATTGTCTAATGTGCATGGAGAATCATGGTTGGTGCACGCTGTGGTTGAATGTTTCCCCCCAAAAGCATGTGTTAGAAACTGAATGCCAGCGCCGGCATTGTGGCATAGTGGGTAGAGCCGCCGCCTGTGGTGCTGGCATCCCATATGGGTGCTTGTTGGAGTCTCAGCTGCTCCACTTCCCATCCAGCTCTCTGCTGTGGCCTGGGAAAGCAGCAGAGGATGCTCAAGTGCTTGGGCCCCTGCACCCATGTTGGGGACCCTTAAGAAGCTCCTGGCTTCTGATCAGCACAGCTCCGGCCTCTGCGGCCAACTGGGGAGTGAACCAGTGGATGGAAGACCTCTCTCTCTCTCTCTCTCTCTCTCTCTTTGTCTCTCTTTGCCTCTCCTCTCTCTGTGTGAAACTCTGACAAAGGAAGGAAGGAAGGAAGGAAGGAAGGAAGGAAGGAAGGAAGGAAGGAAGGAAGGAAGGAAAAGAAAGAAAGAAAAGAAAGAAAGAAAGAAAGAAAGAAAGAAAGAAAGAAAGAAAGAAAGAAAGAAAGAAAGAAAGGGAGAGGAAGAAAGAAAAAAGAAAGTTACTGAAAGCTCGGTGTGACATTGTTGAAAGGAGAGGCCTAATGACTGATGAGGAAGCAGTGAGGACCTTGCCCTTCCTGATGGGTTCATGCCTCCATCACAAGAGGGAGCTCTTTATAACAGGACACTTCCGGCCTCCCTTTGTCCCCCTCTTGTGCCCTCTGTCCTTCTGTCCTGGGATGCCACAGCAGCATGCCCCTCGCCAGATACTGGCACCTTAATCTTGGACTTCCTGGCCTCCAGAACAGTGAAGATTAAAGCTCTTTTCACTGTAAATTGCTGTGTTAGAGCAGCACAAAGTGGACTAAGAACATAGAAGAACCATCCATCAGTGAAAGTGATTCCATCACTTGGCTCCTTCTGCTTAAAGCTGAACAATCAGAAGCAGTAGCGGCTGTGCCATGTAGCTAAGAGGCAGCCTTGGCACCCTCATCTGAGCATGGGGGCTATGAGTTGCAGGCTGTTCCAGGTGGCTGACAAGGACAGGTTGCTGGCAGGGAGCAGGCCTATGCATTCATGTTTGTACATTCCCCAATAAAGATATAAAAAGTACCTGTGTTCTCTTTCTCTGTCTCTCCCTCTCTCTGTGTCACTCTGCCTTTCAAATAAATAAATCAATCTTGTATTTGAAGTTCAGAGCTAGAGAGAGAGAGAGAGGGATATCTTCTCTTTGCTGGTTCACTCCTCAAGTGGTTACAATGGCCAAGGCTGGACGAGGCTGAAGCCAGGAACCAGGAACTCCATCCTGGTGTCCTACATGAGTGGTAGGGGCCCAAGGACTTGGGCCGTCTTCTACTGTTTTCCTAGGTGCATTAGCAGGGAGGTGAATTGGAAGTACAGCATCAGGTATTTGTACCAGTGCTCTGATATGCACAGTAGATAGCAGTGGTTAAACCCTCAGCAGCACAACTTAGCCCAATAAATCTTTTTTAATTTTTAAAGAAGATGGTGACTTTAATACTTATTTTTTTACTTTTAATTTTGTGTTTGTTTTTTTTTTTTTTCTTAGAGGGCCTCACAAATCTTATCAACTTCAACCTTTACAAAAATTGGATCTGTCCCTAATTATCACATTATTCACTTAAGTCGTGCAGACCAATGCCTTGCCTGGGTTCCTCTTCCACGTTCTTTCTTTTTTATAGCTGAGGTTAGTAAGGCAGTTCTCAGCCTGGTTAGAAACCAGTTATGTCCTCAGCCAGAGCTTGGAAGTGGAGCTCAGTCTGAAAAAGTCAGTAGTATTGTAGATCCTTACCTGATCAAGAAGCCAAGTTCCAGGAATTTGCTGCATTTCAGTTGCTACTAATTGCCTGCCCTATCCCAATAACCAAGTCTCTATTTTGTTTATCCCTGATTAGGTCCAAGCCTCAATCATCTTTTTATTATTTATTTATTTGAAAGTTACACAGAGTTTATTTGAGAGTTACACAGAGAGAAAAGGAGAGGGAGAGAGAGAGAGAGAGGGAGAGAGAGAGAGGGCTTCCATCTGCTGGTTCACTCCCCAGTTGGCCTCAATGGCTGGAGCTCCACCAATCCGAAGGCAGAAGCCAGGAGCCTCTTCCAGGTCTCCCATGCAGGTACAGGGGCCCCAAGACATGGGCCATTTTCCACTGCTTTCCTAGGACATTTCAGGGAGCTGGATTGGAAGTGGAACTGCCAGGACTCTGACGGTGCCCATATGGCACGCTACACCACAGTGCCGGCCCCGCCTCAGTCATCTTTTAAGGAACACATACTATTTAGGAAAACTTTGACTCAAGCCTCTTGTAAAAGTAGACCCTGGATTAGCTAAACACACACAGACATACACCAATACACACACAGACATACAGATGTTCACCCATATACAGAGACATACACACCTATACACACATACACACACAGATGTACACCCATACACACACAGAAATATGCACACATAAACACATGCGCACACAGACATATACACACATACACACACAGATGTACACCCATACACAGACATACACAGATGTATACCCATTTGCAGAGACATACACACCTATACACACAGACATTCACACAAATACACAAATGACAAATACCATGGGCAATGACTACAGTAACAGCGACACCAGCAGTATTCCAACAAGGGGGATGAATGTAAGGGGCCTGCAACGTGGGCATAAGGAACGGTAAAGGCACTGACTTGCTAAGATATGGGTGCCAGGGGAGGGTCAGAAATACTGTGTGTGAAAGGTAGCCGGCGCCGCGGCTCACTAGGCTAATCCTCCGCCTAGCGGCACCCCGGGTTCTAGTCCCAGTCTGGGCGCCGGATTCTGTCCCAGTTGCCCCTCTTCCAGGCCAGCTCTCTGCTGTGGCCAGGGAGTGCAGTGGAGGATGGCCCAGGTGCTTGGGCCCTGCACCCCATGGGAGACCAGGAAAAGCACCTGGCTCCTGGCTCCTGCCATCGGATCAGCGCGGTGCGCTGGCCGCAGCGCGCCGGCCGTGGCGGCCATTGGAGGGTGAACCAATGGCAAAAGGAAGACCTTTTTCTCTGTCTCTCTCTCTCACTGTCCACTCTGCCTGTCAAAAAAAAAAAAAAAAAAAAAAAAAAGGCACAGGGAAGGTAGAGACTTGAAAGCCAAAGGGATGCTCACCATTCAGCATGATTCTCCCTGTTGCTGTTGGGGACCTCTTCCCAGTATTCTGAATTGCTCTCTAAAAGCTTTGCTGTTTATGGATGGTGAGATCCTACAAGATTAAAAGTGTATTGAAAATCCATGGATAAAATTATCATTGTGTTTATGTTGGTGAACTTGTAGATGGTTTCTTTACATCATCTTTATTCTCCATCCACCAATCTGGTGCATTTAGCATTTAGTCATTTCTTAATTAGAGGAAAGAAAAACATTGAAGTCAAAAATCTTTGGAGAGCAGATATAAATATAAACAATATAAGAATACATTCAAAGAAGTCTCTTTTTATTTAGAAATATTATCTTTAGATGGTTGAAATATGAAGGCTTTAAATTTTTATTTATTATTTTACTTTGTTTCTATTAATACATCCATGTTTTCATCTACTGGTATTTATTATATTTGAATTAGAGAAAATGAATAACCACATATGTGAAATAGGAGAAGAAATATTTTGAAATAATAATGATTACCTTTAGGTAGTGCAATTTTAGGGAATTTTCCTCTCCTGATGTTTTCCTTTTAACTGTCTTTATAATGGAAGCTTAGAAGTTAAACTTCTAAAATAGGTCAGCAAATTAATATCTATATGCTGCACAATAAAGATTTTTATATAAATTCTTATGGAAAAACAGCTTTATTTTTAGAAAAGTATATCACATTTATACTTACCACATGTTCTAAAAAGATATTTCTACATATCTTCTTTAACAATAATTTAAAACCCCTGATAAAATTTTTAAATACCAGATAAATTAATTGCTTCATTCAGTAAGCATCAAGTTAAGATAGGATAAGAATTTAATGTTTATTCATTTCTTTGCAATAGTACTTCAAAGTTCTTTCATTTTAATGCTGGCAATGTGATAATAAATGAAAATATTTTCAAGACTGATTTTATTGATAGTCACTCTAACTCAAGTGATTAAAGAGAATACCATAGTCTGTAGTTACTAAATGCTAGTTTTATTCCCCTTAAAGTAGTTATTCATCTTGGTTGGCTGCTTTGGTGGGATTTTTTTAAGACACTAAGTCTTCATATTAGAAGACAGCTGGAACTTGGTCTTGCTTTAAATTCTTATTAATATAGTACACAAAGAAAGGACAACTAGTCAAAGGACCAAAATGTCTCCATCTAAGTCCTAAAAGTGCTATCACTTCAAAGTGAATTACAGCACTATATGGAAAAAGACTTGCGTTGTGATTTAGGTTCATCCATTCATTTCAACAGGATTAAAATAAATGATGCACTTACCTTGCACAGCATTGAAATGCGTGGTGATGAAAGGAAAGGGTGAACTTCAAAGGTGCAATGTGCAAGATCTCAGATTTGATGGAGGGATTTACTCCTCAAATTGTCATTGCCATTGATTGGATTTACTAATCAATGAGCAAGAATTGACCGAAATGAGAAGCTGGGCCTAAAACTGGTAAATCTATATTTCATATTTTACTTTTGCTTTTTGAAAGACAGGCCAATTTTGATCAGTGACTGAGAAAACATCACACATGAGCTCTAAGCTTATTTTCTGGGTCTTTACCTGAAGCCATTTAAAAACTATATTTAAATTTGCTTTGCAATCTACTACTCATTTGGAAACTTTTCTAAAATAATGTCTTACGTGTTGATGATTGTTCCTTGATTCTTCTGGCTTTGTGAATTCATCTTTGTAATTTTACAGTCTTACCCTTTTCTTTTTTGTTTTACATTGTTTCAGCTTTTTTTTTTCAAATATTAGAATAATTTTCTAGCACAAAGATCTTAACCACAAAAATCCTGACTAATTAAGTTAAATTATTTAAAACTGCATATGGATCCTTTCATATTTAGTGAGCACTTGTCAGTAGTTCTATACTTTTCCAATGATTATTTTAAGCTAATTTGTCACTTCCTTTTTAAAAATACAGATGTGAGTGCTAACCAACATGTATGGATCATAACCTTTGACATTCTTAATAACAAAAAACAGCCTCCAGTAATTAGGTTTTTTTTATACAGATATTCTGATTGGGGTGATGACACTTTTGAAAATAGTGTAATAGTGTAATAGTGTAATGGCTGCATACTATTGTAAATGTAATTAATGCCACCAAATTGGACATTTCAAAACGGTTAAAGTGGAAAATCGTATTCTACCTGTGTTTTAGTACAATCAAAGATCTTTGGGGAAAAAAAGCAAAGGAAATTATGTTTGTTTTTTAAGCACAGTTCACATTCTGGAAGCATGAGTTTTCAGCCCAAGGACTGCGTCATCACAGTGCAGAGATTCAAGTTGGTCGCTGGGAATCTGAGAGAAGAATTAGCCGTTAGGTGCACCCATCAGGAAGTTTGTGCCAGTTCTCGGCTGAACGCGAAGTGGGCTTTCGGAGCCTGCAGAGTGAGAACCGTGGCCTTTTCACTGGGCAGCGTTCTGAAGTTTTCCGTCTGATGCAGCCAGCCAGGGCTCTGGGAGTGTCCCTTTGCAATACTGAAGGCGAGGCGAGGCGGTGGGCAACTTGATCCTTTTATTGCTGCGGGGTCCCTCCCTCAACTCCCCGCAGTGCCGCTCCACTCCGTGGCAAGTGCGGAACGGAGCCCTGTGAATCGCACATCCTCTTAGAATTCCGCCTTTGTTTGGACTAGGCATCCCAATTCTCAAAACCCATCCCCGAGAACTGGAAAGGGGAAAGCTCGGGGTGAGAGAAGTGGGATATTTCACAATCTTGCCAAAAACAGCAAGGCCAGAAAACCCTTGGCACAACAGAAGAGCTGGCTACTTTAACACCTCTCTCATTCCTGGGATCCCGGGAGACTGAGTCTGGCCTCCTGTTAACTACGGTGCTACTGTCCCCCAAGGTTCTGTTTTTGCAGGTGGGGAAGGCAGTTGCAGCAGCACCTTCTCTCCAATGCAAACATTCTTTCCCAGGCCCTGTGCGGAGCCGCCCGCGCCAGTGAGCACAGCGCTCAGCTACCAAATCCCCGTGGGCCCATTAGACCTTAACCGAATGACAGCCTGTAAAGTTCCTCGGCGCGAAGAATTGGGTTGAGCTGTTAACCTTCCCCGTGCAAAGGACAACAAAGAAATTTTAGTAAGAGGTAAAAGGACAGACACTCAATTTACTGTTTTACTATTAAATTCTCATCCTCCGCTCCACGGAAAAAAAATGTGTTCGCCTTTCACGGCCCCTTTCCTCCGGCAGCTGGCGGAGGAAGCTACCTGCTGCACTCGCCTCTGCTTCTCTGCCATTTATTATCCCACTCCTGCTTGCTGCCTACTCCACACGAGCACCTTGTATAAAGCGATACGGTTTAAGCTGAAGTGCGCCAGTCTGCCCGCCATAAATGGGATATGGAAGTGTGGGAATATTAGCCCTTAAACAGTAGGCTAGAATTTCTTTCATCAATCCATCCCTAAGGCAAACAGGGTTTAAAGCCAAAATCACAGGTTGCCTTTTGCTTTGTAAATCAGCAGTTGGATGTGTAATTGGGATTTTTTTTTTTTAATGTCAAAATGACTCCTGGGTGCCGAGCTGGCAAGTTGGACGTCGCATAGAAGGCCTGTATAAGTAGTTTTAGAATGGCAGTTAAAATCTCATAATCTGACTTTAACAATTGATTTGGCTCCAAATTTCCATATTGGTATTATTCAGCTGTTGGTAAAGGATCTGGAAATGGAATCTTTCCCAGTGCAACTCAGAGTCTGCCTAATATTGGGCTTACCGTGTTCACAGTTTGGGTAGGTAAATTTTATACATCTAATTTGCAGACCAGCTTACCGAAAAGGGAGACGAAAAGACCATTTCATTTATTCCCCTTGTTAGATGGAACATTTTCTTCCAATATGTTTTCCAATTTACTTCTGAAATTTATGGAGCTTAAGAAAAGTACCATTCCATTATCTAATAGTTCCTGCTAATAGGCAGTTTCCTTAAATACCCAGCCTAAATTTTCCATTGCTCATCTGACTTCAAATCTAACCCATTTTCCAATCATATGGATTTTATAGCTTAATGTTTGCCAAATCCTTAGTTAATAGACATTCTCAAGATTGTGATTTTCCAAATGCTGTTAAGTGATCTATTCCCTTAGAAATTCTGTAAACTTCTGATTGAGTACACGCAGCATTTATGCCTTATCTCTTAAAGAGTGAAAACTTCATGATCTATTGCTCAGGAAAGCAAAAGATGAACCTTTTTGTTCCTCCTGATTGAGAAAATTGCTTTGGTTCACTTGATGCTATAAAAGCATCTTTAAGAAGAAAATGTAAACTGAGCAGGCTTGTGGTTGTTTGCTGAGCTTGGGCCAAGACGGTATATATGGAAAGACAGCGTGCAGTGTACAGAGCTGGTTAGCAGCACTTTCTTTCAATCTCCAGGCACCTGCGGGTGCTCAGTCACTGACTTATCAGCAAAAGACTGCATCTTTCATTCTGGGTTCCCTGGTGTGTTAGAAACTGTCTACTCACCTTGTAATCTTTTATATTAAGTATTGAAAAGCCAAACTTACTGGACTTGTCAACTTAGCTGCTCCTATATGGATGAAAATCATCGCAAATCTTTTCTGCATAATACACCTTATAATTTATTTCAGCTGTTTGATAATAATCACTAATATCTATTGAGTACTTACTCTATGTGAAGCAGTAGTGAAATACTTTCTCTGAATTGAATCTTAACAAAAATCTTATTTGTTAGGTATGCCTAGGGTCCCTACTTTCTAGCAGATTGCTTCATTTGCCCAAGACCATGGGTTTAACTCTACCTCCATAGAGGTCAAAATGTGAATACTTTTGTTACCAAGACCCCTTCAGAGAGCAAGTGTATGGCACAGTGGTTAGGATGATTCTTGGGATGTCCACATTCCATATCAGAGTAACTGGGTTAAAGGCCTGGGTCCATACCCCATGTCAGCTTCCTGCTAATGCACACTACGAGGCAGCAGGCGATGGTTCAAACACTTGCCCCCCCCCCCCCCCCCCCATGTAGAAGACCTGAACTGAGTTCCTAGATCCTGGCTTCCACCTGGCTCACCCTTGACTGTTGACCCCAACTGGGGAGTGAGCCAGCGAATGAAAAATCAATCTCTCTCTCTCATTCCTCCCCACTTTTCAAATCAATGAAATAATAAATAAATAAATAAATAAAAATGTAAGAATACTTCACAACAGCATCTTTAGAGTATGTTAAACAAATATATTAAACTTGAATGTGACGGAGCTTCTAGATCCAATTTGCATTTTGCAAGAAATATAGAGGAGGCATGAATGTATTAAGGAACCAAAGGGACAGTTAGCAAAATTAAGACTATGCCAGTCTGGACCCATAGGAAATTGGTTGCTTCAACAAATTGTGGGGGTCAGGGCAGGGGATGTGTATGAAAGGAATGAAAACTTAATTAAAAGAGACTTAGGAAACACATAGCATCAAGCAGCAATGGATCTTATTTATATCGTTATTCTAAAAAAGATTTTTTTAAATTTAAAACATTTATGAGACAATGAAGACTTTTGAACACTGAAGATGTGCCCATATTAATAAATCATTGTAAGCATTTTTAAAGTAATTTTTGTGGTTATGTTAAAAAACTCTATCCACAAATACCTAGGAAAAGAATTGAGTCCGGGATTTCCTTCAAAATAATTTGGGGCATGTGGGTGTGATTGTAGAAGATCTACAATTTATTATTGGTGGCAAATAATTGACATTATGTATTAGATATGCAGGATTATACTCTTTCTGGTCTATTTTTGTAGTTTGAAGTTCTAAAAGCATTACAACAGAAAAATAATAGTTAATGGCAATTAATGGCTACCATTTGAGAAAATTGTGATTTAAACCAACATATGAAATTTTTTACAACATAGAAGGGAGCCAAAATGTTTCAAAGACTTGTTTTATGTTAGAAACTGCCAGTCCTCATATTGGAATTAGCTTATGTTTCTTCCGCCAAGAACCCTGCAAAGCATCATTGTGACTTGAAGGGTTAGTCTATAGTGGGAAAATTTATTTTCAAAAGGGGTCTGACAACAAATAAAAAGATTGTCGAAATCCTTCAGAGCGGAGTGTGATCAGATTTACTGTAAGTGCTACTCATTTACCAAAAGTGATTAAATTACAGTCAGGATGTACCGTGAAGCACCCACTTCAGGAGACAGGCTGGAATATATTTAGGAAACGTGGAACACTGCGCTGCCTCCGTGCTCCGTCTTCCACAAACTACTCGTGTGTTTTCATTAGAGTGAAAC
The DNA here is from genome assembly GCF_964237555.1 of Oryctolagus cuniculus. Lineage (NCBI taxonomy): Eukaryota > Metazoa > Chordata > Mammalia > Lagomorpha > Leporidae > Oryctolagus > Oryctolagus cuniculus. The sequence continues at coordinate 26,448,885 of NC_091445.1, forward strand.
GCACTACCTGTGATTTCACTAAATATTTCATTGGCTCTCAGACCATGGAGCCTGTTACAAAGACCATGTTTCCCTTAAATATTATTGCTGACACTTAGAGGGTAAATATGCCGTGTGGAGTTTTTCCTACAGATATTGAAAAACAAATTTCCTATGGAAAAAAGATTGTCGGCTTTATAAAAAGACAGCATAGTTACAAAAGTTAAAAAATACCACAAGTGGGAAGCACGTGGGCTTCCACAGGACTGTTGGCTGTTGTGGGTGATGCCTGGCTGACTTTCTTCAAGCAGGCGTGACTATATGCTTTAGGGAAACCAATGCCCTCACAGTTATTAGATGCATTTTTCCTTCATAAATGGCAGGAATGCCTGTTCTTAAAATGAACCAAAGTAAGGATTCCTAAATATATAATTTATCAAAGGCCATATTCTGGTCTTGATACCCAGAAGGAAATTATTATGCATTTATGGGTTGTAGCCATCAATGCATACAGAATCTGCAGTATATGATGCTTATGGGAACCACTAGGTTTGCTAGTTCAAGGTGACAGTTGTAAAACCTTGTTTCACTCCAGCTTCACTTCTCCACCATAAGTGATCAGCTCTAGTGACAGAGGACAGTTTGAGAGGCATGCAACTTTGATTCCTCTGTTGATCTCTGTATTCTGTGAAGGAAATAGTGAGTATGCATTTTTGTTTAACAGCTGCAGAGGAAAACTCTCAGATGCTGGAGAATGCGTGTCGCAGACACAAGTCTCTGTGACTTGGCACAGTCTTGCTGCCACCAGTGGTAGTAGCAGTGAGGTGTGAGGTTGTACCACTGCGTTTCTTCATGCCAGCTATTTCATTGTTTTTTTTTTTTTTTTGTGAAGTAACACATGTTGTATGGTTTTTTTTTTTTTTTTCAATAATGCACCAAGATTTCAGTGAAATCTTTTTGGTAAATACTGAATATGTCTGATTGCCTGTGATAACTTACATATTGTATTTATTTAAGACATATACATGAAGAGATAGAAACAGAAATCTTTTGATAAAAGATATTTGAATTTCTAGGACATTCAGTGCATGCTTAAATGTTCTTGACATGCACAGGATATGTTTTGTGTGTACCCTTTAAAACAATGGAATTTTGGCCGGCGCCGCAGCTCACTAGGCTAATCCTCCACCTAGCGGTGCCGGCACACCGGGTTCTAGTCCCCGTCAGGGCGTCGGATTCTTTTCCGGTTGCCCCTCTTCCAGGCCAGCTCTCTGCTGTGGCCCGGGAGTGCAGTGGAGGATGGCCCAAGTGCTTGGGCCCTGCACCCCATGGGAGACCAGGAGAAGCACCTGGCTCCTGCCTTTGGATCAGCGCGGTGCACCGGCCGCAGCACAACAGCCGTGGCGGCCATTGGAGGGTGAACCAATGGCAAAAGGAAGACCTTTCTCTCTGTCTCTCTCTCACTGTCCACTCTGCCTGTCAAAAAAAAAAAAAAAAAAAAAAAAAAAAAAAGGATTTTTTTTCATCATGTCCTAGGCACCATTTTGTGTGGTCTTTCTATGTTAAAGACATATAGTAGGCTGGTGCTGTGGCTTACTTGGCTAATCCTCTGCCTGTGGCACTGGCACCCTGGGTTCTAATCCCGGTTGGGGTGCCGGATTCTGTCCCAGTTGCTCCTCTTCCAGTCCAGCTCTCTGTTGTGGCCCGGGAAGGCAGTGGAGGATGGCCCAAGTGCTTGGGCCCTGCACCCACATGGGAAACCAGGAGGAAGCACCTGGCTCCTGGTTTTGGATGCGCAGCGCACCAGCCTTAACAGCCATTTGGGGGATGAACCAATGGAAAAGGAAGACCTTTCTCTCTGTCTCTCTCTCACTGTCTAACTTTGCCTGTTCAAAAATAAATAAAAAGACTATATATATTTAACTTAATATTTTATTTATTTTTTGAGATTACATTTTTTTTTTTTTTTATTTTTTGACAGGCAGAGTGGACAGTGAGAGAGAGAGACAGAGAGAAAGGTCTTCCTTTGCCGTTGGTTCACCCTCCAATGGCCGCCGCGGCCGGCGCGCTGCGGCCAGCGCACCGCGCTGATCCGATGGCAGGAGCCAGGAGCCAGGTGCTTTTCCTGGTCTCCCATGGGGTGCAGGGCCCAAGCACCTGGGCCATCCTCCACTGCACTCCCTGGCCACAGCAGAGAGCTGGCCTGGAAGAGGGGCAACCGGGACAGAATCCGGCGCCCCAGCCGGGACTAGAACCCGGTGTGCTGGCGCCACTAGGCGGAGGATTAGCCTAGTGAGCCGAGGCGCTGGCCAAGATTACATATTTTTAATTTACATTATAGTCAAAGGCTTAATGGTGCTACTAAATAAATAGTTCAATAATTAAAAAGTCAAAAGACCATAGTCCAACAAGAAAATAGGCAAGGGCGATAGACAATAAACACATAAAAAAATTCCACTTTACTTGTATTAAGTAAACTTTAAAATAGTCAAAAAATCACTACAACTATGGTAGTGTGTGTGTGTGTATATATATATATATATAATCAACAACAAATATTTAAACCTAGTTGGATAAGATACAGTGTTTGCAGCAAAATGGATATAGGATATTATTATGAACTCTTGCTTTAGGTACAAAGATACTTTTCTATTAATTGTGACAAATTAATTTCCTCAAGCAAAGAACAACTTAAAGCTTAAGGAATCAATCCTCTATATTACGAAAATTGTTATTTTCAAGAAAATAATTTCCTTCTATCCACACAAAAGAGTGATTATATTGATCAACATGTTGATGCCTATTTAATTTCTCTCGGTGTCACTTAAAATGAAAGGATTAAACAATTGGCTGGATTGCCTACCTTAAGCTAGTTTAAAAATGAGACTGTATTATCAACAGACTGAATGTTGAGGGATGGTTTCATTGACTATATAATTTACACAATGCCATGATTTTGTCCTAAACCCTAAAAGCTGGGAAAAGCAGTGCTCAGCCGCATATTTGCCTTCCTTCACACTTTCTTGAAAACCTGATTCTGCTCTCGATGTTTGCCACACTCCAGACAACTATTTTGCTTTACAATCATGCATTCATTCCAGAATGACCCTATCTCCATCCTAGTTGACAACATTTTTAAAGAGACAACTGATTTTTATTTAGTTAGCTTTGTTTTATTTGAAAGGCTGGGAGACATGAGCAGAATGAGATGCCCCGTGCACTTGTTCACTCCTCAAATGCCCTGAACAGCCAGGATTGGGTCCAGGAACTTTGAGGCTCCCAAGTGGCTGACAGCGACACAACTACTTGAGCTGCTGCCTCCAAGGTAGTGCATTAGCAGGAAGCCAGATTGCAAATGGAGAAGCTGGGACTGGACTCAGGAACTCCAATGCAGGATGCACCCATCCCAAGTTGGGGATCTACACACTGTATCAAAAGCTGGCTCCCGGTTTACAACTTTTATAGCCGTGTAATACTATTAGTATCTATTTTCACTCTAAAATATTATGGGTTATCCAGTGAATTACACGGTCAACCAAAACCCTATGTATATGCATAATTGGTTTCACAATTCTTGTTGACTTTAGAATTCTCCCTGGGGACCTGTGTTGTGGCATAGTAGGCTGAGCCTCTGCCTGCGGCACTGGTATGCCATGTGGGTGTCAGTTTGTGTGTCGGCTGCCCCTCTTCCCAGCCAGTTCTCTGCTATGGCCTGGGAGAGCAATGGAAGATAGCCCAAGTGTTTGGGCTCCTACACTTGCATGGGAGTCCAGGAAGAAGCTCCTGGCTCTTGGCTTCAGATCTGCGCGGTTCTGGCTACTACGGCCATTTGGGGAGTGAACCAGTGGATGGAAGACCTTTCTCTATGTCTTTCCCTCTCTCTGTAACTCTACTTCTCAAATCAATAAATAAAATCTTTTTTTAAAAAAAAAGAAAGAATTTTTTTTAAAAAAAGAAAGAATTCTATTCTGTATGAAATGAGTCTTAGGTAAAATCTGAGTTTTGGTTTTTCAGGTGTTGTCGGTGAATGTCAAAAATTAAATAACAAATGTTGAAAGTTTCAAAAGGTTTTGAAACAACTTAAATGTTAAATATGATTCAGAAATTCTTATATTGAGCATTTGTATTTTATTATATTTTTGATAAAAGGTAGCCCATAGTGAGTTGTGAAAAGTACACTGCGGCAGTTATGCACTGTAGCATAATTATATGGGCAGAGTTTTCTCAGAAATCGAAGAAGGAGCGTACTTCAAATATGTATGGGAAAATGAAATTAAAAGATTTGTTTTGATGCAAACCTTTTGAAATTTCTTCAGAGTTATTTCATAATACACATTTTCCATAAACTTTTTGAATATCCCTCCATAGTAATGTGATAAGTAATTCTACAAAATAGTTCCTCTGAACTAGTCTGTTCAGCTGTAGTGTTGAGGGTAGATGTTAAGGGTAGATAGAATGCAAAGTATTATAGTGTATTTATTATGTAAATCGAATTGGAAAGTTAACCTTATGCATATATGTTTTAACAGTGGGTCAAGTACAAGCACATTAATTGATCAGTGGGGAAATCAGTTTATGACATTTAGATTCACCCATGACCTCATATGAAAAAGGAATTATTTCCTGTGTGACATTGGATTGGCATCAATTATCTCCAGGGAAATGGAAAACTCCGGATGCTTTCAAGGATAAAAGGTGTTTCAGGAGCCTCTACTTTGTGTTTTCATTAACCATGCAGATTGATGCAATAGTATCCTCAATGTAACTTTCAGAATGAACTATGGACAAAACTTAGGTGAAATGTTATTTTCAGATTTTACTCCCAAATGGTTCATTGCTTTCATATTCTGAATTCCACCACCGTTGCAGGTCCAATTGAGATGCTTAATTGATGAACTCCAAGCAAGCCTACTACTCTGGAACCAGGGGGAATTTGCCTGGTGATGGTAGCGCTGAACTGGACAGAAAGAATACTCACAAAAGTTACCAGAGGAACACATGGCTCAAAGTGTGACTTTACACCAGCCCTCATTTCTATCTCCACCTCCTCTGCCATTCCTTCATTTCTTAAGTGATGGGTGAAAAGCCACAAACGGTAGCAAATTTCCATGTATCACCATTATTTTTCTGTTACTATCTGTGGCTTAGTTCATTTGAAATACAGAATGAGACATGACCAGCAGGCATTCCTTCAGGTGTAGAACAATTAGAACAATGGCACCTGACGTTTATCTATGGGTGCTAGAGAGGGAACTGCTGATACACGTCTAGTTTACTATGCACATTAGCACCAACACACAGGGCCTTCTGCTTCACCTACACATTGTCATGGTGCACTTGAACTTGTTCACACGGGGACTTCTGGGCACACAGCTTTTGTCAATTGCACTGGGTGGCTGCTATTTTTGAACGGGGCGTGAATACCACGCAAAACACAGCAGAGAATGAATTATTTGTGTCATATTTACGTTTTGTCTGATAAATTGTATGGCAATAATTGTGTTATTAACATTTCTGCTACAAATTTTATTGACATCTTACTTGTGGGTCATTTCAAGAACAGGAAAAAAGCATAACCGCTAACAAAGTCTTGCTGATCTTAATTTAAGAAGTTTAGAATTTTTCCTTTGATGTAGAATGTTTGAAACAGTGGGTCACAGGGCCCAAAGGCACTTTAGTTCTTTTTAAAGACACAGTAAACTGTGGGTTTTGTCAAAGCATATAATAAGAAACATAGTATTTCTCTGTCATTGCAACAAATGACAAACTAAAATTGGATATAGAAGTCTTCTTTCTATTTCCATCTAAAAGTGATTTCTTAGGAAGATTGTACTTTGAATATCTGATTTTGTGAATAGCAAATAATCGTGAATAATTATTTCCTGTTCCCACTGTCTTGCTCATTGTTTTTGAAGCTATCTCAATCTTTGAAGGTCATTCTTTTTTTCGCCCTTCCATTGGCATTCTAAGCCAGTACTTACATGACTCAGACTAACTTCTCTAATTTCCATACATTAATTTTCTCAGGAAGTGGTACCAACAGTGCTAGCAACCTTCTCACTGACCCAGCAAGTGCTAGTTATATTTCAGAAACAGTCTCTGACATGAATTTTGTGTAATGAAATTAGTTCCCTAACTAGTGGTTAAGACACCTATGATCCACATTGAATACCTGGGTTCATGTCTCTGCTCTGGCTCCCCAATCCAGCTATCTGCCAAGGCAGACGGTGGGAAATAGTGGTTATGGCCAAAGTAGCTGGGTTCCTGTCATCACGTGGGAGATTTGGATTGAGTTCCTGCGTCCTGTGCTCGGCCAGGCTCAGCCCCAGCCATTGGAGACCTTTGAGGAGTGAACCAGTGGATAGGGCACTCTTTTCTCTTTCAAATGAATACATAAAAACTAATTAATAAATAAAATTAGTGCCAGAGTTCATCAGACAGTGGCAACACTAACAGTAAATTGATATTGTTATAGAATTGCCTATAGGTAAAATCTTCTGATTACTGCAATTTTCCAGTCATTCATTTTCTGATTTAGCATACTTCGGTATCATACATCAGGGTTAAACAGATAGTACTTACATTTAAATATTCTATATTTTCAAGAAGTTCAAATGTAGTAGGACTGACTTGCTCCTTTAGAAGGAAAAAAAATGCACCTGTAGAAGGAAAAAAAAAAGCAATTACATGCTTTTGAAGTCAGTTCACACCGGTCCTTGTGCTATTTATATGAGGAATTAAAGCATGACCTTTTTCTAGAGCTGACATTGTGTGCCCATAAACTATATAACTTAGAGTAAATTTTAAGAATATAGCTCTGCCATATCTCAAATATTTCCTGCTACTTGTTTGACATAGATCTCGGTCTTCCATATACTCTGAGAACACCGGGACTAGCTGGAGTTTTGCCTCCAACAGGTGTGGTGCTAGACATTAACAAAAGCAATGTGTTTTTGGCAGAACACAGGTTTTTGAATTTGCTTCTGACACCCTGTACAAAGCTGCATCCCCAAGAGAAAAATCACACTACCTTTAACCTCCTGACTTTTAAATGATTGGTGTTTTGTTCACAACAGTTGTCAGGCCTTACCAAGATTGCTGTGAGCACTCTTGGTGGAACAGAAGGCAGAGAATTCTAAAAGGGCGTGTTAGTTCAGGGTATATAGCTAATAAGAACATTTCATTCTAAAGTGATTGCTCTAATTTGCAGTTTTAGGTGAATTTTCATCTTGAAAAACATGATCAGATATAAATAGGATGTCTCTATTTTCACTGAGAGTGAGGAATGCTTATTAGACATGAACTCTTGCATAACCATGTGTCATTAACTCCCTTAATTCAGAGACAGAAAATTTTAACACATTTTAGCATATCCACTGAAATTTTTTTTGTCATGTGACAGGAGGTAGAAAACCTTCCAGGTCCTACTTTCTCAGGAGGGTATTTTTTGGTTTCAAATCACTTTACTTTTTCCAAAGTTAAGACAAGAGTACAGATATCTGGGTGAAATATATACTGCTCAAGTTGAAATATTCTGAATCCATCAGGCAGTTAAATTAAATTTGAATTGAATTGGTCCTTACTCATGACCACCGTGACACAAAAGTTCATTGTTTAAATAATGACAAACATGAATGTGTGTGTGAGCACATGTGTGTGAATCTGTGTGTGTGGTTTGATGACAAGTAAATGACTGCCTCTTTATAGGAGACCTCAATTGATATGATCACTGGAAATGTTTTTGTGTGTTTTTTTTAGTATTCAACAGGCATTTATATCTAAATTTCACATTGTAAATGATTTTGTGTTTAAACATAAATTAGGTAGATAATAAGTAAATTTCCACTTAAAACAAGTTCTCTTTACTTAATATAGAGTTAATTTTATGTATATAAAGTTAACTGAAAATATATCTTAGTAAAAAAATAAGAATGGGAATAGGAGAGGGAGGAGGAAGAAGGTTGGGAGGGTGGGGGGAAGGCAAGTACAGTGGGAAGAATCGCTGTTTCTAAAGTTGTATTTATGAAACACATGAAATATGTATACCTTAAATAAAAGATTTCTGGGAAAAATAAATAAATAAAACAAACTGTCACATTTTCTTCTAGACACAGTGTTGTTTTAAGCATTACCTTTAACTCAAAGGAGTAATATTAGCAAATAAATTCATAGAATTACAATCAAATTTCTATACCAAATTCAACATTTTTGTATTGAGAATAAAAGAAAGAAAACACCAAATAATAACCTCACATAATGTACAGATCAATTGCATAGGTTTTGTTTTAAGAAAGTGCTAAGGCTCTGGCTCTTTGAAATATTTTTATTAAAAATGTGTGTTATCTTCATTCAAAGAGCTACAAGTAAAACAAACAGCTTGACCTTAGCAACTGTAACTCCGCTATTAGCTTTGTACATTCTTGAGACTTACAGGCACAGCTGATAAATCACAGGAAGAACAATTAGAAAAACAAGGACAACAGGTGACGATTTAGTGAGGCTGCCAAAATCCTAGATTATTAATTTCTTATTGATCTATCCTCTCTGTTTACACTTTTCCTCTTGATATTGGATACAGTGCTCATTCCCTATTGCTCATTTTAATGAATACCTAACCATAAGAAATATTTGTTCATTTCAAGAGAATTCCCTCTGGTTTCCAAAAAGAATGCATAAGCCATTTCAGAGCTTAATTACGGAGGTTTGGAACCTCTATGCTTGTTCAATCAATTTTATCACACGTAAAAGCATTTTAACTATTCCCTTTGTCTACACAATCACTTGCAGCCCAGCAAAAGAATTCCATTCCCTCCACAGTGAGCTTAACCTAGCAGGACAGTCCGTTGGAGTGAAGTCACACTGGAAAATGTTTTTAAAGGGGTTTTCTAAACCCTTTAAAAATTTCAGTGAAGTTTTAACGAGCATTGCAGAAGAGTTAGATCCCCAGGGGGCAAATCAATTTTGAGTGTTGCACTGCTTGCTCCTCTTAGCCTCCCAAGTACCACCTTTGCTGACTTTCCCCTGGTTAGGTTGAGCCAGATAGTCAGGATGAAAGAATGCAAATACACAGCCTGCGAATTTCTCCCTCACCCAGGGGTCACAGAATCCGTCAGCCATTTTATTTTTGCAAGTGGTGAGAGGGATGAAGTGGGTGGAGCAAAAGAGCTGACTGCTCAGGCCCGCAAGAGGTGTGAGTTCAAGGTGGGCTCTGCAGGACTCCGGGAGCCTGGGATAAATGCGGAGTGACATTTTCCCTTTGGGACTAGGCCAGCTGCTGGTGCACAGTAAGCCTAGGTTCCCTGAAGGATCATGGGACAACAGAAGATGAACATAAGCTGCCTAGAGACACCCAAAGCAAGGTCAGAGAGCCTTTTACTTTTCTTTCACTTTTCTGTCAAGAAAAAAAAAATGCATGCCTTCAAAAAAACACATGGTAAGTGTGCATTATGGCAAAGCTACACATGATTCGTGATTTTTGTGCCCCCAAATAAACTTATCTTTTAATTATTTCTTTGTCTCCTCCAACTTTTTAAAGTCCCCTCATATATGTTGTTTCAGTGATTTTTAGACCCATGATGTTGGAGTTGCAGATCGTACACATGTTGTGCAATCACTTCTTCATACATAACCTGAGATAAACCAACACTGTGCACCTTCCCGAAAGGGCACTGGACTCCACAATGCATGTCCCTGGGAGTATTTACTGTGTTCTGTTCTCTCCTTGCAGTAAGGAAATTATACATTAAACATAAATGAGCACATCATTCCCTGTCTCTAGGGCTGCTGTGGAGTGAGTCTGCAGACAGTGGCTCGGTATTTTTGCAGCTTATCACTGTGAAAGAAAAGTTTTGAGGCTGCATGAGTATGTGTTCGTCCACCATATATGAGCAAGTATGTATCTGCTGATTAGTACAGAAAATGCACTGCACTGAGCCCTTGCTCTAAAACACATTCTCTTACTGTATTTCCTTGGTTTCATTTCAAATCATTGTCCAAGGACCACCTTCTCAATAAGGCCCCGTGACAATGATATTTAAGTGTGCAGCAAGTGCCACACTCTGCACTTGATTTCTCTGACACTGCTTGGGTTTTTTTTCTCATGGTCTTATCATCAAACACATTCTGAGCTTCTCTCATTAGTTCTCTTTTTTCCCACCAATAATGCGTGCTGCTCATGGACAGTCTGGTCTGGAGAGGGAGCCAAGCAAATGTTACATTCTCTAATTTTATTTAGTAATTATATTAACAAAAAACATTTTAGAGACATAAAATGAGCTCATACAATGTTTTATTCATTTTTTCATACCCATTTGTCATACTTAATTGAATGCTTCCAAACATTCATTGAAAATGGAATTAAATGGTAGTTTATTTTATTTCAGAAAATTTTTGAAATTCATACATAGTTTTTTCATGATCACCTCATACATATGTAATTAACTCCGGTGTACATATTCTTTATACTTTTCACACTGCTTTATGTTAGATGAGTCTAAGAGAAGGCCTTGGAAAAATACATGTAATCATATTCTTGTGGGTAAATCTTGAGTTCCAAACAGATTCTTACTGAATTGAAACTTGTTTTTCCTCTCTGAATTTACTTGGGGCATTTCAATTCATCTATAGTAGGTAAATAATCCCCAACTTTGGAGAGCTCAGTTCTTCCCAGAAATAAAGTCTAATCACTGGCCAAAATTCAAAGCTGAATTTAAATCTCTTGGCTTCTTAGCATTTATTTGACTTTGACCTTTATATAATCCTTAGACTTCTGGTGCTAAGTGACACTAAGTATGACTGGCATCTTATTCTCATACTTAGCTATTTTGTAAGCGTTTTGTAGCTGCTTCAGAAGAAATTGCTTGCAAGTATAAGGAGCTCGCACAACAAAAACCATAGCCAATTTAATGTAATTTTCCCTGGGTGAATTATTTTAAATGTCTTCAGAGTGAGGGTGTAATTTCTTTTAGACTTTTTGATTGGTTGCATCCCCAAGTTTTGAAGCACAATAAAGAACACAAGCTATTTAAAATCTTATCTTTAGCCAAAAAATAATTTAAAGCTTTTTTTTTTTTAATGTATCACTACATTTGACAGGTGAAGTCAGATGATGCGGAAGTAATGAATAACCTGACAATCTGAGTGCTTTGCCATGACACAGCTTACTGCTTTCTGTCCGTTCCTGATCACTTATTCTCCATGCTGTTCTCCAGGATTCAAGCTGGTGGGTCAGCTTTACCCAGAACATCACTGTAGGTTGTTCCAGTGAGAAGAAAGAGACCTGATACCTCACACAGCAGCTCATAAAACATTTGCTCAGAAGTGACTATTCACAGGACTAAACACATTACAAATCTGCTCCTGAATTCAATAAGCAAGGTCCCTATAGGTTGTGTGCCCCAACCTGATAGCAATGGGGGTTGGGGGGATTTGGCATAGCTGTTAAGATGTCACCTGCTTCCCAAGTCTTTCCAAGCCTTTTATTCAAGTGCTGCCTCCACTTCGGATGCAGGTTCCTGCTAATGTGTACCATGGGAAGCAGAAATGATGGCTCAAGTACTGGGGTGTCTTCCACCACTTGGGAGAACCCATTTGAGCTCTGGGCTCGTGGCTTATGCCTGGCTTTGTCCTGGCTATTGTGAGCATTTGGCGAGTGAACTAGCAGATGTGAAACTTCTATTTGTCTCTTTCAAGTAAAATTGAATAAATATATAAAATGTTAATTATTAATATGATCTACTTCAGTTATTTTTAAAATTTGACTTTGGGCCTTTCTAAAAGCTATTTACGTTTCTGAGTTCCATGAGAGTTTTCTCCTTGATTTTTGCTGCATCCTAAATGTTGTTAGGTAGATGGTGTTGTGCTATACACATACTTATATAACTCTTCAAGATCCCCAGTGATTTTCATTGACTATTAAATTTGGCAAAAACAACTTTCTCTACAGCATCTTTGTGGAAGTAGTGTGAGTACAATGACAAGTGGCTCTGAACTGAGACTGCACGTTTGAATACTCACCCTAGGTCTGCTCTCCCAGTCGTCCATTTCACCTCCCATGTTCACACATACACGCTTGTTGGCATACCTCTGCTAAACTGCAATAATCTCTGTCAACCAAGCTGTCCAAACTGCGGTGCACTGCACATAATGAGCACACAGCTGGCCCAGTGGGCTGATTCTAGATCCTCTGAACATATGGCTGAGAGGAGGCCAAAGGAGTTCTGGTCAGGTGACTTGATTCCAATTAGAGGAGATGTATTAGGGTTCACACTTTTGCAAAGAAAAATATTGCTTTATAAATATAGGCTTCATTAAGCACCTGTCTGCACAGTTTACAGAGGTTATTCAAGTTTAGATTTAGAATAGCAATGAGAGATTTTACTTCCATTAGGATATCAAAATCTGCTTTGGCTATGGTCAGAACTATAATGAGAAACAAAATATAAGCTTTTTTGTGCACTCCTTATTACTGATCATCTAAAAGTTGACTCCAGTACCTATTTGGATTTGCAAGTCATCAACAGGCAAATGTTTTTTGTCCATAAGACATAGGGGCAGCTTTTGTCCTCTTATCAAAGATACTCAAACAGTAAAGACTCTTTTTTTCTACATTATTGTGGAAAATCCAAGGGATAGGAGGGATATGGATATGAATAATGCCCTTTAAGTTTAAGAACGCTCACAGGCTCAGTGCAGAGTCAAATGGCTCCTTGTGTTGTATCTTTAATTTTAGGCCTTATTGGTTCCCTGAGGCCTTTGGATGGCTTTTAGACAAGCTTTCCTATTGTCAGAGCTAGATATTCTAGTTCTGTCAGCTGTCAGGTGCATCCATAAGCTTTTTCTTATTAGTCTTGAACTCCCAACATCCTTAGCTGAAATCTATTCCAGGAGGCCACCAATCAATAATTATGTGTTCCCTTTGAGAAGTAGCAAGCAGTAATCCTGGGGATAGAGCCTGCCCCTCCCTTCCCAATCAGTTACTTTATCCCTCAGTATTGCTGTCTCGAGTGCCTCCTGGGACACGACATAGCTGAACATTATTCCTCCATGCAGCAGTGCCTTCAGCAAGCACTTTTTGATCTAAGAACGCCTGGAGGAGTTGAGTTTAAAAAACCAGCATGAGATCCTTGTATTCCTTCTACGGGCCATCAGCCTGAAGGTGGTTCCTAACATTGCATTTGTGTATATTGAATATGGAGTTGACTGTTGCCTCTGTTCAGTCACTCCCCTTAGAGACGTGATATCTGGGAGGATAAGATTCTGTGTACAGAATGCGGTGAGTGTCCAGGAGGAGCTCTGAGTTTCCTCCTTGGGAAGAGCCAGCACAATCTTCCAGGGCTTTGCAACTATTCTTCACATACCAACAGATCCCATATGCTTTGCCTGTTCTGTCCTTGGAGATTATTATTTTGAGCTACATCCATGGGTACACCTGCTCTCTGGCTTCTGGTTTGGCCAAATAAAGCACTGCTGGAAGATTCGAAGGTGAAGGAGATTCTGGTAGGGACGTGTATTGTCTGTTCCTACCCTACTGTTCTACAGGGGCCATTCCTTCAGTCCCCATGTGGGAAGCCCTGGTGTTCTGAATCTTTGCTTCTCGAGTTCCCTGAACACTACCCACATGTTTGCAATCCTTTAGGTAAATTCACAATTACCACTTTTTCGTATGATCACTCTTTCCTTCCCTGACTTTGTTTGATTGAATTTTGTAATTATCAAATGATGACAATTGTGAATGACTGATCCAAACAATTACACATCTCCACTGTGGGTGATTTATTCCTAAAATGTTGTTTCCTACAACCAGTGGGTACAATTGGTGCTGTTTATTTGCATCTCACCAACTTTTCTTCTACGCTTGCATTTTTTATTTCCTGAGTAACAATTTATCACTGCCTTACTGGCATAGTCTTCCAGTTGTGGTAATGTAAGGTCCTGAATTTGGAATCCAGAAGTACATACGTGGTAAATTTGGTGCATTTTGAATAGATACAACTCTTAAGAGAACTGGAGAAAAAAATGATTAGAGTGTGAGAAGGGTCAGTTGGTTGTGTGACTGACGTTGGAACTCTGAGCAAGATTTTAACAACTCTAGATTTTAATTTCCACTTTTGTGAAGTGAAGGAACTGGCCCAAGTAAGTGTTTATTTCCATGACTATAATTTTATGCTTTCATGAAGTCTCATCTACATTCCAGGTACATAGATTGCTTATGGTGTGAAAATCTAGAGCAATTTAGTGGAGGTGGTGATAAGAGTTTTATTCTTGCTTCTAAATTATTTTCTTTGATTCTATCATTCCCTATGCTGGGGTCCATCCTTCTTCAAAAGGTTCAAAGACAGTCTTTAAGCAGGGTGTGCAATTCCTTGAAATTTTATGTTAGATAGCTTTGTTTCTACAAGTTTCCCTAAGGTGACTGTCCAGAGCCTTTTATAAATTGTTGATGGAGCCGTGACTCTTTTCCCCACAAGAGATTAAGGGCTATAGTTCTCTTTTAAGGGTTTTACATATTTTTATTTGAAGGACATAGAGACAGAGGCAGACAAAGAGAGAGAGAAAGCAACCATCTGGTGGGTCATTCTCCAAATGCCCCCATTGGTGGGGACTGAAGCTGGGAGCCAGACATTCAATCCATGTATCCCATTTGGGTGGCAGAAACTAAATTACTTGAGCGATCATCTTTGCCTTCCAGGATTTGCATCAGCAGGAAGCTGGAGTCAGGAACCAGAGCTGTGCATTGAATCTACAAACTCCACTGTGGGAAGTGGGTGTTTTAGCTGCTGACCAAATATTCATTTCTTTCTTTTCCTCACTCTTACCCATTGAAGATATAGGGGTGTTAGGGTTCCAGGCTACCAGCTATGTAATTAAACATATTTAGATATGTTCATAAATGCACTTACAGTTATCATGAGCCATCTTTTTTCACAAGTTATCACATATCTTTTTTTAAGGATTTATTTAGTTAGTTAGTTATTTTTAATACACAGAGTGGACAGTGAGAGAGAGAGACAGAGAGAAAGGTCTTCCTTTGCCTTTCATTCACCCTCCAATGGCCGCCGCGGCTGGTGCACTGCGGCCGGCGCAATGCGCTGATCTGAAGCCAGGAGCCAGGTGCTTCTCCTGGTCTCCCATGGGGTGCAGGGCCCAAGCACTTGGGCCATCCTCCACTGCACTCCCTGGCCATAGCAGAGAGCTGGCCTGGAAGAGGGGCAACCGGGACAGAATCCGGCGCCCCGACCGGGACTAGAACCCGGTATGCCGGCACCGCCAGGCGGAGGATTAGCCTGTTGAGCCGCGGCGCCGGCCCATTTATTTATTTTTGAAAGGTAGAGTTATAGAGAGGCAAAGGCAGAGAGAAAGAGCCAGAGAGAGACAGAAATAAAGACAGAGAGAGAAGTCTTCTATCCGTTGGTTCACTGCCCAGATGGCCACCATGGCCGGAGCTGAGCCGTTCTGAAACCAGGAGCCAGGAGCTTCTTCCAGGTCTCCCAAGTAGGTCCAGGGGCCCAAGAACTCGGGGAATCTTCTACTGCTTTCCCAGGCCATAGCAGAGAGCTGGATCAGAAGTGGAGCAGCCGGGACTAGAACAGGTGCACATATGGTATACCAGCACTTTAGATGGTGGCTTTACCTGCTACCCCACAACGCCAGCCCATTCATATATCATTCGAATCTTCTGATGCATTTTCAGATGTAAAGAAGATCAACCCTTCACTCATGGATATGAGGAAGCGGTCTTCTGCTTATATGACTTGCTTTATGGTTATAAACAGCAGGCACATTCAAGGACTCTGCCAGGATAAACAGAAGAAAGTGATTTCTCTCACAGACAGAATAAGATGAGAAGATTTATTTTAAAATGAGATGTCTGTGTTCTCTTCCTCAGAGTGCTTTCCCTTTTGGGAAGCACTGACTTATCCCGTGGAGTTCTCTTTGAAGCGTGTGTCTCCATCACCCTGCCTAATCAAACCTCTGCTTTTTCTTTCATTGATTTTTCCCTCCCATTTTCTCTTTACAAAAAACATCAGGACTTCATAGCAAAAAGAATAACATGTCAGTGTTTTCACAGAGGATCTGGCACTAGAGGAGCTACAGAGAATTACATTGCCAATGTGATATTTATGTTTCCAAATATTCTCTTCTCTCTTCCAGTATCAGTCTGGGTTACCATCCTCAACTGTCCCCCAAACACTTGAGCTAGCTTGGCTGAGAACTATATCTCTAACTCTCTCTCTACCTATCTACTTACTTTCCTGTCTGTTTGTCTATTATCCATCTATTTATCTATCTGCATTTATTAACATACATAACATATAATTTTAAAGAAGGTTCTAGCTATTTTACAATAATTCGCTTTTGCTTTGGAAGAATTAACATCTTATTCTTAAATCCTGTGGATTCTCAAGACTTTTAACCATGCAAATGCTTTATATTAAGAAAATTATTAAAGACTTTTATTTGGCCGGCGCCGCGGCTCACTAGGCTAATCCTCCGCCTTGCGGCACAGGCACACCGGATTCTAGTCCCGGTCGGGGCGCCGGATTCTGTCCCGGTTGCCCCTCTTCCAGGCCAGCTCTCTGCTGTGGCCCAGGAGTGCAGTGGAGGATGGCCCAAGTACTTGGACCCTGCACCCCATGGGAGACCAGGAGAAGCACCTGGCTCCTGCCTTCGGATCAGCGTGGTGCGCCGGCTGCAGCGCGCCAGCCGCGGCGGCCATTGGAGGGTGAACGAAAGGCAAAGGAAGACCTTTCTCTCTGTCTCTCTCTCTCACTGTGCACTCTGCCTGTCAAAAATAAATAAAAATAAAATAAAATAAAATAAAATAAAATAAAATAAAGGCTTTTATTTATGTAGACATAAATTTAATTTATGTAGACATAAAAACTTTTATTTATGTCGACATTTTGGTTATTGTTAATTTTTTAAGTGTTTGTTTGAAAGGTGGAGAGAGAGAGTGAGTCAGAGACAACGAGAACAACCATCTGCTGGTTCACTCCCCAAATGTCACAACAGTTAGGGCAGGACCAGGCTGAAGGCAGGGTCCAGGAGCTTAATCTGGATCTCCCACAAGGGTTGTGAGGACCCAGTTGGAACCATCACCTGCTGCCTCCCAGGACGTGCATTAACAGGAAGGCGGAACAGAGAGCAGCGCTGGGAATCAAACCCAGTGCCCTAATATGGGATGTGGGTGTTTTAAGTGACTGCTTAACTCACTATACCAATTATTTTTTTGTTTCATATTCAAAAAAAATTAATAATATTAAAATATTAATTTACTAATTAATTTTAAAATAAACGTGATACAGCCACTATATGTTAATATAGCTGATATTTTATTGAAAAAATAAAAATATTTTCAAAGACAAAAAACAATTCAGTGGAAAGAGTGGTATATTTAATATTTTTCAAAAGTTTTTAATGCTTGTTTTAGTAGAAGACAGCTAGATTTTTCCCTATCTCCTTTTGTATTTAATCTGTTAGGATATGATGCTTCCCAGGAAGCATTTGAAGGGATTGCGGTCTCATTTAGGTATCTAGTTAGAAAATGGAGGACTATTTTGATAACCTAAATGTAGTTTCCAATTGTGGGCCTAAATTGCTATCAATAACTTTTTCAAAGTCATTGGAAATTTTTGCACATTGAGTGAGTATTTTTCCCCCGCGTACCATGATCATCTGCAAAATGTTGCTTCATTGGGATAGTTTGGTCTTGACAGGATTTACACTTTTAATTATTTAATGTGAAGGATTAAGACAAAATAAAACTAAGATATTTCTAAGTTATTATCAATTTTCAAGAAGTATCCTTAATGGAAATTAGCCTTTTAAAACTGCAAATTTAAAAAGAACTTTTAGTCTAATATGGTGAAGAATGCAATGATGATAGACGTTGTAGCACGATCACCCTGGTTGTGCTCACACACTCTGTGAAGAATCCAAGAACGTCCTAACGACGCTTGTTGTGAAAGAAGTTTGGACCTCACAAACCCTGTGAGAGGGTCTCTGGGTCACCACAAATCTACAGAGCACACTTTGACAAAGGACTGCTCATTTAAATAATCCTGTGAATAAAATAATATCCGTATCCCCTTTTTACAAAAAAAAAAAAAAAAAAGCGGCAAAGAGTGTTTATGTCCTTGATGTGGGATACACAGCTAGCCAATGTGGGAGTAGGGTTCTAACCCCAGTAATCCATTAGCCACCATTCTGATAAACAACATTTTTCAACTCTCACCTTCCTTGCCCTGCTCATCTTCCCTGGACGTTGTACAATGTGTTTCCATAGCATCGCCCTCTGCTCGTTTCCCTGAACCTCACAGGCAACGCTTTTCAGCCTCTTGCAGTTTCTTTCTGCTAAATCCACTCATCTAATGTTGAGAGTACCTTACAGCCTCCTCATTTCTTCTCTTCTTCTTCCACTTAAACCCTTTCTAAGCAATATCCAATTGCCATTGATATGCAAATAACTCACAGATTTCTATCTCCAGCTCTGATTCCTCTTCTGTGAAACACTTCTTATTTTTAACTCATTTTACATGATTTTGTCTCTCAAAGGCATCCTTCAACTCCATAGGCTCATAATTGGAACTAGGCATCTTCCTCCCACCTCTGACCCCTGGCCTAGAATGCTGTTTGCTTTCTGTCTCCTGTTTGATATCTGACACTATCATCTGTCTAGTTATAAGACAGGAAGATAAGAACTATCCTTGTTACATTTTTTTCTCTCAGCTTCACTGCTCCCTCCACAGCCTTATTTTTTTTTAAAGATTTATTGATTGGGGCTGGCGCTGTGGCTCACTTGGTCAATCCTCCACCTGCGGCACTGGCATCCCATATGGGCGCCGGGTTCTAGTCCCAGTTGCTCCTCTTCCAGTCCAGCTCTCTGCTGTGGACTGGGAGAGCAGTGGAGGATGGCCCAGGTGCTTGGGTCCCTGCACCCGCATGGGAGACTGGGAGGAAGCACCTGGCTCCTGGCTTCAGTTCTGTGCAGCGCTGGCAGTAGCGGCCATTTTGGGGGTGAACCAATGGAAGGAAGACCTTTCTCTCTGTCTCTATCTCTCTCACTGTCTAACTCTGCCTGTCAAATAAAGCAAACAAGAAGATTTATTTATTTATTCGAAAGTCAGAGTTACAGAGAGAGGAGAGGTCTTCCATCCGATGGTTCACTCCCCTATTGGCTGCAATGGCTGGAACTGTGCTGACCCAAAGCCAGGAGCCAGGAGCTTCTTCCAGGTTTCCCACATGGGTGCAGGAGCCCAAGGAGTTGGGCCATCTTCTAGTGCTTTCCCAGGCCACAGCGGCTCCTATATGGGATGCTGGTGCTTCAGGCCAGGGCGTTAACCCTCTGCACCATGGCACCAGCCCCCCTCCACAGCCTTTTAAAACAAGCTCTATTCTTCTGCATATGGTTACTAAGAGTCCTTCTCCTATCTATTATCCACAGTGTAGCCAGAGTTTCACACAAACTCAGAACTCTTTTTTTCATTTTTCCTGCTGAAAGCTTGCAGGGATTCTCCGTTGTCATTAGGATGTTTAGTACTTCAAGCTGTTCTGCGATGAGGACGAGCAATCATCTCCAGTTACTGGTACATTCCTCAACTAGGCCTGTTGTTATTGGTAAGACCCTGTTTCCCTTTGCCAAGGGTCCCCATAGACACCCTAGCTCTGGGGCTGCTCAATGATCTGGCTTCTGATCTCATCATTTTTTCCTCTAATCTTTGTGAAAAAAAGATTAATGCTTAATTAATTTGGGCATTCTTTTAAAATGCAAATATGAATAACCTTAAATAATTGTAAACTCCTTTCTGAGTAGGTTCATCAGAGAATTTTTTCTTCTCCATGGCAAGAGCCCAGAGGATATAAAAGAAACTGGATCAAGAGCAGAGGGGCTGGTGCTGTGGCACAGTGGGTAAAGCCGCCGCCTGCAGAACTGGCATCCCATATGGGTGCTCGTTCGAGTCTCAGCTGCTCCACTTCTGATCCAGCTCTCTGCTGTGGCCTGGGAAAAGCAGGGAAGATGGCCCAAGTCCTTGGACTCCCGCACCCACGTGGGAGATTCAGAAGAAGATGATGGTTCCTGGCTTCAGATTGGCTCAGCTCCTGCTGTTGCAACCATTTGGGGAGTGAATCAGCTGATGGAAGACTCACTCTCTCTGGCTCTACCTCTCTCTCTCTCTCTGTAATTCTGCCTTTCAAATAAACAAATAAATCTTTTTAAAAAACACTAAAATAGAAGAGCAAGGGAGAAAAGAGTAACAGCAGGAGTTGAGTGTCTGTGTGTGTGTGTGTGTGTGTGTGTGGTGGGGCATGCAGTATGCAAGTGAGAGAAAGCAGATGGGAGATTATCTTTTTCCATTTAACTCCTCTCTTATCGCCTTCTTTGCTAAGGCCTGAAGAGAAGGCAGACGCCTGTGTAATTTTGAAGTTTAACTACTGGAGAAAATTGCTTTGATAGAGGCAAACCAGTGGGCCTTGCTTTTCTATTGAGATGGTTCATTCTTGGCTCACCTGTCCCTCCTGTACACACAGCGATGGTAGCTCTGTGAAGGAGCCTTGAGGGAGAGTGGCACAGCTGTGCGCCTTGTAGAGAGGGTAGTTGCAGAGGTCACAGAAGCTTTGTTTAACGAGCACATGGAGGACACCACCTCTGCTCCCGAGTCGTCAGGATTTTCCAGTTCAGGGCTGACATAACAGCCTGAGTCATAATGACCTCCCTCCTAAATGCCTTGAGGAAAGCTTCCTTAAAAGGGGTCATTCTAGGACAATGATCAAATGATAAATATTCTCACATATTTTATACCACTGTTAGTCAGGGGATCCAACAGTGTAAACTCTGATTCTACTGTCAGGGACAGTTCTTAGCTAAAATTATGAAAACACCAAATGACCTCTGATCTGCTTGGAGAACAGAAGACACTTCACATTACTTTTCTTACCCATGAAGTGGCAAATGACTCCTGCGTACATGACCCTAGGCCTCTGCTCTCACCCAGTAGGCAGATGATGTAATAAACACATGGCAAAGCATTGAGAATATACTGAGGGTCTCAGTTTATTGAGTCCTGAGGTGTGATGTGTAATCTATTCCCTTGAAAGATACCAGGGACATTTACTATACAAGTTTTGTTTCACATTTTCTGTGGCTGAACAGTTTTTGATTAGCAGTTTGTTTTGTAATATTTTTAAATGACTAATATTTACTCATCAGTACAATGACAAGTAGTTTTAGACTTTTAAAAATAATTTTCATGATTTTCTTCAACTTTACTTTGTTGATTATGCTGTATCTTTGCATTTTTAATTTTCTCATTGGTACCAACATGTGGAGAAGGAGACCTTCCACCTCTCTGATATTGAATATGTAGCAGTGATGATTTTTCCTTTAAATTCGAGAACTAGTCAGGGAAATCAGTTTTAAGTAACACAGGCTCCTCATAAATTCATAGCTAATTGTATGATCTAAAAAATTTAAAGTCATTTTACCTTACATTTTTGTTTTATAAGCAATGCTATCAAAAGTAATCTACCTTTGAAATTAAGGACTATAAATAAAAGAAACAATCTATTCATAAAAGCTCAAAACTTGAAGATTTCAAAATTCTTGGCTCAAACATAAATGTAATAATTATTAACTTGGAATATCAATTAACTGCCACCTGGGGCAATTTTCTGAAGTAAGAGGATGACTGATTTTGAAGTTTGAATAGTATTATCTACATTGGTCCATAAATTTTTAAATAAATGTCCTGTTAATATTTGTTTGAATGGTGAATGCTTATTAAGCACCAGCAATGTTGAGAGTCATAATTAAAACAATATATTTTAACAACCATTCAAATGTTCATTTAATACACATCTTAACATTTCCTTATTATTCAGTGTGACCCACTGAATCGTCATTAGTTCTTTAAGTGTCTCTCTGCTCGTCGAATGTAAGAATATATATTGGAAAAGCATTGAGATTTATTTAAATTTTTGTCTACTGAAGAAGCATATTTTCTGGTTCACGGCCAGAATGCAATAATGACTTGCCAAATAAATAAAATTCTACTACATGGCATGATCATAATGGGTAAATTTACAGGGTAAAAACCAGT
This sequence comes from Oryctolagus cuniculus, assembly GCF_964237555.1. Classification (NCBI taxonomy): domain Eukaryota; kingdom Metazoa; phylum Chordata; class Mammalia; order Lagomorpha; family Leporidae; genus Oryctolagus; species Oryctolagus cuniculus. The sequence continues at coordinate 26,470,961 of NC_091445.1, forward strand.
CCAGACACAAATTTAGACAGGTAACCCAAACACAGATATGTCAGTGAAGAGGCTTGCCGACATGGTATGGAATTTGTTGAACTGGAGGGCTGGGTTTTGCCCCCTGGTGCTTCCTTGTGTGTCTGTGTGTTTGTGGAGAGAGAGGGTGTGCAGGACAGGGGCCAGGGTCAGCAGAGACTGAAAGAGCCAAGAGTTGCAAGATAGGTTTAATAGAGAAACATTATCCTAAAGATTCAGTACCTCACTCAGCAAAGATTTATTATTTTTAGAATCACTGTTTTAAATTTTGAGCATTTAGTGGTGGATAAAACAGAGACCCTACTCAGAGCTTACATTCTAGTTACTAAAAGCAAAAAACGTGTGGGAAGAAACAGGGGTTTATTTGTTATGGAGACAGTAAGAAGGGTCATCTCATTGTAAAGTCTACATTTTTAAACATCTCCAAAAAACTACATACCCAGAGAAGAAGTTTCAGAATTTCCACTAAATTCTCGCAATACATCATACATCTATCCAGGGGGAAAATGTTCACATTGGCTTGTCTAACCCTAGTCCACAGTGTTTTCACACAATTACCTGAGTTGGTCCAGATTCAAAGTGAGGAGGAGATGACTGGGCAGAGGGGAGTTTTTAGCTAGAGAGAAGAGAAAGGATAAAAATAGCATGTGAAACTCTAGTCAGATTTTATTTTCAGATCAAGAGGAAATGAGCAAAGATGTTTATGAAAACAGCATTCCTATTTGGCTAGGATCTCATGTGATTAGATCTCACTAGATATTAACATTCACATGCTCAAATTTCTTTAGAGTATTTCACTCAGTATTGTGAATACATAATCTTGAACCTACCTTTCTTATGTAATTCTAGAAAGTTAATCAAATTGTCAGCCGGCGCCGCGGCTCACTAGGCTAATCCTCCGCCTTGCGGTGCCGGCACACCGGGTTCTAGTCCTGGCGGGGGAGCCGGATTCTGTCCCGGTTGCCCCTCTTCCAGGCCAGCTCTCTGCTGTGGCCAGGGAGTGCAGTGGAGGATGGCCCAAGTGCTTGGGCCCTGCACCCCATGGGAGACCAGGCTCCTGCCATCGGATCAGCGCAGTGTGCCGGCCACAGCGCACTGGCCGCGGCAGCCATTGGAGGGTGAACCAACGGCAAAAGTAAGACCTTTCTCTCTGTCTCTCTCTCTCACTGTCCACTCTGCCTGTCAAAAAAATTAAAAAAAAAAAAATAAAAAAGAAAGTTAATCAAATTGTAGCTTTCTTTACCATTTAAAGGTGAATTCCTTGTCTATGTTTTGTAATTTTGACTCATTTTTCTTCTTATATAGGATTCCAAAACCATGTCTTAGTTATAAAAATTTCAGAAAACTTGTGTTTCTTCCTCTTGGTGTATGTTGATGTAAAATTATCTTTATTTTTTAGACATTACAGGAATTCCAAAATGTGAACTTCTTTGAAACGATTGTTTTGAAATTTCTTCAAAACCTTTTTTTAATAAAGATTTACTTATTTATTTGAAAGGCAGAGATATGGAGAAAGAGAGAGCGAGATAGAGAGAGAGATCTTCCATCTGCTGGCTCACCACTCCCCAAATAGCCACAACACCCAGGGCTGGTGTGGACCAGACTAAAGCCAGGAGCCAGAAGCTTCTTCCGGGTCTCCCATGTGGGTGCAGGGGCCCAAGCACTTGGGCCACCTTCCTATGCTAATTCCAGGCCATTAGCAGGGAGCTGGAAGTGGAGCAGCCAGGACTAGAACCGGAGCCCACATGGAATGCAGGCACCACAGTTGGAAAGTTAACCTTCTACGCCACAGCACCAGCTCCTCAAAACCTTTTATAATGACATATTAGTGGAGGAAAAGACATTTGGTTACATCAAAACATAGGAACTAAATGAGGCACACCAGTGGAATGTGTGTTCAGTTGGTGCTGTTAGTACTTAACACATGTCACACTAATATAATCCCTGTTTCCATGTTATGTAATATAATGCAAAAAACTACCCATTTTTAGTTACTACTTATGATTTTATTACTTTGATTTTTCTTTTGTTTGAAATGCATTTTAAAAGTTAACATATCTGGGAATGGTGTTGTAGCCTATGGGTTAAGGTGTTACCTGCAAAGCTGGCATCCCCTATGTGTGCTGGTTTGAAGCCAGTCTGCTTCACTTCCAATTCAGCTCTCCATTAATGTGCTTGGGAAGACAGTGGAAGATGTCTCAGTACTTGGACCCTTGCCACCCAAGTGGAAGAGCCCGATGAAACTCCTGGCTCTGGCCTGGCTCAGCCCTGATCTTTGCTGCCATCTGGGAAGTGAACCAGCAGATGGAAGATCTTTCTATTTGTCTCTCTCTCTTCCCTCTCTGTAATTCTGACTTTCAAATTAATACGTTAAATAAATACTTAAAATAAATAAATAAAACAAATAAATCATTAAAAGAAAATAACACATTATCCTGTGGCAAGTTGTGGATATAAACGTATAAATAATCACTATGACTATTTTTCTTTCCTTTTCTATTTGCAGATTCATTTCTAAGTATCTTGAGTTAAATTTAAGATTCTTGCTACTGCATACAAATCCAGTCCTCACTCTATATAGAGGAAAAATATTTTTGTAGGTAGATTCATGAATTCATTGAAAATTCTGAGGTTGAACAGTCTTTAGTCCTTCAAATATAAGTGATTAGGGGCTGGCATTGTGGCTAGCACTTTAAGCCACTGCCCACAACACTGACATCCCTTTGGGGCACCAGTTGGAGTACTTACTGCTCCAGTTCTGATCCAATTGCCTGCTAATGGCCTTGGAAAGCCTTGGCCAGTTGTTTAGGCCCCTGCCACCCACATGGAGCCCTAGATGGAGTTCCAGGCTCCTGGCTTCAGGCTGGCCTAGCACAGGCCACTGTAGCCATTTGGGTAGTAAACCAGCAGATGAAAGATCTCTCTCTCACTCTGTCAAATGAATAAATAAATCTTTAAACAAAGTATAAATGATTCAGCCTAAGGATTTGGTAGCCTGATAATAAAAATTACACATTTTCACATTAATTTCTAATGTTTCTATTATGTTGTGCTTGCATACCATTACCATTGCTGTAACATTCAATGAGTTTTAGCCATTCCTTAGTTTGATGAGAATGGAGTGGTAGTTGGGCTATGTGTACAGGATTGGGACTTAGAAAAGTAATTACATTTCTTTGGTCATGTAAATGTGTAAAAATAAAGAGGATGCATTACAGATTCCTTCTTAACCCCTGCACCCATTGGACGCCATTCTTTCACCTTAAAACTGTTGGAGATTATTGGGCTGGTCCTGTTTGCTCCATCGACCTGCATGATTTCACTTGTTGTGATCCCATTTCACTCTTCAGAAAAGTTGCTTTTCTATGTGGTCATTCTTTTCCTTTTGTAATGACAGCATACAAGAAAATCATTTAAACTGCACCCTCTAAAGCCACTTAATCAAATCTTACCTATAAAACGGAGTTTGTATCCTCACCACAGTACATTCACATTGCTGAGGAAAAACCTTAATTTTCAGAGTTATGGAGCTGAAAGGCCACCACCACAAAATGTGCCTGGTGACATTTACACAGCCTCGGTGACATGGCACTTTAGAACGAGAGCTCCACGTCTCTTGACTGAGACCCACCTGCAAGTCATTAGACACCATAATAGGGTTCTCAGGGCTTGACCACATTATTTATAGAGCTTGAGCAGACTGTCAGAGAATAATAACAGCATTTTACACTTCTGCTGTGCCCTACATCTCAGTGTTCCCTACCAACATGAATATATTCTTGTATCACTTCTGTGCAGTACTGGATAAATATTATGACATCAAATTTTACAGATGGGGAAGTGGAAAATGAATCACAGATGTTAAATAATTTTCTCCAATCCCAGGTCATTAGGTAGCACTTTTCCACAATCCATATAAATAATATCAAGGATCACACTATGCACAGGGAAGTAGAGATGGGTGGTAGGAAAAGGGGGCACATTTGAGCCAATTGAATATTGGGAAACCCCAGGGGGAGTAGGTAAGCTAAGAAGGTGATTGAAAAAAAAACAAAGAAGGATTAAGTCACTATGATTTATTTATAGCTTTTATCCTACCAACCTCCAAAAACAGTTTAAAATTGGAGAATTAGGTCGTCTATCCTCTCCTTAGGTATTTCTGCTAGAAAAAAGGGAATGAGAACAGGCACTAAGAAGAAAACCATGCATATTCCTGAGGAGGGATTACTGCTCGATTGGTCTGATTATACGCTCTGGTAAACAGTTTGTGAGATGACTATGGAAAAAGCTGGTGACAGTATATATTCATTATATTTCTTGTACTGGAATTCATCTCTTTACCCTTCTTTGGCTCCTCCTCTATTACTTATCAACAGCTGTTCCTAGTGATCACTTCCTCAATTCCCACACAATACAAACATATATTGCCTGTTTTCATATGCCTATGTTTTATATATATATGTGTATATATATAGTGCACATACAAAGAATGCTTCCAAAAGCTTGTGAAAATTGACCTAAAAGATGAATTTAGTTTGGTGAAAAAGTATTAAAATTCATGCATATGAACGATATTCAAAAAGTTCATGGAAAATATATATGTCATGACAAAATATACATGGATTTTAAATTTATCTTGTGTCAAAGCAAGCTTAACTTTTAATTTTGTTTTTGATGAACTTTTTGAAGTTACCTTATATATTTTGTATATACATATTGCATAATGTACTATAGTATATGTTAAATGCTATGTAACTAGAGTAATTACATGTGTATATGTGAATTTTATATATATTTGTCTGTATTTAAGTTTTATCTAGACAACTTTTCCCTCCAACTACCATTATTTCTGTACTAATATTTTTATCTTCTTAGGAACTCATATTAAATCCATACTCACTACATACACTTAAGGAAATTGACTAGTTAGGTCTTTGTTGTAAATCCACAATATACTAAACTTTATGAGAGTAAGAACCCTCCTTGAAGATTCCACGTATTCTATCTCTATTCTATAGGAGATTCTGGTACATAATAGATGCTCAATAAAATTTTTGTGAATAAAATAATTCTTTGACTGTTGCTTTATTTGAATAGTTTTTCATTGAGGCCAAAGGATATTCACATGACTAGATCAAGGCTGGCTTAGAGAAAGAATTGTCCTCACCTAAAATTTCAAAAGCTTACTGAGAGATATAGCAGAAAGTTTCAGTGGGATATATATGATACTTGTTGAAAATAACTTTGGAAAAAGAGAAAAAACTAACCAATGGAGCACCATGGTTTCAAGTAAATAGCATAAACAATTCAAAGAAGTCATTTGTAAGCAAGCTCTAAAATTAAATGGATAGAGAATTTATCGTCATCTGGAGAACAGATCAAGTGGGTGAATTTATAGTTAGACATTCTCCTAGTAAATAAAATGTTAAGTGGGATCAGTTCTTGCTGTAGTCACAACAAGAAAATAAAAGTACCCTGAACTATGGAGATCTAATTGGGTTCTGTTAAAATGCTGCAGTCTCCTGATTAGCTAAAGTAACATGGATATTTTCTTGCTTATTTTGCTTTAGGCAATGGAGAGTCACTCGTGGACAAGATCCTGGATCCCATACAGGCTACATTCAACCACATGGAACTGAGCATTACAGACTTAAGTAATATAATCCAGCTTTACAACGTGGCAAGTATTGCAAAGAAAATCACAGCATTGTACTGGGAATAAGCACGGTAGAAGTGGAGGCGGGCATAATTTCTCAGTATAGTAGTCTGAGAGAGTAAACCTGAAGACACAGCATGCAACTTTAAATCAGAGGGATGCGAGTTATGAGCTGGAGAAAACCATCCTCATGGTGGTGACTAAGAGGTTGTTGACACCGAATGCACAGAAGCTAGATAAGAAGCTGGTGTGGCAAGTTTGAGGAAGAGAAAGGACATCGATGTGGCTATGAACACAGCTAAGAGTGGCATACTATAGAAGAAATATGGAGACCTATGTAGGAGCCTGAATTAGGCCACATACCTTAAAGCATGGTCCACGAAAGTCTGCCAAACAGTGAATTTGGTCTAATTTACTTTTTATAAAGGACAACTCTGGCTCTGGTGGGACGACTGAAACAGACCAGGACCATAACACAGGTAGAGAGAGAAGGGATTCTTGCAGAAGTCTGCTAAGACATGATGACTGGGACTAAGCAGGTGCTATTAGAAATAGACACAGGGGCCAACGTTGTGGCACAGGGGGTTAAGCTTCAGCCTGTGATTCCGGCATCTCATATGGGTGCCAGCTCATGTCCTGGTTGCTCTACTTCTGATCCAGCTCCCTGCTAATGTGCCTGGGAAAGCAGCAGATGACAGCTCCAGGGTCTGGACTCCTGCACCCACGTGAAAGAATTCCAATATCCTGGTCATGTGGGGAGTGAACCTGTAGATGGAAGATCTCTCTGTCTTTCTCTCTGTCTCTGCCCCTCTCTCTGTAGCTTTTCAAACAAATAAATAAATCTCTAAAAAATAGAAATACATGGAAATGGTTATACGTAGAACTGGGAAACAAAATGACCTGACTGTGTAAGAAAAGTGTTTGAAGTAGGAGATGCTTAAGCTTCTACTAATATGGGAAAATGCTAAGCAAGGAGCATACTTATGAGTTGCAGCCAAGGGTTTGAATCTGAACACACAAAAATATCAATTGTGCCTTTTGTTACATCAAAATTTCCTATTCTTTTACTGAAGTGAAAAATACATAATTTTTAAAGTTTTATTTTATTTTTAAATGAAAGGTTATTATGCTTTCTTATAGAGTAAAATGTGATTTTTACTTAAACGTATAAAGTGTATAATGATCAAATCAAAATAACTAGTGTATCTATCATCTCAAACACTTACCATCATTTCTTTATGGTGAGAAAATTCAAAATCATCTCTTCTTACAATTTCAAAATGTACATTATTATCCACCATAGTCACCCTACTGGGCAATGAAACATCAGAACTCACTTCTTCTACCTTACTGCACCTGTTGATTTAAGTCTTCCCTTTCTCCTTCTATCTCTCTCTAGCCTCTGGTAACCTCTCCTTCCATGTGTTCAACTTTTCAGAGTCCATTTAAAACATAATATTCATCTTATTGTGCCTAAATGGCACTTAACCTAATGTTCTCGAGGTCCGTCTATGTCATTGTAAAAGACAATATTTCATTTTTCTAAGACTGGGAATAGTTTTCTTTTCCATATATGTGTATGTTTTTCAATCCATTCATTCCTTGATGAACACTTACATTGCGTCCATATCTTGACCATTGTGAATGATGCTGCATTGAACATGGGAACGAACACGTCTCTTCATTACAACTATTTACATTTCTTCAGGTATGTGTGATTGCAGGGTCATATGATAATAATATTTTATTTTGGGGAGGAACAGCTATACTGTTTCCCCAAACTGAAATTGCACTGTTTTATTTTCAGTACCAACAACAGTGTACAAAATTGCCCTGTCCTCCAAGGTCTCAGCAGCACTTAACTGTCATCCCTTTGATAATAGCCAGTCTAACAGGTGTGAGCTGATATCATAGTTTTCATTAGCATTTATCCGATAGAGACATTACACTTCTTTTCATGTATCTGCTGGTCATTTGTTAATCTTTTCAGAAATGCCTATTTGATCTTTAGAAGATTTTTTTCATAGGGTTATTTGTTTTCTTGTTGTTGAGTAGTTTGAGCTCTTTGTATATTTTGTATATAGTATATTTTATATATTTGTCCCTTATTCCATGTATGGCTTAAAATATTTTCTCCCACTATATAGATTTTCTCTTCATGTAGTTGATTGTTTCCTTTTGCTTGCAGTCTTTTTTGTTTTCAGATTTGCTTATTTATTTGAAAGTCAGAGTTACAGAGAGGCAGAGACAAAGAGAGAGAGAGAGATCTTCCATCCACTGGTTCACTCCCCAGAAGGCTGCAACGGCTGGATCTGGGTTGATCCTAAGCCAGGAGCCACATGGGTGCAAGGTTCCAAGCATCTCGGCCATCTTCCACTGCTTTCCCAGGCCATAGCAGAGAGCTGGATCGGAAGAGGACCAGCTAGGACTATAACCGGTGCTCATTTGGGATGCCGGTGCTTCGGCCCCCATAATTCAGATCTTAAACTTAAATCTCTGATCCATTTCGAGTTGATATTTGAATATGGTTTGAGGTAAGTGTTTAAACTCATTCTTCTACATGTGCATATTCAGTTTTACTAACACCATTTCTTGGAGAGAGTCTTCTCCATATTCTTGGCATTTTTGTGAAAAATTGGTTACTTTTCTAAAAATAAATAAGACCATATCACCTGGAAATGAGGATAATCGAACTTCTTCTTTTCCAATTTGGATGTCTTTCTTTCTTTTGTTTAATTGCTCTGACTAGGACTTCCCATTCTATGTTTAATAAAAGTGGTGATCAAGTAATATTCATATCAAGGATGCAAGGATGGTTCAACATACACAAATCTGACATATTACATTAACAGAATGAGTGAAAAAAATGATATGGTTATTTCAATATAGAAAATAATTTGACAAAAGTTTAACATGGCTTTATGATAAAAATTATCAGCAAATTAGGATTAGAAAGAATATAATTAAAGCATAATGAAGACCACATATGACAAACCCACAGCTAATACACTGAGAAAATAAATAAATCTTATTTGAAGTCTCAAGCTTGGGTGAAAACATAGAGGGTTAAATATTTGACCCTGACATATCTTAGCATGTAGAAATTCTACAGATCTTAAACTTCTTAGAGTGGTCTATAGGCCAGCAGCATAAGCATCCCTTGGGATCTTAATGGAATTGCAAAATTGCCAGATTTATCTGAAAATTAATGAGATGGTCTTACTACATAGCATTCTGTCATACTACATAGCATTCTGTCATAATCAATAAAGAAGTCTAAAACAGTATAACTATCAAAGTAGAGGAACCAAATTTGAAAAGGAAATTTCAGAAATATCAAATGAAAAAGATGATTTACGCATGAAGAACTCATCAAGCTTATGTAATGTACTTGGTGGGTCAGATAAGGTAAAGAAAGAAAATTTCATTTCAGCCCACTTACATTCTGGGGAGGTAGAGAGATTGAAAGAGAGGACTTCCATTTGCTAATTCTCCCCTTAATGCCTGCAACAGTGGGGGCTGGAGCCAGGAGAGAGGAACACAAACCAGGTCTCTCTATTGGGTGGCAGGAATCAGAGCCATCATGACTGTCTCCCAGTGTCTTCCTTAGTGTGAAGCTGAGTCAGGAGCCAGAGTTAGGAATTGAACCCAGGCGCTCTACTGTGGGACATGGGTGTTTCAACTGCTAGGCTAAAGGCCTGCTCCTTTACGTCTATTGCATCAATTACAAAGGCAAGAGTTATTTTGCTGTTGAATTATGACTGTGAAGTTCATTGTTTTTCTCTGGGAATTCCAAGATTTTTTGTTTGAGTATGAATAATATATTTTGGAATATTTTATTTAAAGAAGTATCCCCAAGTCAGCCAATTTTATGTTCATTTTGATACAGTTTCCATTTCTAAATACCAATCATACCTGGGATTGAATAGTGCATCTTTATAGAGAAACGGCATTAAAAGTTGAAATAATCACCTCCATGCTAAAGTGGATAAATTAATACCGCACCAAGGGATCTGTCAGGATAAATAGAAAGGAGAAATTGAAGATGCTGACAGCTATATCTATCTGGGTCATGTGTTGATGGTGAATTTAGCAGCAGAAGAAAGCAAGAGTGTGTGAAAAATAGTTTTCCTCATTAGGCACAGAGCTGCTGAAAACAAGACAAAAGGGAAGAGAAGAAAAGAGTTGTATGATTCTTCTATTCTGTCTCCAGCTGTGCAAGTGCCATATGTCTGAGGGGGGCCTCTAAGTGCTGGTTGATAACTTCAGCAAAATGATCCACTCTTTAAGTAAATCGGGGTGCAATTGAACACAAAAGACACCTAGCATTGCTGGCATTATACATGGACTAAGTTGCCATCATAATGTGGCAGTTAAAGTTGCAGGGCAGAGAATGAATAATTCAATTAAACTGAATTCATATTCTCAAGTGACAGGGATGGGCATGGTTCTGGAGATCAAGATTTGCAAGTCGATGGCATCAAATTTTATAGCATAGAAAAGATGTGTTTGCCAAAACAGGACTAGAGGGAGTAGCAAGTGTAAACTCCCAAAGGAAAACACTTATAAAGTCAGTGTTTGGGGGAGCAATGTGGTTAAGGCAGGGTTGAAAATTTTGAGTTTGGGGAATAAGCAGTTTCATGAATGAGAAATGTGCATTATTTTGTATCATTTACATGGTCACTCATATAGGTACACACAAAATACAGGTTGAGGTGCTGGCGCTGTGGTGCAGTGGGTTAACGCCCTGGCCTGAAGCGCTGGCATCCCGTGTGGGTGCCAGTTCGAGTGCAAGCAGCACTCTTCCAATCCAGCTCTCTTCTATGGCCTGGGAAAGCAGTGGAAGATGGCCCAAGTCGTTGGGCCCCTACACCCACGTGGGAGACCCGAAGAAACTCCTGGATCCTGCCTTCGGATCGGCACAGCTCCGGCCATTGTGGCCATCTCAGGAGTGAACCAGCAGATGGAAGATCTCTCTCTCTCTCTCTCTCTCTCTCACTCTCTCTCTCTCTCTGTAACTCTTTCAAATAAATAAAATAAATCTTAAAAACAAACAAACAAACAATCAAAAAAACCAGCCCGCGCTGTGGCTCAATAGGCTAATCCTCCACCTGCAGCGCTGGCACACCGGGTTCTAGTCCCGGTTGGGGTTCCGGATTCTGTCCCGGCTGCTCATCTTCCTGTCCAGCTCTCTTCTGTGGCCCAGGAGTGCAGTGGAGGATGGCCCAAGTGCTTGGGCCCTGCACCCACATGGGAGACCAAGAGAAGCACCTGGCTCCTGGCTTCCGATTGGCGTGGTGCGCCAGCTGCAACACGCTGGCCGCAGTGGCCACTGGAGGGTGAACCAATGGCAAAAAGGAAGACCTTTCTCTCTGTCTCTCTCTCACTGTTCACTCTGCCTGTCAAATATATATATATATATATATATATATATATATAGGTTGAATGCCTAACTGAATGAGAAGTTGAGGAAAATTTAAGAAAGCATCCAAATGCATAAATGGGTAGAAAAATCATGAATCAAGACTCCTGTGCTGGGAACTGTGATCCGCAGGTGGGAGCTTCTAGACTAGCCTCGTGCCCTGGTATGCTGGTGTGTCCATCTGGAGGAAGGGACCCTGTCTTCTCACAAAGGCAGCCACGTGTGCTAGCCCAGGACAGTGTCTTCAGTGTTTTGTCTGTCCAGAACTGGCAGTCACCCCTTTTGTATTTTTTTTTGACCACAGTGATCTGTAGGCTAATGGCAGCTTTGTGTTAGAAGTTTAGAAGTTACTGGGAATTAACCCAGAAAGACAAGGTGAAACCAGGTAGCAGAAGGTCTTGAACATTCCTGGAAGGGAGTTACCAATGCAGGAGGCAATGAGCAACTCATCGGTGGGTACTTTTTAGCACAGGAGGGCCAAGCGTGGATGAATAGGAAGAGATGAGAGTGGTGAGACAAAAGAGCAGCTCACAGAATATTCAGCTTGTACGAAAACAGTGCATTTTAGGTCCCAGAAATCACTTTATGATGAGAGAGTCTGGTCAATTGTAAAAGCGTATTTGGGCCGGTGCCGCGGCTCACAAGGCTAATCCTCCGCCTTGCGGCGCCGGCACACCAGGTTCTAGTCCTGGTCGGGGCGCCGGATTCTGTCCTGGTTGCCCCTCTTCCAGGCCAGCTCTCTGCTGTGGCCAGGGAGTGCAGTGGAGGATGGCCCAAGTGCTTGGGCCCTGCACCCCATGGGAGACCAGGAGAAGCACCTGGCTCCTGCCATCGGATCAGCGCGGTGCACCGGCCAGAGCACGCCGGCGGCGGCCATTGGAGGGTGAACCAAAGGCAAAGGAAAACCTTTCTCTCTGTCTCTCTCTCTCTCTCACTGTCCCCTCTGCCTGTAAAAAAATTTAAAAAAAGCATATTTGCATTAGTAGACATATAAAATAATATGTGTGACTAAAATGACAAATAGAAAAATCATTTCTATATATGTACACTTCACATAAGTAAGACAAAAGTTACGTAAGTAACATGTTTGTACAACATTTTCTCCATTCCTGGTACTGGTCTGTTTGGTTTATTAGGAGCAGAAGGATGAATGAAACACAGTTCCTTATGTAGAGAATGGCAATGATTCACATACTGACAAATATTTTCTCTCAATGTTTCTGGAAACTGATTTTAAACTAAATGTTTTCAGGTTGGCAGGTAAGGTGAGAGTATTTTTTTTCTTATTTAATTATTTCTAGTTTCACTATTCTTTCATTTGCACATGAGAAAAATCTCTATTTAAAATATAACAAGAATTCTTAGGAGACGTAAAATTACATATAAGTGAAGCAATTAAACATTAAATATTATGAGTAAATGAAGGAAAATTATAGATGTTATATACCCTTTTAAAAATGTTCATTTTTTCATCTACTTAATGATCAGAGAAAGAGAAACAGAGTGGGAGACAGAAAGAAATCGTCTATCTGTTGGCTCACTCCCCAAATGCCCACGGCAGCCAGGGTTGTGTCAGGCTGATGCCAGGAACCAGGAACTCCATCTGGAACTCCCACATGGGTAGCTGGGGCACAAGCACCTGTGGAATCATTTACGGCCCCCTGGATGCATTGGCAGGAGTCTGATTTGGAAGCATGCAGTAGCTGACTCTACCTAGCACTCTAATACAGGATGTGGGTGTCCCAAGCTGCACTTAGCCCTCTGCTCCAGAACACACATCCCGAAACTGTTTCTCCTGCTCTGTAGGCTGGTTGCTTTCAGTCTTCACCTTACCAAGTTGGTAGGAAGACCAAATTAAAGGAGCCATATCTTAAGTTACAGCTGCTAATATATTTTATGTTGAACACATATCACAGTTGTTTTTGTTGTACAATTTTGTTTGCAATTAATTTATTTGCATTATATCTGCATACTTCCTGTTGATATCAGAAGCAAAATCAGAGTTTGATTCAGCACAAGGAGTTGATGAAGAATGCTCATGTGAGGATGAGGTAGAATTCACTGTGGGAGTAGGGGGAAGAGAATGTTAGATCCTGACCATTTGTCCTTCCTGGTGTAACCTCTTTCCCACCCTACTCTCGGAGCTGAGAATCTCATCTGTGTGGCTCACAACAATGGACTTCCTGGCTTCCAGAAGAGTTTAGTTAACAGGAAGGGTTTGAACCCTTTGCAGGGTCAGCTTGGGTTGGCTCTGTGCCGCCCTGAAATTCACTGCTCCTCCACAGTGACCTTCTTCATGCATTTTCGCCTTGTGAATTCTGGTAACCATTTTCTCGTTTTGTTCCTAGGGGCCTTACCAGGGTTTCTGAACACTTCTGCTTTCCTAGTCCTGGGTTATCTCACAGTCTCTTGTCATGTTCTGAGACTTGCAATAATCTCTTTATGAAGTCCTCTTCCAGTGATCCATGTGCCAGAGGCATCTGTTTCCTTCTGGGACCCCTGTGTGATTCAGAGGACAAGCGGAACCGCAGATTCTAAGCCTATGCGCAGTCTTAAGTGGAGGGTAATCCAGGTACTGTCTAGAGAGCAATATTCAGATGTTATGTTTGAGATCATTTCGCCAGACTGAGGAACAAACCCATGGAGAACAAAAATTGGAGATTAGAAAAAAATAGGCAGGTATTAAGTTCTGGGAAACTGCCAAAAAATAAGAACGAAAACACCGAGGCCAAACACACAGTGAAACAGCCATGAGACATCAGTGAGGAGGAGGCCTTGACATCAAAAGCAATGACTTTATGCCCCATTTATCCTTGTAACACAGTGATGCAGCCCATCCTGGGGACCAAGGGCTGGTGGCACATGCCTAGTATAATGAGAATATTGAAGATACAACAATAATTTTGGACAACTGAACAATGAGGTTTTGTGTCTTTCAAAATGATTATCTTTTTTTTTTTTTTGACAGGCAGAGTGGACAGTGAGAGAGACAGAGAGAAAGGTCCTCCTTTACCGTTGGTTCACCCTTCAATGGCTGCTGTGGCCAGCGTGCTGCAGCTGGCGCACCACGCCAATCGGAAGCCAGGAGCCAGGTGCTTCTCCTGGTCTCCCATGTGGGTGCAGGGCCCAAGCACTTGGGCCATCCTCCACTGCACTCCCGGGCCACAGCAGAGAGCTGTCCCAGAAGAGAGGCAACCGGGACAGAATCCGGCGCCCCGACCGGGACTAGAACCTGGTGTGCCTGCGCCGCAGGTGGAGGATTAGCCTAGTGAGACCCGGTGCCGGCTGATAATCTTTTTTAATAGAAAACTTTGATTTAATAAATACAAATTTCAAAAGTAGAACTTTTCGATTATAGTGGTTCTTCCCCCCATAACTGCCCTCCCATCCTCAAACTGTCTCATATCCTACTTCCTCTCCCATCCCGTTCTTCAATAAGATTCATTTTTAATTATCTTTATATACAGAAGATCAACTCTAAAAAATGAGTAAAGATTTCAACAGTTTGCACCCACACAGACACATAAAGTATAAAGTACTGTTTGAAGATTAGTTTTACTGTTAATTCTCATAGTACAACATGTTAAGGATAGAGGCCCTACATGGGGAACAAGTGCACAGTGACTCCTGTTGTTGATTTAACAACTGACACTCTTATTTATGATATCAGTAATCATCCGAGGCTCTTGTCATGAGCTGCCAAGGATGACCCAGCCATCCTACTCCTCGGAATTTACCCATTACAGGTGCCACTTCAATGCTGGGAAAGGATAGGAAGCAGACTCTGCCCTAGAACCAAGAGAACAATGCAGCCCTGACCATACCTTGATTTTATCCTGGTGAGAGCCTGGTTGATTTTGTGATTCCTACATGATATATGTGTGCTGCTTTATGTTAGTAAATTTGTAGAAATCTGTTGCATCCTTGATAGAATACTCAAATCAAGGTGGGTTTAACAGTGTACGGGGCTTGTCATAGTTCGGACAGAGAAATAAAATATAGCCAAATTTCCAGTCGTCTGGGGACAAGCTTCATAAGGTAATTGCCTGTCAAGAAAGATCCTTTATTTGTGAAAAAAAAAAAAAGAGTTGATAAAATGAGACAATTGGTTAATGGTCAGTTTTTACAATTGTCTACATAAAAGGTCAACACTTGGTGCACAGAAACTGAAGCACATCCATGTTTTTGCATATGTGTGACATGATGGTGATGGCTTCAGGGGGAAAAGATACTTATGAGTTTATAATGAAGCAAGCTTCACTGTGGCTCATGGCACTCGCCTGAAAAACAATGTGCCCATTTGCTCACTTCTGTCTGCTCTTAACTATTGCATGCCAGACATATTCACTTCTTTTAAAGATTTATTTATTTATTTGAAAGTCAGAGTTACACACAGAGAGAAGGAGAGGCAGAGAGAGAGAGAGAGAGAGAGAGGAGGGAGAGAGGTCTTCAATCCACTGGTTCACTCCCCAAATGGCCGAATGGCTGGAGCTGTGCCGATCCGAAGCCGGGTGCTTCTTTCATGTCTCCTACGTGGGTGCAGGGACCCATGGACTCGGGCCCTCTTCCACTGCTTTCCCCAGGCCATAGCAGAGAGCTGGATTGAAGTGGAGCAGCTAGTACTCGAACCGGCTCCTGTATGGGATGCGGGCAATGCAGGTGGTGGCTTTACCCACTACTCCATAATGCCACCTCCGACATATTCACTTTTTAGAATTGCCATTACCAGGGTCTGAGAAAGTCCATTTGCTATACTACGAAGCTGAGGTCAACACTGGCCATGATTATAAAGATAACAGATTGCAAGTACATCATTTTAATATGGATTTCTCAAAAATGGCATGAATGCAACATTGTTTTGCCGGTGTTAAGAAGAGTGGCTAGAGAAATCTCAATGGAATCATTTTCAAATAAAGACATACAGGTTCTCCAGAGCCGATCAATTTTAGGAGAGAACACAGAGCTGCAGAACACGATTCTTCCCTCCCTTAGGAAGAGCTGGAAAACAAGAAAGTCTTCACATTTGAAGGAAAGGCTAATATGTGTTAATAAAATAAGTCCCAGGCACACAATTCATTTCCACAGGATATAACCCGATTTCAAAAGAGAAATCAGTTTAAAGCACTTTCTGAAAACATTCAATATTTAAAAAGAAATGATGCTTTAGATTTTATGATGAGTACGCATTAAAAAAAAGAAGTCAGCTGGATAATTCAATGAATGTAGAGATGTTTCCCACATTGTGGTGTTTCAATACAATTCACAGCTGTATAAATAATGTCATTCATAAACAGAACTCTGCCAATTCAATTCTGTTTCTATTAATGCAGAATGTACTAAAATTTTCCACTTTTGTTTGCCTAAAGAACATGTATGTCTTGGCACACAAAAGCTCTCTTGTGTTCCTATAATTTAAAGAAAAAAAAAAGAAAGGAAAAAAAAAAGTTAACCACCACCTTGGAATCTTTAGGGCACCAAGCAATCATCTTTCCAAAGAAGTCTATATTTTCAGACATGACGTGTGTTACTGATTGTGGAACAAAATCCACTGTATAATTTCTGCGGTTGTCTAAAACTGACAAAGCAGCTGGGAGAAAAAATGTACTGGTTGCTGTTTCCCCGGGTTTTCTTTCATCCAGCTCTGAGGAATTCTTTTTCGGAGCCTACACAACATCATACAAAAAAGGCAGCCTTTTTTGAATGAAGCATTTTCTGTCTTAAGCAAATTCTAAAGTGGCCTAAATGTGAAGCTTTCCAATCTGATGATACCTAGTCCGTGGAGGCCTGACAGTAAGTCATGTAATACATCGATGATTTTATGGGCTTCTTGGTTAGTAATTCCAGATGGTGTGTCTGTGCTCTCGCTTTGCACTTGATGTAAATCATCTCACTCACAATCAACAAATATCCAGAAGCACTTTAATTGGAAACATTTATTTTTTCCAGTTATTTATAACTCTTAATAGAATCTCATTTAGAAACATGGAGCCTCTTGTTCTTCAATATGACGGAGTTTTTTTTTTTTTTTTTCTGGAGATCAGGTTTTGGCTGGATATGGGCTGCCAGAATCCATGCTTTTCCTGAGACTTTTGTATGCTCTATATCTTTATGGTTTCATGTTAAGAAATACAGCTATGGCCTCTTCTGCACCTCTAAACACTGCCTTCTTGCCAATTCTCTTTTGAACTCCAAAGTGATTCAATGGCAAAGCATGTTTGCCACAGTTGAAAAATGATTGCTGTTAATGCCAGGGTCTTAGTATCAGCTCTTCAAACTACCATCATTAATCTTAATTAGAAAACTAAAGAAAAGGTTTTTACCATTTGCAATTAATATGGGACCTAATTTGGATTCAGATTTGTAACTGAACTCACTGTCTGCCTGTGTTGGAAAACGTGTTTTATACTTGCCAGTACCAATATTGTTTTAGTAACCAAGGAAGGAGCAGCGCCTTGACTGGCATCAGAATAATCTGTGTCGACCATACGCATTAATCTTATTTAGAAAGTCAAGCTGAACTTTGTCAAAGAAGAAAGGTCTAGAAAAAAAAAAAAAAGGGTTTACTTCAAGGCTATACACAGTATCAGAAACACAGAGCTTTAGCTGAGAAGTTCTCCCACTGGAGAGGCAATGCTTGGCATTGGCAATGAAGGTCTTGTCGTTCACTCTTTCTTATGCTCACTCCACATTCTTTGGAAGATACACCTGACTTGTCAGCTCTTCATGGCAAAATCAAGAGGTCTACTTGCACCAGCCCTGTGCTGAAATGGTGAAGACAACTCATAAAAAAAAATCACAGAGAAGGTATCTAAATTCTTAGAAAAAGTATCTCTAAAGTCTTAGAGACATTACCCATAATTTGTAAACATTTCAAGTTGAATTTATTTTAGTTGAATTTATCTGAATTGCTAAACAAAGATACTTATAAGGAGACATTTGCCTAGACTATTGATTGTATTAGAACCCCCATCTCTTAACACTTAGGGTTTGCTTTCCTCCAGGTCTGTATCTAAGAGTTTTAGGACTTCTTAACAGCATAGTGACTGGTAGAAGCATAAGCTTTGGTGCTTGGGCCTTAAATGAAAATTGTCTCATGTTAAAAATAATTTATTTTCATAATTTTTCAAATTATATGGTAAACATATTTATATACATGTAAATAAACATCAAGGTGTATATACTATCTATTTATGTTAATTGATGCCTATTTATTAATACATATGTAAGAACTGACACATATATGTACTCATATTGATATGCAAATACATTTGTGTTACTTGAGCTTATACATTTTCCAAATATGCAAAAAGGAGGATAAGAAATATTATACAATAGCAATCAAATCAAGACCAGAGCTCTGAGGATTTACACTTTGTGAAATTTGCTTGTAGAAAGTAATATCAAAGAAGGCGAAATGTTGATTACTCTGGTTTAATCAGTACACATTTTATACATGGATTGAAATATTACATTGCCTTTCACAAATACAAAGGATTAATAATAAAAACATTTAAAAAAATAAACAGTCCTCTTTTTAAAAAAGGATCTTGTTTTATGTTTATTTGTTGGAAAGGCAGAGTTACAGAGATAAGAGAGGATAGGCAGACAGAGAGAGATCTTCCATCTGCTGGTTCACTCCCCAAATGGCTGCAATGGCCAGGGCAGATACAGACCAAAGCCAGGATCCTGGAACTTCCTCCAGGTCTCCCACATGGGTGCAGGGGCCCAAGCCCTTGAGCCATCATCTGCTGTTTTCCAAGGCACATTAGCAGGAAGCTGAGTTGGAAGTGGAGTGGCTGGGACTTGAACCAGAGTCCATATGGGATACCTGTATTGCAGGCGGCATCTTAACCTTATACACCACAACATTGGCCCTGATAGAGTCCTCTTAAAGACACAAAAGTTTCAGTACACTTATAACTAATCTACATACATTCTGAAGTTTTTTTAAAAAGATTTTTATTTCTTTATTTGGAAGACAAAGTGATAGAGAAAGAGTGATTCAAAGAGTAATCCTCCATCTTCTGGTTCACTCCAAGATGGCCACAACAGCTAGGGCTGGGCCAGGCCTAAACCAGGAGGCAGGAGCCCATCTAGGTCTTCTACGTGGATGGCAGTGACTCAGACACTTGAGCCATTGTGTGCTGCACAGCAGTAGGAAACTGGACTGGAAATGGAGTTGCCTGAACTGGCACTCTGATATGAGATACAGCATCTTAGCACCTTGTGCCACAACGGACAGCATCCCATGTTTTCAGTTTTATTATCCCCAAATAAACAATGATAATGACCCATGCTTGAGTGCTCGATCTACTTTTATTTGTCTGGAGTGGAGAAGCATGACTGCAGAGCATTTTTGTAAACAGGCATAGAAATTGCTGATTCTCTTCTCTTACTGTCTCTATTTAACCAAATGTTTAGCATTTCAGCCTAATAAATAACAAAAAAATTCACATGGTTGAAGCTAGATGTTGTATATCTGGGCATTTATGACTCTAATCTCTGTGTTTTTAAACCCATATTGAAAAATAGTGATAAGAAAGCATTTTTAAAATGTAATTCACTTGCATGATCAAGAGATTCTCATTGCCAGAGGAATAAAATTCAATAGAAACCCAAACATGACATTTGGCTCTTCCTACTGAGTTACAATACAGCTCAGATAGAAACCCTTTCCTTCATACCACTTCCAAGGGCCTCGGAAACTCCAGCAAACTGTAGCTGAATTTCCCCCACCATTAAGCACGTTGACAATTGCAGCATGAGGGTAGATGGGCAACTGTGAAGAATTTTGCACTCCGAAGGATACTCCTCCTTGTCTTATTGATTTCATCAGGGGATGATGTTTCTTGCTGAGCTTTATACTCATAATATGGTTCTAGGTGTGTGTGTAAGTGACTTGCAATGTTGAGTGTTCAATCGCCAGAATTCTACTAAAATAGTGCTATTCTGGCTCTGCAAGACCTCGGATGAAATGACATGGGAATCATCTATGTAGACACTACGCCTTATTATTATTTAGAGAGTCACATTCGCTAATGGGAAGTTTTATTTTGTTTCTGAATGCTCCCTTGGCAACCAACTCAAAAACTCATTCCCAATAACTGCCGGTATGTAGCTCACAGATTCCTGGGCGTTCTTTTCTCCAGCCACTGTGGAAATGCAAGTTTGATAAAGCTTCAGAGACATCTCCTCTTGCAAAGCGCATCTGTAGACACCTACTGTGTATTTTCTTAGCACTCCATGCTTCCTATTAAATAAAACATTGTTTTTATCTTCTAATCTCTAGCTGTAAACTACTTCATTAAAACCCAAGGGGAATTTTGCAAGTAAACATGATGAATGAGAAATGGCTTTGAAACCTGTATTCTACTGAAAATCCAGCAGCAGGCAAATTCTTTGTAATAAATTGGAAAATTCTTTAACTGTGGAACATATTACCTTTTGCTTCTTTTTTTTTTAGGCTTGCAATCCTTACGGTTTTAAAATAGAAAAAAAAAAAAAAAGAAGAATGTCATAGAAAACATCTTGGCAGTTCCAGTGGTAATCCCTGTACTGCTTTTAGTACCACATGTTGAAAGACACTAATGCCAAATTTCCCATCGTGACAAGTCAAACATTTTTCGTATTTGTTGTAGTCTGCTTAAGAATCAATACTATTTTTTCGCTGCCAGGATAGGGAATAGATCCAATTGAGTATAATATAGAATGCAGTTGAAATGGTATTATATAGTCCAATATTTCTTGAGAAACATATTAGTAAATGGTTCACAAGCTTATCTACTTCGCTACTTAAGGTCTTTCAACCTGGAGTGATGCTGGATCAGACACAAGTGTGGGTTTTTAATATTTAGTAAAATATAGTGACATTAATTTTTGACTCCTATGAGCTTATTAATTCTTCCAGATCTAGTGTTATAGCTTCTAAGTATTTCAGCAATTGGGACTGAAAATAAGCTAATCTAAAAATATACGTTTTAAATTACATTTTAATTTTGGATTAAAGCAAAAATGCCTTGAATACTCCTAAGCAAAATTTAACAGTTTGATTATACTCTTAAAAAGTAATTGCTATTAGTTTGAGGAAACTGTTTTCTTAGAAAATCTAAATATTGAATTGAAATCTGAGAAAATAAAAAAGATTAAGAAAAAAATATTTCATGTAATTTTCCTATAAATGCATAAATAAGGACAGCAGTTACTTTAAACCAGGTGGGATACCAAAATCTAAAGCTAACAAATAAACATTCTACTAAATCATAGTAATGCAAATCTGATTATTTTAAGTTTAAATAATACCCAGCATTTTTAGAGTTCTCGCTCTTGGGAAATAGACATATTACAGCTCCTAATATTTTCATTGTATGATTTTCCACATACCACTAGAGGCTATACGACTCCAAAAATGAATAAATGATTTTGTGGACTGCTAATCAAAGCATAAAAGAAAACAGAACGCTAAATAGAAGCAGTTTGGTTGTCTCCGGAGCACGACTTGCTATTCAGAGATTTCCCTGGAAGTACGGACACGGCCTTGTGAAGCCACTCAGGCTTAATAACTTTCCGCTCCCACTTCTGGCTGCAACACTTTCTTGCTCCAAACCCAGAATATATGAGATGTGTGAGTGCACACGGCACAATGACTTCTGAAAGAAATATGCCCCTGAACCTCCTGAATTCTCCATTAGGAAATAAAATTACACCAAAATGTGTTATTATGTACAGTGATAAATATTTGCTTTTTTAATATTAAGCTAGAGAGAATTTCTAGATAATAGGGTGTAGAGCTGGACCAAAAATCTGACTATTCTCTGGTTATTCCATGTGCGGAGAGGAGGTATCTCCTCCCGCCCCCAGCACCTCTCCTCCCTCATGATCTGGGAGTCGGAGTGGGAATACAGACTTCTCTGCCAGTAAACACATCAGTCTTCTGGATCTCTTCTTACATCCTCAGTAAAATTAGATGTAGCATTTCCAGCCTGGTTTCTGAATGTTTTGTCTGCCAGCCGGCAGCTTGTCACCTTGAGCAGACTTAACCAATTAGTTCACTTCTCTGGTTCCTGGCTAGACTTGAATCATGTGACGCTATAATACCATCCCAGCAGAAGTTTAAACTGTGACCTTTGTGGTGAATAAGTAGTGTCTAGGCTCTGGGAATTTATTTTGTGAAAAAATGGTAGCACCTGTGCTAATTTCTGTGGAAGACATAATAATGTGAACAAGCATTTTTCTAAATGTCTTAACGTGGAGCACCCTCTGATTGTTTTCCTGATGGGTAAAACATGATTTTCCTATTTTTTCAAGAAAAAGTAAAGAGGTTAAATGACATCATGATAAAAAAAATAGCAAAGGTGAAGGTTCCAAATTTTTAAGCTATAACCTTTCATATTGATAACATAAACTATATTATTTCAAAATTAATAGATAAAATTCCCCAAGCTTACTTTAATGTCTAGAACAATGTAGAGATATCATGGAGATATCAAAACACATGACACAGTCTTTCCTTTTAAGAAGCTAACAATCCAGATATAAACCTAAAAATATGATTTTAATAGCATCCAACTCTATGCTGTTTTCAGAAATACATTTGAAATGGCTAAAAGAAAGTGGGGAGCTAAAGATTTCTGGTCACCACAAGAAAAATAAGCAAGCAATGATTTTTTTTCTTGAAGAAAAGTTCAAAGTAGAAAGTCTTAAATGAGAAATAAGATGTTTGATTTGTATCAGTACAAGTTCTTAAACTTTGAATGAAGTTCAAAGGTTTTTTTTTTTTTCAAAACAAGATAGCTTTCTGATGCATAAAGATGTGATAAGCAGGCAAAGAAGTAAAAAGAATAATGATGGATACTTTAAAATTTCATCATTAGTAGCTGAAGAGTCAAATTAATTAAAGCTAAAGATTTTTTGGTTATTCTCATAATATGAATAATTTTGTATCGTAGGTAATCCATATATGTGTATAACTAAGAGAAAACACCTCTATCATCCAAAATAGGGGAAATCAAAAAGGCAAAATTTAGATATTGTATGTCTTTGTTACCATCACACTAGAAAAACTATAAATTTTAAAACATTACATTATTATTACACAGTATTCATAAAAATTACAATATAAAGTAACTCTTATATGAAGACTTTATAATTGAGGAGATATTTAATGTTCACACAGAAGAAAACTTAGTATTTTAAATCTGTCAAGCTCTCAAAATATGGTTTCTAGGTAGCTCAAACAAGCTTCTTAAATTATTGAATTTTTCCTAAAATTTACACAGAATTGCAATAATCAAAGTCATCCCAGAAAAACAGAAACAAAAATAAAAGTAAGCAAAAGTTAAAAATCAGATTTGAAACCTTTCAAAAAATGAAAATATTCAGATGGTAGAGAAGGTGAGTAGAAATTTTGCATGACAATTAAGATGCTTCTTGGGAGGACCCTAATGTGTATCAGGGTGCCTGGGTTCAAGCCCCAGATCTTTTAATTTCAGCTTCCTGAGAATACACACCCTGGAAGGCAGCAGGTGATGGCTCAGGTAGGTGGGTTCCTGCTATACACGTGGGAGACACTTTATTTTTTATTTTTTTTTTTTTTATTTTTTGACAGGCAGAGTGGACAGTGAGAGAGAGAGACAGAGAGAAAGGTCTTCCTTTGCCGTTGGTTCACCCTCCAATGGCCGCCGCAGTCGGCACCCTGTGGCCGGCGCACCGTGCTGATCCGATGGCAGGAGCCAGGTACTTCTCCTGGTCTCCCATGGGGTGCAGGGCCCAAGCACCTGGGCCATCCTCCACTGCACTCCTGGGCCACAGCAGAGAGCTGGCCTGGAAGAGGGGCAACCGGGACAGAATCCGGCGCCCCGACCGGGACTAGAACCCGGTGTGCCGGCGCCGCAAGGCGGAGCATTAGCCTAGTGAGCCGCGGCGCCGGCTGTGGGAGACACTTTATAAAACCCACCCATCAGACTTAATCTCTGACTACTGAGCTCACAAATCTCTTGAATTATACTTCCGTGATTTCTCATGAAGCTCAGCACAAGCTTGCATTTTTTTGAGATTCGTATGACTCATCTTGCTATATACCTGTTCATGTCTGAAAATGTTTTCATTTTGTTTGTTTATTAGTTGCTTTGTAGGAGTTCTCATGTATTTGGGAATGAATATTTTGTTGTCCACATATGTTGCAATATTTATGTTAGTTTTTATTCTTTTTACTTTATCTGAAATGCGTTTTTATGAGCCAAAGTTTTTAATTTTTAGTCACACTTTTGGATCTTTGTTTGTGGTGTCGGCATTTCCTTGTTTGCTATTTAAGAAATCCAAAATTTCCAAATTGTTTAATGTTGTGGCCACTTGTTTGTTCAATTCCCTTCCATGCCATCTCTTTCATAAGCAAGTTCTCTCACAAAGAGTGGTCTATTTATTCAGAGGACAGAGAAACAGAGACAGATGGAGAGAGCTCTTATCTGCTGGTTTACTCCCCAGATGCTGGCCACAGCTGAGACTAGACCAGGTCAAAGCCAGGAGCTGGGAATAAGGAGGGTAGTTGCGGTCAACTTTAATGGCAGGAACATAGATGGGAACAACCAGTATGGAAAGTAATGTGGCTTTTTGTCTGTCTGGTAAAAATGTGTTTTGCTTCTCCTACAACTCTATAGTTCAACACCTAACTACCCACCCTACAGAAATGATTTCCAAGTACACTATGCTCAGCAATGGAAATGATTGGAAATCTACTAAGCAAGAAAAAGCTAACAATGTATGCATCAGAGAGAATATATATTTAGGAGAATACACCTTGTAAATTACTGGTACTCTTTTAATTTTTGAATCATGTATTGTGTTCTCATATGCTCATTATAAACAATATGAAATAAAAGGGTATCACAGGAGAATGATAATAATATACCAAGCAATTCCTATTATTAGACTCAAAATGTCTAGAAATAGAAAAATCCAAATTTAATCATGCTATTTAAGATAAAATACAAAAATCATTGGGTTTAGTATTTGAAAATATTGATGAAATGGATACATGCTTGGAGAGATAGAGATTATCTACTTTTTTCCAAAGAGTTTTACTGGTAAATTCTCTAAATGTTTCAAGAATCAGAAAATCATCATCTTAGATAAACAGTAACAGAACATAACACAAAATGATCAATTTCCCACTTTTTCTAGCTAGCAAAGTTCACAATTTTAAAAAAATGAAAAAATAGTCAGAAGTTCATTGTCCAAAATTGGGACTGAAAACAATGTTCTTTGTTGTAAAAGGTAAAGGTGGATTTTCTTCTTATCTTTTATGCTAAAATAAATTTCATATAGATTAAAATCTCACAGTTATAAAATGAAAATAAAATAGAATAAAATGCTGGTGATTATTGAATTAAAATAAATACATTACCACACAGAAAGAAATGAATTTATAGAACAATCTATAAAATTTAACTGCAAATAAAGAACTAGGAAAATCATGGAACTATTGCTTGTAGTGCCTGAGACTTTTTGTGGATTTTGTATTCCTGCTTGTTATCTAAAATTCTCCTCATAAAATAATATGTTTTGAGAAACAATTATAGACAATCATATAATTGGTAAAATTCTCATTTTTTAAACTTGTGTTTAGAAATAAATTTGTATTTAGAAAAAGAATATTACAGGCCGGCACCGCGGCTCAATAGGCTAATCCTCTGCTTGCGACACTGGCACACCAGGTGCTAGTCCTGGTCGGGGCGCCGGATTCTGTCCCGGTTGCCCCTCTTCCAGGCCAGCTCTCTGCTGTGGCCCAGGAGTGCAGTGGAGGATGGCCCAAGTGCTTGGGCTTTGCACCCACATGGGAGACCAGGAGAAGCACCTGGCTCCCGGCTTCGGATCAGTGAGGTACGCTGGCTGCAGCGCGCTGGCCGCGGCGGCCATTGGAGGGTGAACCAACAGCAAAAGGAAGACCTTTCTCTCTGTCTCTCTCTCTTACTGTCCACTCTGCCTGTCAAAAAAAAAAAAAAAAAAGAATATTACAGGAATGTGTGATTTCTTTTGCTATTATGGGTTTAATTATTTTTATTCTTTATTTTTAAATGTTCACTTTTTAAAAAAGTATGATATATTTTGTTTATTTACTTATTTTAAGAGGCAGAGAGATAGAGAAAGAGGGAGAGAGAGAGAGAACTCCCATTCCTTGGTTTACTCCCTAGATACCTGCAACAGCCAGGGCTGGGCCAGGTCAAAGCCAGAAGCAAGGAAATCAACCTGGGTCTCCCAGGTAGATGGCAGGAATCCAACCACTTGAGCCATCATCTGCTATGTCCCAGGGTCTGTGTTAACCAGAAACTGGAATTGAAAGTAGAGCTAGGGTGTGCACCCACATGCTCTGATATGGGACATGGGTGTCTTAACTTCTAGACCAAATACCACCCCATCACTCTTTTCTTTCCAAAAATTATTTCATATAGTTATTTGCTACTTTGAGTTTTTAGGAAAAGAAAAAGAGAAAAAGAAAAAATACATTGTTTGGAAATACACAAGAATCCCTCAAAATATAGGAACTGAATTAAAACAACAATTTATATTTATAGGATTTCCTATACATTTATGTTAGCATGTAAAATGTTGACAGGTGAGTGGAATATTGGTTCTAAATATTAGTAAATATACAGTGTAAAGGAAGCTTAAACACAATATTATGCAAACATGGAAATGCTGGATGGACAGAAGGAGCTTTACTTTCAAATGAATTTCACAAAATCAAAATTGTTTCAGCTTGGCAGAGTGATTAGGAATTTGCTTGCGATGCCCTCATCCTATATTGGAACGAGTGCCTGGGTTCGAGTCCTAGCTCCACTCTTGTTTCTGGCTTCCTGCTAATGGCCACTGGGAGAGGCAAGCAGGCAATGGCTCTAGTAGTTGAGTCTCAGCCACTCATGCCGGGAACCCAGATGGAGTTCCTGACTTCTGCATGCTGTGGGGATGTAGTTAGTTAATGGGGGATTCACTCCCTCTTTTTCTCCCTCTCTTTCAAACAAATAAAATAAGCAAACAAAAATATTTCAAAATTGTTTCACTGCTGAACTTAGCACTCATTTCAATGGAAGTGAGCTCTAGTCCATCCCCCTCATCAGTGGAGCATATTGGGGAGTCCCCATCCTGCCTCACCAGGGTCCTTTAGCAATGGCAATGACTGGACTTCTCGTATCCCCACAGCAGTTCCACTTCAAAATTGATTTTGGAATTGGTATTTTATTACCACATTTTGTTTTTTAACGTTTTAGCAATGAAACTATCTCCTCTTCTCACAATTATAAAGAAAAGAGCATAGACCCCAAATAGCTTGAAATTCCCCTGAAACTGAAGGGACATTTTTGACATTTGGTTCCTTGCACTTAAAATTGTCAGAAAGAGGCCACTTTGTGGGCCCTCTAGAAATGCAGAGAATCCAAGTTTCAGTATTCAAAACTGAAGGACTGGCCGGTGCCGCGGCTCACTAGGCTAATCCTCCGCCTTGCGGTGCCAGCACACCGGGTTCTAGTCCTGGTCGGGGCGCCGGATTCTGTCCCGGTTGCCCCTCTTCCAGGCCAGCTCTCTGCTGTGGCCAGGGAGTGCAGTGGAGGATGGCCCAAGTGCTTGGGCCCTGCACCCCATGGGAGACCAGGAGAAGCACCTGGCTCCTGCCATCGGATCAGTGCGATGCGCCGGCTGCAGCGCGCTGGCCGCGGCGGCCATTGGAGGGTGAACCAACGGCAAAGGAAGACATGTCTGTCTGTCTGTCTCTCTCACTGTCCACTCTGCCTGTCAAAAAATAAATAAATAAATAAAATTAAAGAAAAAAAACTGAAGGACTGAAGTGCTGCAAGTAGAGAGTCTAGGACTTACATTACGATTGCTGACACATAGAATAATGCAGAATCATTACAGAATAAGTACAGTGGGAACAGTGGGGTTTGGAGCACATGGCTGCAATGTGACATATATGACATGCAGCACACCCTTGTCACTGGAGAAGGTGAGATGTGTAGATCTTCATTTAGTTGCAAACATCCTTTCCTCTGGAGAATCACAAAGGCTCACGGGAGAGAGCAGGTTCACATTATAGTTGTACAATGAACAAGTTCAGGCACAGAGACAATGTGGAAAGGAACCCGCTGCAGTCAAATCACTGCAAGTCATTATAGAATGAAATTTAGGGCTGGACTATTTCACTCTGGATTGCTTTTTGCAACCTCATAATCTTTTTAATGGGAGTGCTTTGCTAATGAAACAGTGGTAATGAAACAGAAGTATCTGTTTACAGCAGTCACCTTGCGTTTCTTGTGCCTATGCCTGTTTTCATCATTCATGGGTAAAGGTACGCACTTTGGTCTGGTGTATATCAGTAACAGAGAAGCACTTACAGGAAGACAGGAAGGCCCTCATCAGTAGAGTGTAATGTCTGTATCTGGAATCCTTATGGCCCTCTTTGGAGTGTTCTTTCAACCCTGAAGGCAATAGATCTTGAAGCAAGCTAAACGCTACAATAAAAACATATTTTATCTTTAGGCCTTTAAACAATATCTTTTTGGTCTAAATGGTCTCTCTGCTTCAGCAATTATCACTTAAATTTTTCACATTTCTTGACTTGGGAGCATATATTCCAAGCTAAACCAAGAGTAAAATTTGAGAAACAAAATTCTTGCTCAATGGCAATTAAGTTCTTTTTCCTCATTTATCTATGGAAGTCTTTTTTTTTTTTTTTTTTTTTTATGCTGTTTGGGCTTACTTATAGATAAAGTCTTTAAGTTACTTCTATAATTTGCCTAAAGGCAACTTCAAAAAAACAGGGAGAAAAAACAATCATAACCTCCCCAGTTAAATAACAATAGAAAAGTTTATTGAAGAATAAACCTTCACCTCTCTCGCTGGGCTTCAGCCACCTGGTCATAGCTGCTACTTTTGTGTGTCTGTTTTTGTGTTGGAAAATTACTTATTTTGCCAAGTTTTTGATTAACAAGTCATATTTGCACATTTTTGCACAGGTTTCAACATCTGTACTTCCATCTCCTTAGCTTTTCCTTAGGCCTGCTGTTTATGATCTTTCACTTACTTCTTTCTAGAGTGCATCACACATCATTAGCCACAGTAGCCCCACTGTGCAATGAGGCACTAAGGCAATTATGTCTGTCTGTGTCATGGATTCATTATCCAACCTCCTTCTGTCTTCCCTCCCTGACCTTGCCAGCCTAGAATCACTGTTCTAAGTTCAGATGTACTTTCTTTTTTTTTTTTTTAACAGGCAGAGTGGACAGTGAGAGAGAGAGAGACAGAGAGAAAGGTTTTCCTTTTGCCGTTGGTTCACCCTCCAACGGCTGCTGCGGCCGGCGCGCTGCGGCCGGCGCACCACGCTGATCCGATGGCAGGAGCCAGGTACTTATCCTGGTCTCCCATGGGGTGCAGGGCCCAAGCACTTGGGCCATCCTCCACTGCACTCCCTGGCCACAGCAGAGAGCTGGCCTGGAAGAGGGGCAACCAGGACAGAATCCGACATCCCGACCGGGACTAGAACCCTGTGTGCCTGCGCCGCAAGGTGGAGGATTAGCC
This sequence comes from Oryctolagus cuniculus, assembly GCF_964237555.1. Taxonomy (NCBI): domain Eukaryota; kingdom Metazoa; phylum Chordata; class Mammalia; order Lagomorpha; family Leporidae; genus Oryctolagus; species Oryctolagus cuniculus. The sequence goes on from NC_091445.1 coordinate 26,500,618, forward strand.
TGGTGAGCCGCGGCGCCGGCCCAGGATGACTTTGTTTCAAATCTGCCTTCCAGGGTCCTGACCCTATCAGTTAGTCCATCTTGGGTTACATGGTCACTTAACTGGGGAGTAGATCACCTGATTGGCTTAGTCAGGCTCACATGCTTCCTTAGTTTTCTGGGCTCCCATATAGTAACTAAAGATTATTGAGACATAGGGATCTGTATTGTGGAGGAAATCATAAATGTCCACTGAAAAATATTTCTCCAATTAATGACTAACCAATCTGGAATACTTGATTCTGGCAGATTTGTACAAATGCCTCCTGTTGCCATAATCTTAACCTAAATTGTAATTCATATTATCCACATTACTGTGTAGATAATTACAATATGGGTAGTGTCGAATATTGTGATTTAAAAAATCCTCTTGCCTTCTTATGGATACTGAAAAAAATTTGATATTAAATACTTCTGCAATGTTTTTCTAGTTCTGCTAGAGGAAGTATTCTTTTTTTTAAAAAAAAATATTTATTGGAAAGGCAGAGTTACAGCGAGTGAGCTGCAGAGGCAGAGAGAGAGAAGTCTTCCATCCACTGGTTCACTCTCCAAATGGCCACAGTGTCCAGGGCTTGGCCAGACTTAAGCCAGGAGCTGGAAGCTTCACCCTTGTGTCCCATGAGGGTACACAGGCTCAAGCACTTGGTTTATCTTCTGCTGATTTCCCAAAGGTGTTAGGAAAGAGTTGGATGGGAAGTAGAGCAGCCAAGACTTGAACCAGTACCCAAATTGGATGCTGGCGATTGCAGGTGGTGGCTTAACCTGCTATGCTATAGCGCCAGCCCCAGAGGGAGTGTTATTAAGTGTTATTAAGACTTGAAATGAGCAGTACTGATTATTCTCTCTACATATGTGTTCTTAGAATATAAAGGATAAAATGCTAGTCTGATGTAAATATCCTTTAAGCAATAACAAAATTCCCAATTGTTATTCTGTGATAAGCATGCAGTTTTTCATACATAAATTCATTTTCATAATAAATATACATGCCAAAAGGAAGTGTTCTATGTGAATAATAGATATTGATAAATTATCAATTCAGCTTGAAGTGTTTCATATGTCTTTAATTTCCCCAGAAATTAAGTATGAATCGGGAATCAAAGAAAAGAGCTACAGCAAGCAAAGGTGAAAAAAATATTAAAGATGGAGGTATTCAGCTATGAACTCCTGGTAGCTCCGTGTATTTATTTATCCTGTCACTCAGTCCTTCATCCAATCATGTATTCATATCACACTCTTACCGGACACTATGATGTTCTGTGCATATTATTTTATGCTGAGATGAATATATATGCCTAATTTATTAGAGAGGTCTTTGATCATCATCCTCAAGTATCTTCCGTTTTTAACAACATTACTTCTCTCTGATTCCTATATCTCGCCTCCAAATTGCATATATTCTATTGTATGCATTCAGCTCTGATTATATAGACTCTGATTTCTTTTAGGAGAATGGTACTGAGATTACATAATTTAAAAAAATTATACAAAATGTTATCAAAACTTATTATTCTATATTTATTCTATAGTTATTTATTCTGTATTTATTTAGAAATTTATTTAGAAATCTTTTCCTTGAAAACAGAAACAGGCATGGAATAAAGAAAACTTTACTTATTTGATTTGATTATTAAATAACACAACATGTAATTTGATTCATTCCCAAGGCACTTATTTTTCACCATGAAAGCCACTGAATTTCACTTTTGGGGGATAAGTTGTTCTTATAAAATAAAGATTAAAGGAGGCTAAATTTCCCATCTTCAAATTATTCTTGGTTTGTGTATTCAATTACACAATTCAATTGCAAGACAAGCAATTACTGCTGTTTCAATCTGGCAACTAGCCACTGTTTTTAATTGAAATGGTATTTTGCAAAATAAAGCACAGGAAGTTACATAGGGAGTGTTGTTGATGTGTTAACAGGAATGAGTTATAAGGAATGGCAATTGCATATTTTAACATACTAAAAAATTTTCAAATTAATGAAATTACTATGAATGCTACCCTGATTTCATTTATTTCTTGAACAAATTTGAAATATATTGGGAATACATATTTATTTATTGAACAAATGTGGGACATATTAGATGTTTTTAGTATTTAAAAAATTATTGTGAAAAGAACAAGTAACAAAAAATAAACTCTTAATTTTTTTTTTTTTTTTGACAAGCACAGTGGGCAGTGAGATTGAGAGACAGAGAGAAAGGTGCCGATCCGAAGCCAGGAACCAGGTGCTTCTCCTGATCTCCCATGCGGGTGCAGCGCCCAAGGACGTGGGCCATCCTCCACTGCACTCCCGGGCCACAGCAGAGAGCTGGACAGGAAGAGGAGCAACCGGGACAGAATCCAGCGCCCCGATTGGGACTAGAACCCGGTGTGCTGGCGCTGCAGGTGGAGGATTAGCCTATTGAGCCGTGGCACCAGCCCAACCCTTAAATTTTGAAGTGTACCGTATAACACAAGCTGACCATCAGTATGATGCCATACCATAGATCTCTGAAAATTACTTTCCTGGATTACCTGAAACTTTAGATCCATCAAATAGTGATTTCTCATTTCTGTTTCTCCAGCTTTTGGAAACCACCATCCTACTGTTTGAGTTTTGCTAAAATTGTCAATCATTTATTTATTTCAGAGGCAGAGAGACAGAGACAGGCAGAGAGGGCAGGGAAGAGAGAGGGAGAGGGAGAGAGAGAGAGAGAGAGATCTCCTACCTGCTAGTTTACCCACCAAGGCAGGTCTGGACTGTACTGAAGCTGAGAACTCAGTTCAGGTGTTGCATGTGGTTGGCAGAAAACAGAACTACCTGAGTCCTCATCTGATGCCTCTGTGTGTGCATTAGCGGGAAGCTGGAATCAGGAGCTGGAGGTGAGCGTTGAACACAGGCACTCTGATATGGGCCGCAGGGGTTTTAGCCAGCATCTTAACTGCTAGGCCAAGAGCCCACCCCTTGAATTTTTTTTAAGTGATTCATAGAGATTGTGCATATTTCTAGGGTGCCTTGTGAGGTTTTGATATATGTGTACATTGTGCATTGCTAAATTCAGGGCAAATGTAGCTATCTCCTCAAATATTTGTCATCTCTTTTTGGTGAAAACACTTAAAATTCTTTCTAGTTTAAGTATATAAATTATATTTATATAAAATTTTAATTTTTGTAAAGGTATAAAATAAAATTTTTAAAAACAATATATTACTGCTATCTTTAGTCATCCTGCTAAGCAATAGAACACCAGAACTTTCCTTTTCTAACTATAAATTTGTACCCATTAATCAACTTTTAAAAAAAGATTTCTTTACTTACTTATGTGAAATGCAAAGTGACAGAGAGAGAAGAAGACATACACACAGAGAAGTCTTCCATCCACTATCCCATCCCCAAAATGGCTGCAACAGCCCAGGCAGAGCCAGGCCAAACCAGGAGGGAGGATCTCCATCCTGGAGTCCCATGTGGGTGGCAGACGCCTAGGCACTGGGGCTGTTGTCTGCTGCTTTCCCAGGTACCTTAACAGGAAGCTGCATAAGAAGCAGAGCAGCTGGGACTCAAATCATCTTTCTGATATTGGATGCCCACGTTCCAAGCAATGGCTTAACCCATCTTACCACAATGTTCTCTTTCGTAACCAACTTTAAAAAAGTAATTTATTTGAGCAGGAGAGAGACACACACAAAGAGAAAGAGAGATACATATACACACACAGTGTGAGTTTTCATCTGCTAGCTCATTCCCCAGCTTTCTACAAAGACTGGGGCTAGCCTAGGGCCAGGGGCGGGAGCTGGGAAATCAATCAGGTTTCTCATGTGGGTAGCAGGAGCCTAAACATTTAACACTATCGCTATTTTTTCCTGGGGACATTAGCAAGGAAGTTGCAGTCAGGATCCAGAACCCAGGTATTCCATTTTGAGAGTGGGGCATCTGAAAAGGCATATTAACTGCTTGGGTTAAAAAGAAAAAAAAGAAAAGAAAAAGAACAAGCAAAACAGACAAAAACTCTCTTCTATAAATGCCTATGCCCATCAGTCAATCTTTTCCCCTCCCTCCTTGCCCCCTAGTCTAGTAACCACTATGCTTCTCTCTCTTTTCTTTAACATTTCACATAGGAGTGAGATAATGTGCTGCTTGACTTTTTGTACCTGGTTTATTTCTTTTAACCTAATGGCCTTCATGTTTCACAAATGATGAAATTTCATCCCTTTTTTGTGGTTTAATACTATTTCCTTGTGTTTAATTATCACATGCTCTGTAGCCATTCTTCAGTTGATGGATATACTAGTTTTTTCTACTTCTGGCTATTATGAGTTGGAATGAACAAATTCACTTTTTTGGATACATCATGTAAGTGGACTCATGCAGCATTTTTTTGTGTGTGATTAGATTATTTCACTTAAAATAATGACACTGGAAATCATCCATATTGTTGCCCATTTCAGAATATTCTTTTTAAATTATGAATAATATTCCACCACACATAGATACCACATTTTCTTTATCCATTATCTGTCAATAAGTATTTTTGTCATTTTCACATCTTGGCTACTGAGAATAATGTTAGAATGAATATAGGAGTATGGTATTTCCTCAAAGCTTGATTTCAATTCTTTCTGATAAATATATGGAAGTGAGATTATTATATCATATGATTCACTTAATTGTTAATGCATTTTTGTACAAGTTTCCATGGCAGTTAAACCATTTTTCGTTAGTGAGGAGCTGGGTCAGAAGTGGAGCACCTGAGACTCGGACCAGTGCTCATTTGGGATGCCAGCACTGCAGGCAGTGGCTTAATCCACTATGCCATAGCACCCGCCCCTAGTCACTATTTCTTTAAATAAATCCTTTGTCCCTTTCTCTTTCATTATCTCTTCTGAAACTACTATGATGTGAAAACTTGATTGATGGTGCCCATTAATTTCTTAGACTTTTCCAAGCTTTTTTCATCATTTTGCTTTTTTTCCCCTCTTCTGATGAGATATTTTAAATAACCTATCTTTCAGTTTACACATTGTTTTTGCTTCTTGATCAGGGCTACTATTGAAGTGGCCTATTTTTCATTTCCTTCATTACATTCTTCAGCTCCAAAATGCCTGGGATTTTTATGAGTTTTATCAAATATATTTCACTCTTGTATGGTTTTTTATGATTTTCAGTTGATTGTTTATCTGCTTTTTTATAGTAAACTGAGATTTCTGAAAATTATGATTTCAAATTCATTTTCAGGCAATTCATGGACCTCTGTTATTTTGGGGTTGGTCATTATTGTATTACTTTGGTGGTGTTGTGTTTTCTTGATTTTTTTTTGTATATTTTGGAGTCTTGCATTGCAGTTTTAACCTTTTAATGAGTCACTTTTTTTTTAGTCTCTTCTGTATTCTTGAGAGAAACAGCTTCACAATAGACGAGTTAAGGTTTTGAGACTTGTTCAAATGCATTCATTCCACACTCCTTATTCCTTTTTGAGAGTGAAGGTGGAATTCTTAGGCTTGTGTGTCATGTCCCAAAGTCATGGAGTAAAGTCTGATGCTGCATGAAGCACTGTCCTTGAGGACATTCTATGACATCTGGCTTGGGCAAAGAGATTGAGATTCATGGAACATTCTATCCTGTGGGATGTTTGGGCACCTCACATTCTGGGCATCTCAAGTGGCTTTCTGTTGGAGTCCATAGAATGTTCCCTAAGTTCTGTAACCTCTTTTCTACTCCCAACCTCAACCAGCCACTTAGCCATGTCAATCACCTCTGTATCCTGAGAAGGAGGTGAGCCTGTTAGGTATTATCACTCACAGCTGGGGAGCCAAGCACTTACTCATTATGCTCTCACTTTTCCCTGTGGGAAAAATCTTATACTGAGGGTGCTCTCTTGTCATTGTGTGTGTTACCTTGGGGGTGGGTGACTGAAGTAAAATGAAACTGTTCTTTGTATTATTTTTAATGCATTTATTTTTCAATTTCATAATCCACTGATATATCCATGAATGTATCCATGAGCCATGATCCAGTGATAAGCTGGAATATCTCTCCTATATCCCCAGATTCTTATAAAGGTATGCTCACTTATGGGTAGCAAAATAGGTGCTTCTGTGTCGAGATGATTGTAGAAAGTAGAAAGCTCCTATTATATACTCTCTATAGCCATTCTAGTCTCCACCTCATAGAAATCCTATGTACTTGTTCACTCTAGTCAGGAGTCTGTAAAAAAGCACTTCTATAAGGTATAATTCCTTTTTTATATATTTAAGGGAACCACCCATCAGTTCCTTTTATGAAATTGCAAAGACCTGCTACAATTCTTATCAGATTCTTCTAGGTTTAAGATACCACTGATAGAAATCATAGGAATAAAGTATTTATTTCAGCAGCTAGCACTGTGTTGTAGTAAAGTAAGCCTCCACTTACAGCACTGCATTTCACATGGGCACCTGTTGAGGGTTGAGTCCTGGCTGCTCCTCTTCTGATCCAGCTCCCTGCTAATAGTCTGGGAAAGCAGCAGAAGATGACCCAAGTGCTTGGGCCCCTGAACCCATGTGAGAGACCTGGAAGAAGCTCCTGGTTCCTGGCTTCAAATCAGCCCAGTTCCAAGTGATGCGGCTATTTGGAGTGTGAACCAGTGGATGGAAGACCCCCCCCCCTCTCATTCTCTCTCTTTTTTTCCCCCAGAAACCTTTTATTTAAGGAATACAAACTTCACACATTTCATAAATACAACTTTAGGAACATAGTTATTCTTTCCACCATACACACCCTTCTACCCACACTCCCATCCCCATCCTCTTCCCTCTCCCATTCTCCCTCTGTGTAACTGCTATTCAAATAAATACATAAATAAATATTTTTTAAAAAGAGTTTATTTCAGAATGTAGTATAGAAAAGGAGAGAAGAGAGAAACTGAACAGTGGAGAAACCTGACAAATACCGCCTTACCAAGGTGACAGAGTTCAACAATCAAATGTGACATTGTTTGTCATCCACCCCCAAATTTATAACTGTACTTTAACCATGAGGAAAAGAAAACAGATAAAACTGCCAAATGCTAGACTGCTCTTCATGACTATCAAGTTCATAAAAACATGGAAAAACCTAAGTGGAGCCTAAGGAGACAAAGGATGTCATGAAATACAGTATCCTTGATGGAAACCTGGAAGAGGCATTAGGCAAAAAACAAAAGCAAGCAAGCAAAAACACAAAACATACGCACAAGCATACATACATGCACACAGCTACACGTGAAGGACATTTGGCGCAAACTTTGAAATCTGAATGATATACAGATTCTATTTAACTTTATAATAATGGTTTACTAATTGTGACACATGATTCATACTATTGTAAAATATTAACAACAGGAATTAAGAATAGGAAATCTCTACTTCTAACATCTTTGCAATTTTATTTTCATTTAAATGTATTCTAAATTAAAAATTAATTTATAACTTAGAACATCAGTAATATACTTAGAAGGCAAGAGAAGGGCAAGCACAATGTACAGCAAAATGAATAAAAGTAATTTTTAAGTAAATAAAATCTAACAAACAAGACACTATAACTCTGGTTATTTAAAATTTTTAAGCTTTTGATTGTTTTAAATGTTGATTTAAAAACACATTGGGTAGTTTTATGCAGCACAAGTTCTTCCTCATTTTTCAGGACTTAAGGTCTAAGAACCAATGAGATAAAGTATAAATTTTTTATTGGATGTAGCTTTTTCCTGCATTAATAATTATCATTGAAAACATTATATTTCAAATGTTGATTGCTGCACTGGATATACCAATGTAAATAAGATTGATATATGCTCTGATTGATGAATTTCAAAGTCTAATGAGAGAGACTAATACATAAGCAATTATTGTTGTGCAATGTGATTTGTGCCAAGAAAAAACAGAGGAGGAAGTGTTAAGTATTTCAGGATTCACACTGGGCAGTTTAAAAAATTTCTGAACTTTTGTTTGATTAATATATGAAGTCACTTTTACTCAAAGCTCCTATTTTTAAAAAACTTTAATTTAATAAGTATAAATTTTAAAAGTACAACTTTTGGATTATAGCGGCTTTTCCCCCCCATAACCTCCCTGGCACCCGCAACCATCCCATCTCCCACTCCCTCTCCCATCCCATTCTTCATCAAGATTTATTTTTAATGATCTTTATATACAGAAGATCAATTTAGTATATACTAAATAAAAATTTCAACAGTTTCCACCCACACAGAAACACAAAGTATAAAATACTGTTTGAGTACTAGTTATACCGTTATATCACATAGTACAACACATTAAGGACAGAGATCCTACATGGGGAGTAAGTGCACAGTGACTCCTGTTGTTGATTTAACAGTTGACACTCTTATTTATGACGTCAGTAATCACCCAAGGCTCTTGTCGTGAGTTGCCAAGGTTATGGAAGCCCCTTGAGTTTGCCAACTCCAATCTTCTTTTAGACAAGGCCATATTCAAAGTGGAAGTTCTCTCCTCCCTTCAGTGTAAGGTACCTCCTTCTTTGATGGCCCATACTATCCACTGGGATCTCACTCACAGAGATCTTTCATTTAGGTAATTTTATTTTATTTTATTTTATTTTTTTTGCCACAGGTCTTGGCTTTCCATTCCTGAAATACTCTCATGGGCTTTTTAGCTGGATCTGAATGCCTTAAGGGCTGAATCTGAGGCCAGAGCAAAGCTCCTATTTTTGAAAGCCATTGAATTTTCAGTATCCTTCTTTTGTTATATCACATAGTTTTCTTAATAAATACATCAAAGATTAATCTTGGGACAATAAAATAAAATTCAAGATCATGTATTTTATCTTTCTAACTCATTCATGAGTCATATCATCCACCCTAAGCCTGAGTATCTTTAAGAATAGAAAGCTCAATGTATTTCAGGATAGCCTAATCTATTGCTGTAACCATGAAATTATTCAAAATTTTCTTAACAGTAACTCTTAATTTTACTTCTAGTCATTTTTCATTTAATTTAAAACTGACTTTGTTTCTTCCAACCTTCAAATAGAGGGCATTAATAAGAGTTTGTATGTAATTTAAAATTTTAATTACTTTGCAGGTACACATGACAGAAACAATTTATAAACATCAATGAAAACATATTTTATACAGTTTTTAATGTATCACAAATTTAATACCTATCATCTTAGTGGCATATCATTTACTATTATTTCTCAACTTTTGGAAAACTTGTTTCAGTTGTTGTTACTAGTTCATAAAATTTTAAGACTCCCATTCATTTTAAAAAATGAATTTTGATCTGTGAAAGTGCTTTGAATGAGACTATAATGAGTAATCCAATAGAACCAGGTTGAAACGAAGTAGTTCAGAATTTGTCTCCAGTTGATTTGAAAACTTTGTTGAATAATATTCACAGATTTTAGACATGTCATTAGGAAGTATAATAACTAGCAATGTGTTATGAAGACATATGCTTGGGTGTCTATGTATCCATCTATCAAAAAGGTAAACTAGTAAGATAGTTAAGTCAGTTTTCTAGAATAATATTTTACTCTTAATTATTTTATTTACTACAGAAAGAAAAGAATTGAACTAATATATGACACTGAAATCTCACAAGTTCTAAATAAAACAAAGTATTAACAAAAGAGAATGTGTGAAAACTTTCAGACATATCTTCACATAATATTTGTAGTTAGTGTTTATAACATATTTAGTTTTGAATTCTGTGCATTTGAAGAAGAATTGCATATACCATTTGTACGACTGAAAATATAATTGTTTTTTGTTCTTAATTGTATGTAAATATCTTTTCTCGATTTTCACTGGCCAACTTTATAACCATTAGTTGTCTACTCTTCTGTTATGTACAGATTCTAACTATGTCAGATGTAGACAAAAAAAGTAATGTTACTCAAGTCCTTCTATTGATACAAGTTAGAATTAATCCAGACTCTTCTTAGTTCATTGCTGTCTTGCCAGACTCCTGACTGTTTTGAAATTCTCAGAGCCTTTGTTCACAACAGTGATTACAACTTCTGGTACACCTCAAAGGTGAATTAATTTAGTTGCACTCACACTTAACATAACTGAGACGTTCATTCCCACCCAAATTTGTCTTTTCTGTCTTTACAGTGTTCTTTGTAGGTGACACATCTTTATGTCTTATAGAATATCTTATGGTGAATCGTTAAAATTGACAAACACAAAACGGAGAAGTCCAAATAAAATAGGAAGAGGGATAAATATTTATAGTCTACACCATTTTCAATATCTATGTATAATCTAGTTATCAAATAATCATAAATATTATAACCTTTAAAATAAATGTAGTGGGTATAATGTTTCTGATCTGACATGTAAGACAAGAAGTTTAGAAATTGCCACCCATCCTTAAAAAAGTTCAAAGTTCGAAGTAAAAACCTGAATAAGTTGAAAAAGTTATTTTTGCACCAACAGTAACTTATCTTTTATTTCCATTTTTCAGTGGACTTCTTTGAAGTCTTTTCATGTGTGTTAGGAAGGAGAAAAAAGGATGCTTGATATGCTTCAGAGTTTCTGCCTCTAATATTGTATGTTACCAAACACTCAAATGGCAGTTGTTCTTTTATGATTGAATGCAAATGTTGTTAAGACAATTCACCTGAATGCTCACAAGTCATATAAGGTCTAGGAATGCAGACACAGAAATATCAGGATTTGAACCCTAATGATATTGGATACAATGGGGCAGATTCTAGGGTTGAACTTCTCTCACTGTCCAAAATATCTTGGCATGCTCTAAATATTCAATAATGTGAAGTGATGGGAAGAATAGACAAGATCTTTCTTTTATTATTATGTTCATTTATTTGAAAGGCAGAGTTACAGAGAGAGAGAGAGAGAGAGAGAGAGAGAGAGAGATTTTCATCTGCCGGTTCACTCCCCAAATGGCCACAATGGCCAGAGCTGAGCCAATCTGAAGCCAGAAGCCAGGAGCTTCTTCTGGATCTCCCACATGGGTGCAGGGACCCAAGCACTTGGGCCATCTTCTACTGCTTTCCCAGGCCATAGCAGAGAGCTGGTTTGCTAGTGGAGCAGCCAGGACTCCAAACAGTGCCCATATGGGATGCCGGCACTGCAGGTGGCTGCTTTACCCACTATGCCACAGCACTGTCCCCGATAAGATTTTCAATAAGCACTAGAAAATGATTCCTCAACTCTTTCATGAAACAACTGCAAGGGTAGTCGTACTACTGTTATTTATTGGATTGTCAATTGAGAACACATAGCTTTTTCTTTCATTTATATTGTGAATCAACACAGTGGTTTTGTCCTCAAACTGCAATAACTGAATATACTGACATAATGACTTCTTACTTTGCTATTTATTTCACACTCATAATTAATTTAATTACAGGAAAAGAGATACTATAAGTATTTACTCATTTGATACATTAATTTCCAGAATATGTAAAGTCTTAATAGTCATGCTCATTTTCTCAAAAGAGCTCAGGCAATCAAGACAACATAGGTAAGCAAAACCCAGACACTGCACTCTTGGGAACCTGGTTTTGAATCATGGATGTTCCACTTTCCAGCTATTTGATGTATTCAATTTTATCTACTTTTTGTAAATGTACATTAAAAAGTATGTGTTTAACAGAGGCAACATAGTAGTGTCACAGTACTGAGTTAAACATGAATATACTTTCTGGAAGGTCAATTCTCTTATTTCTCTTTCTAGTCCTTTCACAGAGGGTTTGATTATCTTGTCCCAAATAAAGTATTCATTGTTATTTTTTAAATTCATAGAAAATGTTTCTTGTAGGTGTTTATCTGTAGACTTTATAGTAAAGTTAGTATTTATCATTTACCACACATCTACACACGTGCTGCCTTAAAGGGATGGTGTAAATCCTGATAAACTTCAGCACATTTTCTTATAATTGAGAACTCATGAGGTGAAAATGTCCTTGGGAAATTGCCTAAGCCTGTGCATCTGAAACCAAGATTTTCAATGGAATTACATGTCTGACAGAGAACAAGCGGTGCCTGGTGAGTGACTTTTCAGTTCTTTCCCATATTTTACTATTATCATAAGGAATGTTACTTAGATCCTTGCACTCCCATTTGGCTAAAATTAGCATGCTCGCTCATGTGTTGGAAATTGTCTGTGTGGTTCCTTGGGGTGAAGGAGATAGAATTCTATGAAATGTGTAAACAGGGATTAATTTAATCGTAAGCAAATCCCACTTTGCAGTGTGAGTGAGGTTTGCAGAGGATTATAAATATGATGAAGTTAGGTACAGTTTGACATCTTGTTTTTTGAGTCTTGAAAAATTTTAAAGCTTTTAGAAATCACTTATTAATTTTTGGTATGCACAATCACACAAGAAAAATAATCAGTTGAGCAACACGTGAAGTTTACTTTGGATTCAATTTTAAAAATGTCTCATGCCAATTGGAATAGGAATTAGGTTTTATATGGTTCTAAAAGATATCTATATATTTACAAAATGATGACTCTATTGCTTAGAGCCATTTGTTGAGACACTCTTCTTACCTTGAGACATCTTGTTCACTTTGATTCTTAACATTCTGCATTACTGGACTGAACCCCATTTTTTTATGTCAGCCTATTTACCCTAAAGTAGATGACTATGTTGCAGCAGTGGGAAACAGAAGCCCAATAAGCATCCTGTGGCTGGAAATTATGTAATAGGAAATTGCAAGCCATCACTTTTATCCCACTTCTAAGCTTCAGCTATTTCTGTGGTTAAAAACATAGTTTGGGAAGATTGGACTTTATCCAAAAATCAATTTACAACTATCAAAATTTTTAAAGCTTTCACAGAGAGAGACATGCACTTGACACCTCTATTAGAGCAAAACTTCCAAGAATATCAGGAATCGACACACCAGTTTAATAAAGAGTGAGGAAAAAACCAATCAATACAACAACAAGGTCAAAAGTTTGGGATGAAACTGAATAAGTTGAGATTTTCTTTCAGAACACTAATAGCAAATTAATGTTAACTCGTGAGATGTTGACATGTATTAGAAACTGGACTATATGAGAATCAGAGGCATAATGAAAATGATAGGGATCAAGTGAGTTTTCAACATCTCTGAGGTAAAAAAGTAGAAACACTAGAAGTCATTAAAGATCTTGACTACTCAAAGAATAGATGAAAGGACTGTAGGCTAGAAAGGGTTCCCCTGGAGCAGGGCATGAGGACAGAGAAGCAATACTACCTGTGCAGTATGAATGGATTCAGTTATCTTTATGACCATGAGCTGTCTGTTATTAGAATCAAAACAATCCTGCTACAGTTCCAGCCATTAAAATGGTCTTAGGTGAGATTTATAGTGGGAAAAGAGTCTCAACTTGAATCTCCAGACCATCTTTCAGGTTCCAGAAATTCCTTAGAGGCTTCATTCCAAAAGAAAGTTGCACAAACTGGAAAAGAAAACTTGAGTTTAATTATGGCTGTCTTTAAAATCTTATTCATTAAATCGATATTTGCATTTAATTTTAAAGGAACAAACTAAGTGGTTCTTGAAGGGTCCTATAATAGTCTAAAAAAGTAAATAGGAGAATGTGGTTTGTGAACATCTTTTAGAAAATTATACTTAATTGGTTTGTGTTTTCACAAAAGAAAAGTAAGATAGACATTTAGGGTATGAATTAAGTAGAGTTAAAACCTTATCATGGATTTAAAAAACTCATTCTGGTTTCAGTAATTAAAAGAGATGCTTTGTAAGGTTTATTAAAGCACTTTCCTTAATGAGCCATTATTTAGCTTTCACTATATTCTAAGTGTCTCATGCTTTCATTTTATAAAAACTGACATCATACCTATCTGGCTATTTTGGCTATATTCTAAATGATTTTTTTTATTTTATAGCTACCTTAATTTGAGACCATTATTCTTTTGACTTCATTACTTTAGCAGGTGCTATGCCTAGGGTTTGGCTACTCAATGTTTTTCAGGACAGATTTTTCAGAAGCAAGGGAAAAAAATAGTGTAATGGCTAAAATACAGACCAGGCACCTGCTGTCAAATAAAATCAACATGGAATAAATCACCTCAGCTTGGGAGTCAAAGCTTTTAACTTTCCCCTGACTGAATGCAGAGCACAGCACAGCACCTGAGACACCATTATGAGGCTGCTTTGTCAAAGGGCACTATTGCTCTTTGATATCAGATGCCGAAGTATTTATGCCATACCTGGGATCTGTAAGACTTAGTTTGGGTATGATATGATCATGGTAGGGTTTGTTTTACTGTAATTCCCTCTTATCTGTTGTTTCACATTTTCTTCTAAGTTTAATGACAGATGCTTTTCATTGCAAAAATTACACTTAAATGGGGATTTTAAGTACAAGTAATAGTATTTGCTAAGTAGATTTTGGGAAAGTAATTCATTTCATAAAATAATAAAAATATGAGTCATTTGAAAAAATATACTCATTTCAAAGTGGATGGAGAATAACTTTGTTGTCAGAGCTGAACTATATTCCCGGTATTGGACCACTTAAAATAACATGGTGCTAATCATTCAAATGTATGTATCACTGATCTGGCAACTGCTATATGTAGCACTCTTCTCTAAGCACAATATAATTCAAGAAGATAGGCTAGTGTCAGTCCTATCCTTGAATATTTTTAATTTAACGAAATCAAGGCAAATAATCAATGCATACTCATAGGTATATTTAAAAGCAAATCAAGTACATGTGATAATAACAGAGGTTCTCAAAATTTGAATCACTTAGGAGCTTGCTGGAAATCTATATACTCAGACTGTAGCTCAGGCCTAGAAATTGAGAGAGCAGAGGGTGGGACACAGAAATCCTTGTTCTAACAAGGTGATCTCAAGGTGATTCTGGTGCAGGACCCAGTTTGAGCATCATTTACACTGCACGTATAAGCAATGTCTGCTGGAAGTAAGAGAGGGTTGTCCTTTTCTGCTGAAAGGAAACATTGTCAGGGAAGTAAATTTGATCCAGACTTTCAAAGGTATGTAAAACAATGCATATTTATTGAATGCTTCCAATGAGCCAGAGCATTTATCTTAATATTACAACAAGCTATGAAGTTAACGTGACCTTGTAGAAGAAGAAACTATCTAGACATTAATCATATTGACCCAGGACACGTGTCTAACTGCTGATCAAGAGAGGAGCTAGATTCTTAGGAAGTCAATGAGAAGGATGTGGAAGTAGGAAAATTTTGCTCTAAGACAGTTTCAGCAGCCTCACTGGGAAGGTTCATGGCCAGAATTCTAAGATGACACCAAGATTTCTCAACCTCTGCTTATATATACAATTTCACTTATCCAAACAATATCCGGGCACTGCTGTGAAGCTGAATTCCAAATCACTTGACTTTCAGACAGGGGTAACACAACTTGGGTGGACCTGAGCTAATCCCATCAGCTTCTCAACTCTGGGTCAGAAAGTGGTGCCCTGACAAGACCCTGAGAAGATGGCCCAGCTACACTATGAGTAGACTATTGCCCCTCAAAGTGTGGGGTATAGTTACTACAGTTTTAGGCCACAGAACTTGTAGTAATTTGTTATTCATGAAAGAAAATGAATGCAAGTTTTGTTATCAGAAGGATGCTGCTTTAACAAATACCGAACATGTGTGGAGTACATACCAAGTTCTGGGCCGTGGGGAGCAGGTAGAGGAATTTTGAAGCGTATGGTAGTGGAAATCTTGATTTCCATGTATAGACGGCTAGAACATATGTGGACATTTATTGCACTGAGGGCAAAGGCTTAGAAGGAAATGAAGAAAAAGCCCAAATATATTTGGCACATTGCTAGTAAAAATCTCAGTTTTAATGATTCTGGTCATCAAGGAAGGGAGTGAGGAACACGTTAGTGGAAACTGAAGGGAGTTGAATGTTTTCTAAATGGCGGCAGAGTGCTTTGCAAAGTTGCATTCTGCAGCTGTGTGGAAAGACAATGGGTCTTCAAAAAGTCATTGAAAACATGGATTATAAAAAAAAAAAAACTATGCAGGAATTTAGAATCCTTTGGCATCCAATTAGATTTATCTTTCAATTCTGTTTTGTCTTAAAATTTATAAAGCTACTAAATTATCTGAAAGACAGTGACAGAGAAAGGGTGAGGGAGAGAAAGAGAGAGAGAGAGAGATCTTCCCTCTACTCGTTTACTCCTCAAATGTACGCTACAGCCAGTTCTGGGCCATGCCAGAGCCAGGATCCCAGAGCTTCATCTGGGTCTCCCAATTGAATGTCGGAGGCCCAAACACTTGGGCAAGCCTCTGCTGCCTTTCCAGGAACATCAGTAGGACATTGGATATGAAATAGACTACCAAGTACTGGAACCAGCACTCTGTTATGGGATACTGTTGTTGCAGGTGGCAGTTTAGGCTACTGTACAACACTGGCCTCTGCTGTGAATTTTTAAAGTATCTTTTTAGAACTTTTAAGTAATAAATATGGCAAGGTAGGTAAGGAAATTCCAAGCCGAATACAAAAAACCTGTTTTCCTCTTGCTATGTATAGCAAACTCTAAAGGGAGACATAAATTAAGGAAAGACTGTTGAAGAAAAGTCAATTTTTGGAAAAATGTCCTCTGCAGGGACATGCTAGTGGGATTGGCCAGCAACATTGATACACATGCTTATCCAGAAGAAAGAAGGTACTGAGTCTATAATAGGAAGAGACATTCCCACACAGAATGTCAAGTTCATTTTAGGGTGCGTGGACTCCTTAGCTCTTGGTAAGAAAGTATTCCAGGGAGCCCGCACTGTGGTGTCTGCAGTCCCAGAATCCCATCTGGGCACCAGTTCAAGTCCCGGCTGCTCCACTTCCTATCCAGCTCCCTGCTAATGTGCCTGGGAAAGCAGCAGAACATGGCTGAAGTCCTTGGACCCCCTGTACCCATCTGGGACACCAAGAAGAAGCTCCTGGCTCCTGACTTCTGCCTTCAGTTAGCCCAGCTCTAGCTGTTGTGGCCATTTGGAGAGTCAACCAGCAGATGGAAGGTCTCTATTTCTCTCTCTGCTTCTCTCTCTGTATTTCTGGCTTTCAAATAAATAAATAAACCTTAAAAAAAAAAAAAAAAAGAAACTATTCCAGGACAAAAACCCATTCTTTTTAGTCAAGAGTGGATTCTAAAGACTGAACACAAAGATGTTTCTCAAAGTAAGCAAAGACTTGATGATTGTGAAAATTTTTAGCCCATCCATATAGCAGAAGTTCCTAAAATTAAGATCCAAGTCCTAAATGTGGGTGGGCTAGAGTAAAAGACAGGAGTGATTGTAGTCACACAATCCTTTGCTCAAACCTTCACAATGAAAAGAAAAAAAGTCTGTCACACCACACAAGATGATCTTCCATGAGATTAAGTGTAGCTCACAGATATTTACAAATTACTAAATCCTTCTAGGAAGCTTATCTCACAGTCCCCCAACCCCAATCTCAGCAGGGGTAAAAAAACAAAACAAAAAAATCAGAAAGCTATTGCGGTGGTGGATTCGTTCTGAGAGGAGCACAGCAACGGGAGTCGGGAGTCGGGTGAAAGCAGGCCAGAGGTGAGCAGCCCACAGACTCGTTTAGCTCAGTTGGTACAACAGATTTTATAGCCGAGGCAACCAATCCAATCAAGGGGAGATTTATGCCCTAACCAATCACAGCATGTTGCCAGGTTTCTTTTCTTTTCTTTTTTTTTTTAAAGATTTATTTACTTATTTGAAAGTCAGAGTTACGCAGAGAGAAGAGAGGTACAGAGGGGGTGGGGGGGAGAGGTCTTCCATCCGCTGGTTCACTCCTCAGATGGCCTCAATGGCTGGAGCTGTGCTGATTTGAAGCCAGGAGCCAAGAGCTTCTTTCTGGTCTCCCACGTGGGTGCAGGGGCCCAAGGACTTGGACCATCTTCTACTGCTTTCCCAGGCCACAGCAGAGAGCTGGATTGGAAGTGGAGCAGCCAGGACTCCAAATAGCGCCCATATAGGGCTGAGGCACAACACCAGCCCTGCCAGGTGGGTTTTGAAGCCATTCCTGAGTAACTGACACTCTCTTGCCAGCGGCCATCTTGGCATGGCCTTCTCATTCCACCACAGAAAGCATCGTCTTCAAGGATGTTGCTTTTGTTTGATGAAAAAGTGACAGCCAATACAACTCCAGAAGATCCATATGTTCCCTTAGAAGAAGTTAAATCAGTAGAAATATTTCTAGATTGCCTTGAAAAGAAAGAGATAAACAGTGGAATACAAAGAGGCTGTAGTGCACCTTTCTACCATTGGCTACCTTTAGTGACTAAGGAAAGATGACTGAAGGTGACATCAGCAACCTCCAGGTTGGAGCTGAGAGCCATGAGGGATTATTCCCAGGCATTGAAGCCTGATGAAGGAGCTCTGGCTGAATTTTGCACAACTGGATTTTCAGATTGCTTTGGCACAATGACTTCTTTCTTGCTATACATTTTCCTTCTTTTGAAATAAAAGATCTACCATTTTTAGCCTATGCCAGTTCCATAAGCGGTTGTATGGACACACAGCTTTAGTTCGCTGTCACAGGACAAGAGGAAAGGAATCATGACCCAGAATGGATTGTAACTAGGTGCTGCATGGAAAGATCCTAGTTTAGCTCATTTAGCTGGTGACCTTTAGATAGAGATGAATAGACCCTGTAATGCAATGAGATTCCTTGGAGGCTTAGGAAGGGGTGAGCCTATTTGCATTTGGAAGGGATACTAATCTTTCAGGATCCAAAAGACGCAGTCATGTTAGGCAGAATTTTAATACGGCCTCCAAGTTTCCCAGGCCTGGTGTACACACACCGTCTCAATCAAACACATGCCTCCAATGTACCTTCTTTTCCATCAAACACTCATTTAGCTACTACTGTGGAGGAATTTTTCAGACATCATTAAGTCCCAAATCAGTTTTGTTTTATACTAAATAGCAAAAAAATTTTATAAGAAGTGAGTTATTTATTGCATTAAAGTTGCTTTCAATAGTGAAGCCAAATAATTAATGTAAATGGATCACTATTTTTCTAATTCCTATTCTCTAATTTTGGAAAACAATGTTATACTTTCTTACATTCTATTTTGAACAATTTTGTCATATACTTCCATTTAATTATTAAAATGGATCATAGAAACATTTTTATTCTAGGCCCTCTTTATTGTCTCAGAAATTTTGCATATTAATTAGAATTGATACATTCTCTTTGTTTCTATGATTGCAGGAGTTAGTACTAGCTAAAAGGGCTCTCAGGCAATAGGAATCTGAGATTTCTTTTTTTCCTTTTTGTTTAATATTAATTTATTTGAAAGGCAGAGTTACAGAGCCTGAGGCAGAGACAGAGAGAGAAAGAGAGAAAGAGAAGTCTTCCATCCGCTGGTTCACTCCCCACATGACCACTATGGCCTGAGCTGGGCTGATCTGAAGCCAGGAACCAGGAGCTTCTTTCAAGTCTCCCATGCAGGTGCAGGGGCCCAAGCACCAGCGCTGTCTTCTACTGCTTTCCCAGGCCATAGCAGAGAGCTTGGTTGGAAGTGGAGCAGCCGGGACCCGAGTCGGTGCCCATATGTGATGCTGGCACTGCAGGCAGTTGTTTTACCCACTATGCCACAGTGCCAGCCCCAAATCTGAGATTTCTAAGTAGCACAGAGACAAGTCAAGGCTCATCTCCTCTGTAAACATAGAGCCAGCCCAGGAATAAGACTTATTATCTTCAATGGACCCACAAAGTATGTTACCACGTGAATTGGAAACCAGAAATTTTTCTGCTGAAAGATCATCGATGAATAGGAATTGTATTGGCAAGTTAGTTTGATTGGGGAGGGAAATGAGAGGGTGGGAAAGAAATCTTACTGGCACATTGTATGTAAAAGTTGAATCCAACCACTCCATGCTTAGAACTACAAGTCAGATTGATGGAGGCTTACTGGAATGATGACTGGGAACTCCACTTCAGCACAGGGATATTCCCAAAAATTACAAGATGAAATTTATTTTCCAAATGAATCCCACCTGAAGAGGGCTATTATTCCCAGCTACTTCTTCCCTTGGTTTGAAATCTCTCTGTGAAATTGAAGTTGTTCAAACCTCACTGTAATGTTGTTGGTAACTCAGTAACTCTAGGCTTGATTCATTTTGTGATACCTATTGTGGGATAAAATTGATTTTCCCTGCAAGAAGAATGCAGTATTGGCAGTTTCTGAGTAGGGAAAAATTTGATGTTGAGGGCATAAGTGAGAGAGAAAGCTCTAAACAATTATTTCTTCATAACCAAATATATCACTTAGAAGAAATAATAGTTGATCCTGTAAACATATTTTACTAAATGAACATTGTCTAAATTTTATGGATTTTTACTCCCAAAATGAATATTCCCCACTCTGGACAAAACATTAATAGTTGTCCTCATGGATACAGTATTTACATGGGTACACATACATGAACCAACATTCTATTTATCACACAGACTCTATGAAGCAGCTCTCTAAATATCAGTAGACCCGTTGGAAGCAGGAAGTGAACCTCATTTCAATTTCAAACTAAATTAATTCTGAATAAAACCAAACCTATTCTCATATTTATTATGGAAACCTGGTCTGAGTGAAAAATTGGAGGTTTTTAATAAGAGCATTTCCATTGGTTTCCTTCCAATTCTCACACACTCATAAATCAATTTCTGTCTGTCAGCCATTACAAATTTATCAGTCCTTATGAGTAAAAGTGACAGCTGAATACTATTGAAATCTATAAAGCCATATCTCTCTAAGTGGGCTGAACACATCCATGATGCCTTTTTTGTTTTTTAGGGTTTATTTTTTCTCAGCTCATTTGAAATATCTGAAGCAACAGGACAGACCTTACCCAATAGAACACTTTCCAGACATCAGTAACAAGGGGAAAATCAAGAGTATGTACTTGTTTGAATATTCCAGAAAAAAAAAACTGAATTGTTAAAGAAATAGGTGAAACATAATATTTTATCCAAGAGATCTTTTGAAACAAGAAAACGAAAGAAAAAAAAACGATACATGTGAATTATATTGTAGAAACAAGTAACTCTGTGTATCTTTGAAACTTACTCTTCAGATCCTTAACACCTTTGCATACACATGGTAAACATTAATTTTTGGGTAATAAAAATGTGATTTAATACCACATTCACAGCCTTATGCATATTCCAAACGTCTCAGCAGGCTAATTAGAAGTATCACATTTTATGGAATGAGCATTCCTACTTACTTTCTTGCTCTCTAACTACTGTGTAAAATTTAAATAAATGAGCTATGTCTACAGTAGAGGGAAAGGTGAGGAAAATGGTAAATAGAACTGCAGTCTGACTAATAAGGTGAATGTTTTGGGTCTATAATTTTTACACCAACAATGGTTCTTCAGAAGGGTCACAGTGAGAAAGCGATGATAATGAGACAGGTAATATATTTGAAACTGAACAGAATTTATGACACCATCCAAGGCAGTCACTCCTCAAGACAGCCGAGAAAATGTTAAGAAACAGTCAATAGTACTAATTTGTGTCTATTATTTCTTACTGCCAGTCATGTAGCTCTGTAATTGAAATGCTCAGTAACAGTTTTCTCCCTAAATTCTAATGATGCCCTTTATAATTCTCTTTTTAATTCAGTTCCTGAACTTTAGAAAGGTTGTTCACTGCCAAATGTCAGTTCATTATGAAGTGCATTGAAAAACCTCTCGCTTTAGAAAAAGATGTAGTATCATTCATTACGCCTGTTGAAAACCTCGTTGTCCAGTCATGTGCTCAAATTGTTGATCAGCTCTTTATTATCTAAAAAAAGTTATGTAAAAGATTACTGAAAATTAACAGTTTAACAAATACGCATATGTAGGATATCTGAACAGGATATTTTTAAAAGAACATGACCAGTTGATTTATTAAATAGCACGATACTATCATAAGTAGTAATTTTATAGGCACTTAATTAGAGGACTCTAACAAAGAATTATTATCATAGCATTTACTGTTAAAATTGCTAGGTAAAATTCACTACCAGTCTCCGTACAATTCATAACTTCTGGGAAAACAAATTTTCTCCTTCTCTTGTATGTTTTGGAATCAAAGACCACTATGACCATACTGCTTTGGGAACCCATTGTGCAAAATCATGTGCACCTAGAGGTCTTGGGACATGCACGATAACTAAATTTAATTTACTAAATGGAATGAAAAGGTTATCAAGGATCTGCTGTTGAGGCACACTGGTTTGATGCATCTCTTGTGATTCTGGCATTCCATATTTGAGTGCCAGTTCAAGGCCTGGCTGCTCCACTTCTGATCCAGCTTCCTGCTAATGTGCCTAGGAAAGTGAACAGATGATGGCTCAAATATTTGGATCCCTGTAACCCAATTGAGAGACCTGGAGGAAGTTCCTGGCTCTTGGCTTCAGCCTGGTACAGCTTTTGTTCTTGTGGACATTTGGAGAGTAACCAGAAAATGGAGGATTTCTGTCTCTCTCTCTCTCTCTTCTCAGTCTGACTTTTGAATAAAATCAGTCTTAACCACTAGAATGTTTTCCAGTCAATTATTTTTATTACTTTGTATTTGAAAATTTGATGGGAAGTGATTAGTTTTGTAACCTAGATTCTCCACTGAGAAATAAGTTCAAATTTAGTTGGAGAGACTGACTAATGCATATATTTTGAATATCTGGATTTTAAAATTAAAATACCTAAAACTAGTAGATGGAAACTAAAAGCCAACCAAAGTTTTCCTTATTGTATTAGAGAAGGTCTGATATAACTGACTCTGTTTTTACTTATTTAACAGATGTGTCTATTTACAAACTTATTGAACCAAAGACTGTGCATGTCTTCTTGGGATCCACAGCTTTGTTGAGATGGAGAATTTTAGGTTTGCTTTCCTTGTGGAGCTCTGTCAGAGTCATTTATGGGCAAATTATTCTGATTAGGAATAGAAGGCTTCTCAGGACTGCCATAAAATAAATCTCAATGTCTCAGCTGTGTTTCTGGTCCAGCAACACCCTCATTAAAGAAACACCACACAATTGCTACGTTGGCAGCTTTGATTTTAAACACCAGTCTAGGCTGCATGGAAAGAGAATAAATTGCCTTCTTATTCCTCTAAAAGTGCATAGTGCTTGTAATTTAGGATTGAGAGGCACTCTGAGCACAATGTCCAGAAGCTTAAACTACCTCTCCCTGAAGAGTATGATACATATGAAACAGACGCCACTAATGAAAATTCTCAATTTTTCATATTTGACAGGCAAAGCCAAATATTTTAGGACTTATGTAACCACTCTTAATAGGTAGTAAGTGAAAATACTCCTGAGTTAAATTTCATTTCCCAGTTTCAGAGGACTTCATTATCCTTAGTAAAACCAATAATCATAATATGAGAGGAAAAGGGGTAAAAACTCAATTTGAAAGCTCAAGACATTAAAAAATATTAAGATTTCAATGGGGTTTCTGTCCTGTCAGGGATTGACTCACTTATTTTCTGGGCTGTTCTTCCACAATACAGGCTCTGTCACTTGCATTTTTCACTGAGACAATCCCTCAGGATTTGAAAACACAAGAACGCGGACCTGTCAGAAAGCATCTGCTTAGAGGTAAATGCTTGGTATCAAATTTACCCTTATTTTTAAAATGTGGCTTTTGGGGTAGCTGTTTACCACTTATTATGACATCTCCAACTGACGTTTGTGCTGATCATTTGTGCTGAACTGTCTTGACTGTGTGGAAAAATTGTAGCTGTCTCACAGCACAGGGAAAATACTGCAAGTGAATGAAGTCATCTTTGCCATAAAAATTCTGTTACAAAAAAATTCCATTACAAAAAAATGGACAAATATGAATCAATTTAATTGCCTACATACAGACCATAGGTTCACAAGATAAAGGGCAGAAAAGGAATGTAGCTTCTTTGCATGGCAATAAGATAATTTTACAAGTTACTTATCGTTGGTCTAAGGTTTTATGTTAGTATATTGACCTCATTGACCTTATGTTCCTTGTCGTAATGACAGAATCACTGGGCTGGGTGAGATCTTTGAGAGCATTTTGATTCTTTGTTCAGGCAACGGAGAAAATGTTCAGTTCAGTTCAACATATATTTAATGAACCCGTACTCTGTTGCAAATTGCACATGGAGATGCACGATGAATAAAACAACACCTCTAAGCTGGACTTGCCCATGGTCTTGAAGACTTTATATATTTATCTAGAGAAAAGGGCATGCTCAGCTTTTATGACCTTACCAACTAACAATAACAACAGAAGACAAAGGAGAGTGTGAGAAACACATCTTCAAAAGTTGCCCCAAACATAAAACCATGAAGGGTTTCAACACGAACGTTTCCTTTTCTTCCTCCCATTCTCTCTTACTTACAAGTCTCACTACATAAATAAAGTTACTTGCAAATTTTCCAGTTGAGAAGCAGGGGCAATGAAAATTAGGTAATTCATCCGGCCTTTCCAGAAGCCTTTCATAGGTGTGGAAGAAAGAACACAGGCCTCTTGACTTTTTACTGACTGCAAGAATTGAAGTAGAGGATTGCCCTGCATCTGGCTGCAACGCCTGCTGCATTGGAGGCATTTGGGATAGCTGTGTGACTTTGCAAAAGTCACTGAAACACACAGCACCTTAACCAACGTACCTATAAAATGGCCCAAAGTAACTCTCTTGTAACCTTGAAATGATTAAATGGATTTAATTGGAAGATGATTTAAATGATTAAATGGAAGAATAAAAACAAGAAAAATGCAAATCTTTTTAATTGCTTAACAGATTTTTTAATGCACAAAAATTCCCAGACATTCAAGATTTCTCGTATGAAGGAATACCAAACACTTTGAAGGATCTAAAAATGGACAGTAAATGAAGTCAAGTAGATTTAGTAACACTGATTGATGCTCAGACACCAATGTTCTGTTTTGTTTTTAAAAAAGCTACAACCACAGTCTATCGTCCTTTGAGAGTGTACTATATCAAACCTCTGAATAACACTAATTTTCTTTTTAAATTGCTAAAAGTTGGTATTTTGAAGCTACCTACTAGCACTATTAGTCATTCTCCAATCTGAATAGCAAAGTATGGCATTCAACAATAGAAGCAAACCTTGACAATGGAGTGGTCTTTCAATGCAGCTTCAGTGCCAAGCTTTATTGGTGCTGTCATAAAACGGGAAAAGTTGAAGGGAAGCCAATGCATTTGATTCCAAAGCTGCAGAGCACATTCCAATCACTGGACATAATTCAATTGTCAGTGTAGCTATTATATGAAAAAGATTGATACTACTAAAGTAACAGGTAGATAAATGAAAGTTGCTGGGCTAATCAATGGAAGAGCAATATTTGCTATAAACTGAATTCTTGTGGTTTTAGAGGAAACAAATTGTGTAAGGTCTGCAATACATACTTCCTATAATAACATAAATGATTGTTCCTGTAGACATTGGTTCCTAGAATCGAATGTGGTTAATTTAGAATTATGTTTGCCTTACTCTCTTTTTAAAATTTCTTTATTTGAGAGGGAGAGAGTCAGACAGAGATAGGTTTCCATCCACTGATTTACCCCCAAATGCCTGCAACAGCTGGGCCTAGGCTGGGGCAGACACTAGGACTTAGGACACCATCCAGGTCCAGGTCTGCCACAGGAGTGGCAGGAATCCACCTACTTGAGTCATCATTGCTGTTTTGCAGGGTCCGCATTGACAGGAAGCTGGAGTTGGAAGCTGGAGCCAGGAAAGGAATCCAAGTACTGTAATGCAGTATATGGGTGTCTTAACTGTTAGACTACATGCTCACTCACCTTTGTCTTTAGATAGGTAGCATTCATTTATCCTAAAGGTCAGAATATGACTTTTGGACACTTTTTGATAAAAGAAGCAGTAGGAATCGATGCATTTATCTGTGGATCCCTCAAAAAGACCTCCCAAACCAGGTGAAGACAAGCTGCCATTAGTGAGTGAAAGAATTTCACAGACTAAAAAAAAAATTTACAAGGATATGATTCAAAGGTAAGTCAACTGATGTTTGGGAAATACCAAAGGAGTGACTTTCATATGAACCTTCTACCTTGAGCTTTTCTTTCAAGTTATGTCAATGGATTTTTTTAGACAATGACTAAAAAGATAAAAAGAAAGATCAGAAAAGGTCACATTTGCTTTGGGTCTGGAAGACCATGCTTTTATCAGGAAAGATGAACTCTGACAAAAGTTATTAAAAAAAAAAGATTTCCCAGACAGTGATATTCCTGCACATGAGATTGCAATGTCTGGGTAAAGGTGATTTGATGACATGAAAGTGTACTTTTCAGGCAGTGGGCTGCAGGGTACAAGTGAAGGGTAGGGCAAAGATGTCAGCTGAATATTAATTGTCACAGCATTGTACCTCACTTGTTCTTGTTCAAGTACCGGCTTCAGATGAGATCATGACATTCAAGAGCTAAATCTCACATCCTCTACATTCAACACCACTGTGTTGTTTTCTAATATTCTTGGAAGCACAGAGCAGGTGTTTGGCATAGTAGTTAGGATGCTACTCAGTTCTCCCATATCCATGTCACAGGGCCTGATTCAAGTCTCAGCTGTTCCACTCCCAATCTAGTGTCCTCTTAATGTGTATCCTGGGAAGAGGAAGGTGATGGTGCAAGTACGTAGGTCCTTGCAACCCATGTGGGAGACCTGCTTTGACTTCCAGGATCTTGGCTTCCATCTGGCCCAACCATGACTGTTGTGAGGATTTGAGGACTAAGATAGCAGATAGAAGATCTCTCTCTGTCTGCCTGTCTGTCTTTGTCTGTCTCTTCCTCTCAAATAGAATGAAAATAAATCAGTGAAAGCTGAGAAAAGAAAGACAAAAAAAAAAGTCTTCAAAGTGGGGAATGATCCCTTCTCTTCTTCAGGTTGTCTAGCCAGGGTTAGTTACCTATTTGTTTCTCACAAAATGGAACAACCAGAATTTTAGTTCCAAAAAGCCAGTAACAGTAATAACAACAATAAAAAGGTAAAAATCTGTACATTTATACTGTATTTTTATAGACTTATTTTATTTCATACCCTGTGCTGCAGTCTAAGAAGGTGTAGAAAACTGATTTTGGGGTCATAAAACCAGACTTGGAATCCTTATTCTACCACTAAAATATATTGGATTTTCTGAAGATCACAAAATCCAAAGTTTATTTTCTTCATCTATAAAATGCAAATGTTAGTGTTAAGGGCTTTTGGGAGAGAAAATTTTTTAAAAAAGATTTATCTGAAAGTCAGAGTTATAGAGAGGAAGAGGGAGAGGGAGAGGGAGAAGGAGAGAGAGAGAGAGGGAGAGAGAAAGAGAGATCTTCCACCTGCTGATTCACTCCCCAAATGGCCACTGCAACTGTAGCTGGGCTGGTCAGAAGTTAGGAGCCAGGAACTTCTTCCTGGTTTCCCACGTGGGTGCAGGGGCCCAAGCACTTGGGCCATCCTCCACTGCTTTCCCAGGCCATAGCAGAGAGTTGGATCAGAAGTGGAGCAGCCAGGACTCAAACCTGTGCCCATATCCGGTGCTGGTACTGCAGACGGTGGCTTTACCTGCTATGCCACAGCACCAGCTCTGAGAGAAAAGATGTTAATCAAAGACAATTCTGGATTTTCTGGACCATTGCCTAACAAAATTTGTCCAGGGAGTGTTTACTGAAGCCTCATCTTATCTAAGTGTTTAGATACACTTCTGACTTTGAGTCTTTCTGTTACCAGAATATTAGAGCAATGTAGTTTGTGTCTTCTTTTTTCAGTTCTGTTTACTCACTTGAATTTCTAGAAGTTCTCTGTCTAAATCCAGTGTGACTTTAAGGATGGCACCAGTTTTGCCTTCTGCTTCTACCTCCTTCATTCTATGCTTACTTTTTTTTTAAGAAAATTTTTATTTAATAAATATAAATTTTGAAAGTACAACTTTTGGATTATAGCGGTTTTTCCCCCCATAACCTCCCTCCCACCCACAACCATCCCATCTCCTATTCTCTATCCCATCCCTTTCTTCATTAAGATTCATTTTTAATTATCTTTATATACAGAAGATCAACTTAGTATATACTAAGTAAAGATTTAAACATATTGTGTAGGATCTCTATGCTCACTTTTAAATGGAAACAAAAGAAATTGTATACAATGTCGTTATGAGTGTATGTAGAATTAATTCGACAAAAGTTCCTAATGCAGCTTAAAACCGTAACAGCTGTTGGCAACAGGACTCCATCTCACATTTTAATTTTACAGCATCACAGGACAGCATATGTGCTCGCCCTCAGGGTGTAAACTTGTCAACAGTTCATCAAAGAGCAGATATGTTCCTCTTGGTAGAAGAGAAACAATTAAGGCTGGGAATGAAACAACTATAATCACATTGTTTGTTTTTCCTGTGAACTTTCAGTGTTATTTTATTTTTTGGTTAACCCAATGAGGGCCATTCAAGATATTATCTCCATTTTTCAATTCCTGTGATTGAATATTATGCAAGTTTGTTAAAATCCAAATGAAATGTTGAGTTTTTAAAATTTATTATTTATTCATTTTTAGGCCGGCTCTGTGGCTCACTAGGCTAATCCTCCACCTTGCGGCGCCGGCACACCGGGTTCTAGTCCCGGTCGGGGCGCTGGATTCTGTCCCAGTTGCCCCTCTTCCAGGCCAGCCCTCTGCTGTGACCAGGGAGTGCAGTGGAGGATGGCCCAAGTGCTTGGGCCCTGCACCCCATGGGAGACCAGGATAAGTACCTGGCTCCTGCCATCGGATCAGCGCGGTGCCCCGGCCGCAGCGCGCCGGCCATGGCGGCCATTGGAGGGTGAACCAACGGCAAAAGGAAGACATTTCTCTCTGTCTCTCACTGTCCACTCTGCCTGTCAAAAATTAAAAAAAAAATTATTATTTATTCATTTTTATTTTTGCAAAGATTTATTTGCTTATTTGAAAGGTAGAATTATGTATAGCGAAAGGGAGCTACAGAAAGAGATCTTCAATCTGCTGTTTCACTCCTCTGATGACTACAGCAACCAGTGCTGGGCCAGGCGCAAGGCAGAAGCCTGGAACTCTGTTGGGGTCTCCCACATAGGTGCAAGGGCCCATGCACATGGGCCATCTTCTGATGTTTTCCCAGGCATATTAGCCGGGTGCTGGATTGGAAGTGGAGCAGCCGGGACTTGAACTGGTGCCCCTATGGGATGCTGGTGTTGCAGGTAGCATCTTAACTCACTGTGCCACAATGCCTGTGCCATGTTGAATTTTTTAAGCACTAGGAGACAATCAGATACTGATGACAGGTAATGCTCTCAATGTCAAAACCACAGGCTATAGACAAAAACAAAGCTTTAAGTTCCAGCCACAGTGTTTCTCAGTGATTTATCTTGGTAGATGATGTAATCATTTAAGGTCTTGGATTCCCCATCCATAAAATAGGACAATGACAATCGTATCTGTCTTATGAGGTTGTCCTGAGAATCCAAAGAAACAAGAATTGAAACAACGTAATACACTCTGAAATACTTAATAAATGGGTCTTATTTTAAAAATTCCCACATAAACTTATTTTAAATGGGTGGACTACTAAAATGTAGTTATTCATTTGATATTAATACATAATTCTGCCGTCTAACTTTTTGATAGAACTTGACTTGCCCTTTTAGGGTATAATACAGACTATTGGCTCCCTGAAGTTTGGTTGGGGGGCAGAACTGTGAATTTTATGCTTACCAGTCTCTTTCAAAATTTTAAGGTGATACGAAATAATACCTGGAAGGCATTTTTCTCAAATAAACAAAGTAGAAGCTGATTGATGGCCTAGAATTGTTGTATGTTGTAGAGTTTTTATATGCACAACAAAATATTAAGTTTGTTTTCCCATAAAATGAAATTTGAGTGAATTGGAATTTTCTAAAATCTGTAGGTGTACGAAGAGTTGAAACACAGCAGTAGAGGGGGTGCCAAAGACAGCTTGGCAGATCGAAGAGACAGGAAAGAGAGAAGTTGCTGGACACGGTGATGAGTTGTAGGCTGGAGACAGGGCTGACCAGGCTTTTCCAGGTCCTTAGGATTGCATTGCCAAGTTGGTTGGTTCCATAGAAGGCAGAGCGGAGAGGTGGTTTATCCCAAGGACAGTTTGTGATAAGTCAAAGCTGGCGTGCAAGGAAGTCTGGTGGAGAGAACTTGAAAGGATTGAAATGTGATCTGGTACAAATCAATGTCTTACTTGACCAATAACGCATGCTCTAAATAAGATAAAATAAAATATTTTGCCTTTCTTTAGGATTCCACATAAAGAAAGGTAATGATACCTGTGTCCAAAGCTGAATTGTTCAGAGCCAGTAGTTTTGATTTATTATAAATATTTTTTCCTTCTTGAAAAACTTTATTTTCTTATCCCACTGTTTTCCTCCTGTATGTTGGGAATGTCTCTACATTGAATAGGGAAAAATATTTATAGTAGATTTAAATTTAATGAATATACTTTAAAATATAATTTTTATTTGTTTACCATAGAGAAAAACAAATGCTTTAAGAATTTGAAAATGTTTTCCTTTTTCCTTCATAGACAACATTTGTTTGTCTTGCCCTCTTCATGTAGAGAAATGGCAGGGAATAGGTTTTTTAATACGAGATTTCATTATCACCCTTGTATTGCCTCTCTGTGGATTCTAGAAGAATGCATTCCTGACTGCAGCTCCTGGCTGTGGTGTTTGTCTATGCATGCTTTGAAAATGAATGTAGTTATTTTGTGTTTTCAGAAAGTTGCTCACTTTGTTTTCCTCATCTTTCCCCCTTGTTTTGGCACAAGGAATGATAAGCCCATTATTTTTATGGCCATTTTATGTAATTTGAATATCCACTTTATTTTTTTCCAACACCAAAATTATTTCTAACTTACAGAAACCATTTTTCTCCCCTTGTATTTCCACATGCCTCAAAAGTTAACCTAAAAAAAAAAAGTGAAAGCTGTATTTCGATCCTAAATATTAATGATATATCAATAAGTTGAGAAATGAAATTTGCTGAGGGAGAGTTGAATAGAATCTACATGGAAAAAGAAAATCAGCTTTACATTGGAGAATTTTAGGAAAGGATTTGGGGAAAGTTCTTTGTGAATAAGGACAATTGAAATAGTTGGCACTCCATTAAGAGCAAATTAACCCTGGGATCAATGACACAGGCAAGTAATTCACATTCTTTTTTGATATCATCTGAGCCTGGAATTCAATCATGGTTTCCCCTGTGGGATGCAGGACCCAAAGTCCTTGAGCTGCATCCCAGAGTGCATGTTGGCAGGAAGCTGGACCACAAGCAGAGGAACCGTGACTTGGTCCAGGCACTGGATATGGGATACAGACATCCTAGGTGGCAACTTAACTATTATGGCAAACACCTACCCTGCGTTATAGTAGATTTACACACCAGTTTCTCTTTTTTCACTATAAAACAAACAAACAAAAAATGTTTTAAGTGATAAGTTACTCTGTGTTTATAGGTGTAAGAATCTCCATTTGGTTGAATGCCTTGAACTTTTTTGATGAATACTAAAGTTTCCTTTAAATACCATCTTGATTTCTGCAATAGTCCTATTATAATAATTTACATAATGATACTTAATCTGAATAAAAGTTAGCTTATGTTGCTATACAGACAGTTCATCATAAAGCTTTGGCATTTTTTTTTTTTTTTGACAGGCAGAGTTAGACAGTGAGAGAGACAGAGAGAAAGGTCTTCCTTCCGTCGGTTCACCCCCCAAATGGCCGCTATGGCCGGCGCGCTGCACTGATCCCAAGCCAGGAGCCAGGTGCTTCCTCCTGGTCTCCCATGCCGGTGCAGGGCCCAAGGACCTGGGCTATCCTCCACTGCCTTCCTGGGCCACAGCAGAGAGCTGGACTGGAAGAGGAGCAACTGGGACAGAACTGGCGCCCTGACCAGGACTAGAACCCAGAGTACCGGAGCCACAGGTGGAGGATTAGCCTAGTGAGCCGCAGCTTTAGCATTTAATTGCATTTGGTATATTGTGTCTTATGCTTTATTTTGTCTCAGAATTTAAATGAAGCTGGAACACTAAGGGCACAAAAGAAACAAAAATGAAAGGGGCAAGAGCAGCAGCACTTCTGGAGAATCTCAGGCTGCAGAACTCAGTCTACAAGGAGAAAGAGCAGGAAACAGCAGGAAAAGGATAGGTAAAAGGAACTGGCATTGGTGGACACTGTGCAAGTTTTTATTCATCTTGAGAAAAAAGAAAGTATTTTCCATATTGGAATATATAGTGATTGTTTTTAAATTATTTGCTCACATACTTGGTGTAGTGATTTTTTCTTTAAAAGGGAAAAGAAGGTAATTAAAATGTCTGGATTTAATTGTTGTCACCATAAAAGACCAACTGATGATGTGAATGTGCTAGGAAACAGAGAAAATGTGAATGGACAAAACTTCAGATTTGGTTCAATGTAGACTTTAAATTACAGAAAAGCAAACTCCAGTGAGTCCAATGATATAATTGTGGGAATGGAAGGGCATAATAATTCTAAAATTTAAATTTAATCTATTTAATAAGAATTCTCTGAATTTGAGATCTCTAGAATAAAGGCAATGAAAAGATACCAACACAGCTATAAGTCATTTTTAAGCATATAACATAAAAATGCATACATAATCTTTTTTGGCAGGCAGAGTGGACAGTGAGAGAGAGAGACAGAGAGAAAGGTCTTCCTTTGCCGTTGGTTCACCCTCCAATGGCCGCTGCAGCCAGTGTGCTGCTGCCGGCGCACCGCGCTGATCCGACGGCAGGAGCCAGGTACTTATCCTGGTCTCCCATGGGGTGCAGGGCCCAAATACTTGGGCCATCCTCCACTGCACTCCCTGGCCACAGCAGAGAGCTGGCCTGGAAGAGGGGCAACCGGGACAGAATCCGGCGCCCCGACCAGGACTAGAACCCAGTGTGCCGGCGCCGCAAGGTGGAGGATTAACCTAGTGAGCCATGGCACCGGCCCATACATAATCTTAAACACATCATGTTGTTTATCAAAGTATAGATAGACAAGAATGATAGATAATTTCATTAGGAGGAAATTTTTGTAATATTTCTTTTATGCATGTGTTCTGATATTGTGAAATTACGTACAAATACTCAAGATGATTATCATCAATATAAAAATAAATGTTAGCTTTGGGAGTTTGGCACAATGGTTGAGATGCTGAGTGAGATGCCCACATCCCTGACTCCTATCCGTATTCCAGTTATCTGCTAATGTGTACCCTGAGAATTAGCAGGTGATGATTCAACTAATTGGGTCCCCGCCACCACTTGAGATACACCTTGAGTTCCTGGCTTTTGACTTTGACCTGGCCTGGCTCTGTCTATTGCAGACATTTGGGGAATGAAACTACAGATGGGAGATCATTCTCTCTCTCCGACAGTCTGTGTCTCTCTATTTCTATCTCTTTTTTTTTTCTAAATAAACAAATAAAAACATTTTAAAAAAGACAAAGAAAATAAATAAATTTTAGACTTGTAATTGCTAACTAACATCACATTTGCAAGCTTTATCTTCCTCATAGTAAGTATCATATTATTCCCTACAACAGAATAAAAGTCTTCATGGGGTTTTAACCTCTTACTTGATCAAACTTAAAACAACTATTCAGACTTGTCTTTCATGTCCAATTCTGGCTTCCAGATAAATGAGAAAGTGTGCACAGTAAACAAAGTGATCATGACTGCCACAATAAATTAGCTATAACTCAGCTGTTATTCAAACACTGTAATTGAAAGTGAGTTTATTCATTATAGACAACAAAGGATGTGATGTTACTTTTTAAAAATTTACTTTATTTATTTGAAAGGCAGAGTGATGGGGAGAGACAGAGAGAGAGAGAGAGAGAGAGAGGAAAAAACAGAGAAGTAGATTTTTCCTCCACTGGTTCACTCCCCAAATGTCCACAATGATAAGGCATGAGTCAGTTCAAATCCAGGAGCCTGGAACTCCATCTGGGCCTTTCAGGTAGGTGGCAGGGGCCCAACTACTTGGGCCATCCTCTGCTGCTTTCCCAGATGCATGAACAGGGAGCTGAATGCAAATTTGAACAACTGAGACTCCATCTGGTGCTCCAATATGGAATGCTGGAGTCACAAGAGGCAGCTTAACCTGTTGTGCCACCACGCTGATCCCAAGAATGACATTTCTCTAATCAGAAAACTACAAACAGAAATTCCAAATTATCTGTGGGTACTAATCTCCCAAAAGGATCTGCAATGAGCTGTATCTCCCACTATGTCTTCCTGTAGCACTTGTCCTCATTCAATCTGGGGATTTCTTATCATTTGTATTAGGAGGGAGACTGCTTAAGCAGGGATGGCCCACCAGTTCTTGGCTGTATCTTTATTACAACTGGCAGCATCTGTTTATTTTTTTTTTTCTTTTATTTTTTTGACAGGCAGAGTGGATAGTGAGAGAGAGAGATACAGAGAGAAAGGTCTTCCTTTTTGCTGTTGGTTCACCCTCCAATGGCCGCCATGGCCTGCTCGCTGCGGCCGGCGCACCACGCTGACCCAAAGCAAGGAGCCAGGTGCTTCCTCCTGGTCTCCCATGGGGTGCAGGGCCCAAGGCCTGGGCCATCCTCCACTGCACTCCCTGGCCACAGCAGAGAGCTGGCCTGGAAGAGGGGCAACTGGGACAGAATCCGGTGCCCCGACCGGGACTAGAACCTGGTGTGCTGGTGCCGCAAGGCAGAGGATTAGCCTAGTGAGCCGTGGCACTGGCCGGTTTCTTCACTCAGTTGTATGAACCACCATGGAGGGGGCCTGGCTGTGCTTCCCAAGAAAGCAGGAGGAGAGGTGATGCGGGTAGAGAAGTCCGGGGACTGCACACACAGGGAGAGGGCCTGGCTGCTCTGTGCTTCACGCCTCTGCTGCCATGTCACCACAGCTCCCTGCAGTCCCAGACAAGATCCTTCTCACCTGACTGGGCCCTGTCAAGCTGCTGAACTCTGAGTCAAACTGCTGCTGTTTTAGATAATTATGTTTTGAGGATAGATTTTGTAGAGATAATCAAGACAAAAAATTAGGCCAATAAATGTTTCCAAGAAACAGGGAATACAAAATGGAAATTGATTGGCTGCTGTTGTGGTGTAGCAGGTTTAGCTGGGGCCTGTGATGCCAGAACCCCATACAGGTGCCAGTTCAAGTCCTGATTGCTCTGCTTCCAAACCAGCTTCCTGCTACTGTGCCTGGGAAAGCAGTGGAGGATGACTCCAGTGCTTGGGCACTGCCACCCATGTAGGAGACCTAGATGAAGCTCCTGGCTTCTGCCTGGCCCAGCCCTGGCCATTTCAGCCATTTGGGGAATCATCAGGAGATGGAAAATCTCTCTCTCTCTCTCTCTCATTGTCTCTCCCTGTTAGCCTTTCAAAAAAGAAATTAATAAATCTTTAAAAAAGTATTAATCTGTAAGTGGGCCCATGTGTCTATGATATAACTAGATTTAAAGCAGATGTGAGTCTGGCCGAATGGTTTGCTCATGGTCTAAAGTCAGAAAACAGTTATTTATATAGTCACTTCTATGGGGTGGACATATGGCCTAGTGGTTAAGACACTGGTTAAGATGCCTGAATCCCATGTTGGAGTCCCTGAGATGGAATCCTGGTGTGACTCCCTGTTCCAGTGTCCTTTAGGTGTAAATCCTAGGATGCAGAGTTTACAGCTCAAGTAGTCTGGCCTTTGCACGCATGTGGAAGATCTTGGTTGAATTCCCGAGTCCTGGGTTTGCCACCCCCCACCCCATCTCTGGTTGTTGCTGGCCTTTGGGCAGTGAACCAGTGGATGAGAGCTCCTTCTCTCCCTATTTATTGTCATCTGTCTCTCTCATAATAATTAAATAAATTCTCACATATTGTCCCAAACGTTTATAGAAGGAAAGTTTTACATAAGCAAGGGGTGACGCTGTAGAAACACAAGGGTAAACAAGGCATGCAATGGAGGTGGTAGTTAACATTGGTGGAAGCCAATGTTGGTTGGGCCAAAGCCAAGAGTCAGTGCTAGGTGAGGCCAAAGCCAAGACACACTAGAAATAGGAGGATGAAAGTTACAAGCTCATAACTGTGGGGAGCAACTCGGACTAGACTAAGTTACTGGAATTAAGACTTATTCTATGCATCTGCTCTCCCACAATATGGCGCTGAGAAGGGAGTAACAACTTCTACGCAGCTGCCTCTTGCCAATTTGATTGACTGAGCTGCAGGAGCTGATCTTGCTCCTGATTGGAGGAGAGCAGCGCGCTCAGCGTGTGGGTAGCAGAGTTGGGATTGGTGGAAGAGGACTATAAAGGAGGAGAGAGACAACATGCACCAGGAACATCTAAGGGGAACATCTATCTGAAGGAACACCTGTGCAGCCCCCGAGAGAGCCGGCCGGTGGTGTGCCGCTCCCCCGCGGAAGTGGGGAAAAGTGGCTAGGGGGAACCGCCCTTCCACGGAGGTGGAAGGGACGGTAGCCAACCCGGGAAGAACCAGCAGTAAACCCGGGGAGGGCCGAGCAGACGAAAGAACAGTGCAGGATCCTGTGTCGTTCCTCCACGAAGACGGGGAGCGACATAATGGTGCCGTGACTCGGATATGAAGCCTAGGCAGGGTTTAGTGTCGTTCCTCCACGAAGAGGGGGAACGACAATAACTTTAAATTCTCTTTTCAGGGTCTGTGTAAAAAATTGAAAAACACTCATAACTGTCCTAAAATACCTGCCTTTATGTCCTTGAGTTCATGGTTAACATTTCTGAAATCCAAGCTAGTTTAGACTTAGTTGTGTTTAGGTTTGTTCATGCATTTGATGTCTAGTTTCTTAACAGGTAGGACTAATAATCCGGTTATCACTTTTACCAGAAGGACCAAGATCAGTATTATGTCCCATAGTCACCAAAAGCTGAGTGAGGAAATGGATACTTGAGCAGCAGACATAGTTCAAAACAAGCAATATGATGACAAGTAAAATGACCCCATTTACAGTTTATGTGTTCTGACTTTATCTGAAGGATAATAGAAAGGTGAAAATATTTTCAGCTTTCCTATGAGAATTTAAAATAATTTTGACTGCTTTGATTCCTTTTGAGGAGTCCCATGAGAAAC
Source organism: Oryctolagus cuniculus (assembly GCF_964237555.1). Taxonomy (NCBI): domain Eukaryota; kingdom Metazoa; phylum Chordata; class Mammalia; order Lagomorpha; family Leporidae; genus Oryctolagus; species Oryctolagus cuniculus. The sequence continues at coordinate 26,537,724 of NC_091445.1, forward strand.
CTAACCTTTATACATAGCAGTGTTCCTTTTTAATTTCCTACCCATTTTACTTAAGCGTTAACCTGAAGGGACATATTTTTTTGGGGGGGCAGTTTATACAGCAGTAAAATGCTTAGGGTTTTAAATCACACTGATAATTTAGTGGTGTTCAAAAAAAGGAGGGCTGGTGTTGTGGCGTAGTGAGGTTAGTCCTTGCCTGCAAAGCTGGAATCCTGTATCAAACTGCTGGTTTGTGTCCTGACTGCTCTACTTCTGATCCAGCTCCCTGCTAATGTGCCTGGAAAACAGAAGATCATAGCCCAAAAGCTTGGAACTCTGACACCAATGTGGAAGACCTGGATAGATTTCCTCAATCCTGGCTTTAGATCAGCCCAGTCCTGGCCCTTGCAACCAGGATAGGGAACTAGCAGAGGGAAAATCTGTCTGTCTGTCTGTCTCTTCCTTTCTGTCTGACTCTCCCACTCTCTTTCTTTTATTTTTTTAAGATTTATTTATTTATTTATTTGAAAGACAGAGTTACACAGAGAGAGGAGAGGCAGAGAGAGAGAGAGAGAGAGAGAGAGAGAGAGATCTTCCATCCACTGGTTCACTCCCCAATTGGCAGCAACGGCTGGAGCTGTGCTGATCCGAAGCCAGGAACCAGGAGCTTCTTCTGGATCTCCCACGCGGGTGCAGGGGCCCAAGGACTTGGGCCATCTTCTACTGCTTTCCCAGGCCATAGCAGAGAGCTGGATCCGAAGAGGAGCAGCCAGGACTTGAACCGGCACCCATATGGGATGCCAGCACTGCAGGCAGTGGCTTTACCCCCTAGGCCATAGTGCCGGCCCCTCCCCCTCTCTTTCTGTCAATTTGCCTTTCAAATAAAAAAATATAAAATAATAAAAATAAAAAAATAAGATCATCACATAAAATTAATTTCAGAATTTCTTCTTGATTCTTTATTTGGAAGTGATTCCTCGACTCCAGTTTCTTGATGATTGTTTTTAAATAAGAAGCGGCTTACATTTGTGGCCTGACTTGAAAAGCAAGGTAGCCGGAATTCTCAGCCAGTCTTGTACAGAAACATAGCTCACCGAGAGCCTGGAAGGACTGGATTTCTGCTTGTATCAATTCTCTCTCAAGAGAAAGGCATATTGGCTGTTTACTTCCCTTTCCACTTCTGGGGGTACCACTGCTGTTGCTTCTGGTTGACACAGTCAGCTCAGCTTCAATTCACCGAACTCTTAGGGCACAATTTAGTATCTGGTAAAGCCTAAAGGTAAGTACACATCCCGGCCAATATTTCATGCTGGAATATTCCCCATCCACCTATGTTATGAAGAGTGATCTTCATAGAGGTAGTTGCACTCCATTCTCTAAATTGTTTTTAAATGTCCTTGTGGCTAGCTTAAGTCAATAGAGCACTGTAGTGCACCCTTTGAGAAATCTCCTGTCTCACTTCTCAATACTCTCCTTTTTTTTCCTTTTCATTTTAAGCAAGAGAACTCACCGACATCTACCGTGTAGTTATCTGTGATCTATTGGTCCAACTCTGCTGGATTAATGCCAGATTTCAACACTTAGCTCCCCACTGGCGAACTACTTTCCCACCAGTGGTTAAAAAATGATCACTTTTACGCTTAAGCACACACATTGACATCTCCTGTCTTGAATTCCACTGAAAAAGAAGAAAAATAGCTAGAGAAGTCTACCCCGGCAGCCCCCTCTGGCAGGGATTCGAAAGTAAAAGAGCATTTCCAATTTCAGTCAAAACCAACTGGTTCAGAAAAGTTCAGGTACTTCAGAAGTTAACACAGGGCTCCCTTTGGTCCCATCAGGATTGATATTCCTATCTGCCCAGTTTGCTTTTACTCAGGTCCGCTGTGTTGTTATTACTTATAGAAAATGTTGCCTCAGCTGGAAAGCGGAATCATATCAGAAACCATTTTGAGAGGAGTTTAATGATGATATTTCTGTGGGACAAAAGGGAAAGAGTGCCCCCTCAGGATTTCTTTAAAATCCATAAAGCCAGGGTTTGAAAAGAACATGATTGGAATGCAGCAAGAAACCTATCCTTAACAATCCCCCTTCAATGAATTGCTTCCTGGTTGTTCTTTAAATGGCAACCCTTCATAGCGCTGGGCGTCTTTACAGGCTGGAAAAATGGGAGCTTTCTCGTGAAACTAATACTATTAGTTTCACACAAAGAAACGAAGTACATTATCTTCCTTTTGCCCCTCTTTTTGGATGAATTTCTAAGCTTTGGTCAAGAAATTTTTATTTTTTTGTTCTCAAGGGCAAATGAGATAAGAAACCCTGAAATTATAAAAAAGTGCCACTTGAATGTTCTTAAAAAGGCTTATTTTCTTGAAGTTTTTGTATTTTCCTTGATTTTTTTTAAAAGGTAATGAAAAAAGCAGATAGAATTTTTGGACTACTGTAGGTTCTTCATGAGTTATCAGCTAAAAGGAGACCAAAAATACTACATTATTTTGATAAGGCTTTAAGTGAAATCAAATCCTGTAATTTTCATAATTATTTATAGAAAGAATATCTAAGTAGGTAAGTTGGAGCTAACAAAATATAGTGGAACTAGAGAAAAGGCATAACAAAACTAATAAGCAGGAAAGAGTAGAAACTGGCGTGCAGTCAGTTGCTGCCCTGTATGAGAAAGTTTGCCAGAGCAATGACGGATTCACAGAAGAAATCTGTAGCCTGGGCAGTTAGAGAAGTTTTCAGGAACAAACGTTCCTGCGGAAGGAATTCTAAGAAATAGAGAGGTCATGTTCATGTTAGAGGCCATATCTTCATTTTCTATCTTGTTAGGATCAAGAAATTAACACTTCTGTGAAGTAACTGCAATCAAAGAACCCCAGAGTACTTACTCTGAGTTATGGGGGATAAATATATTTTAAGTATATATGGTCAGAAAGGAACCTAAAGAGGCTCTATAGAATGGAAAAAGAAGAGAGAAAAATGAGAACATTGTGTCTTTACAAAGAAGTCAACATTCAGCAGGAGAAAATCATGATCAATTATACTGCAGTGCCAATTTCAAGGAGAAGGATAAAGGGACACATGTACTGAGACAATCAGGGAAATCTGTAATAAGGAAAGTTTTGTTGACCTTAAGGCAATTTCGGTGGAGTGGCTGATGAAGTTTAAACACATAAATAAAAAGTCAGGGATGATAATTAGATGCAATTACGTACAAACTAGAAAAGCAACTCCAAGAAGAAAGGATGGCATGGTGTGCATTTGTCTATGTGTATATTGTCATATTTCTGATGTTTTACAAAATTTAACAATAAAATTTCTTCTTTTTTGAATTAAAAGGAAATTTGGAACAATTGTTAGTGAAATTCTAGAGAGTAGATATTTGGAAGTTATAACTTTCAAGACTAGAAAAAATCTAATAAAATGCAATATTAGAGTAATGAACTTCAGAGAGGAGAAATCAGTATCTCAGTCTGAGATCATAGGGGAAGATGAACCAAAACCAGAAGAAGATTCAAATACGAATGAGGATAAACTTATGACACCAATGGAATGACCTTGATCAACTTAATGGACATTGGAAGTAAAAGTGGAGATAAGAATGGACATTGAGAAAAAGCCAGGAAGGTGGGATTGTATTTATAGCCAAGAGCAGGAGATGAGGAGAACTAATAACAAACCCAAAAACAAAAGTTGAAATTTCATAGTCTGAACTTTTGGAAATCTATGTTTGCTCTGTTTACAAAGAAATACGCATCTCCTGTGGTGCAAGATTTCTTTTAACCAATTGATTGATTTCTTGGAAAAACAGAGTGATAAATAGAGAAAAGGAGAGATGGAGAAAGAGAGAGAGAGAGAGAATATCATCCATCCACTGATTAATTCTCCATATGGACGAAAGAGCCAATGTTGGTCAGGCCAAAGCCAAGAGCCAGTGCTAGGCGAGGCCAAAGCCAAGAGCCTGGAACTCCATCCACATGGATGACAAAGACCCAAGTACTCAGGACCACACCTCCACAGCCATCCAAAGCCCTTGAGCAGGAGCTATTTCAAAGCAAATTAGCTAGAACTCAAAAACTGTGACTCCAATGTGGAATGGCTGTGTGGCAACAAATGCTTAATGTGCTTTGACAACAATGATGGTCCTGGTGGGGCAATTTTAAGAGCTGAAAAATCTTTACCAACTCCTAGCCCTGCAATAGGCTTTGAGTTTTTCATATTTTTACTATCTTAGAATGACGGGTAGAGATCTCTGTTAAAGTGAATGTATTAGTCCACTTTTTGCCATAATATCACAAAGTGGATAAGTTTTTTTTTTTTTTCTGACAGGCAGAGTGGACAGTGAGAGAGAGAGACAGAGAGAGAAAGGTCTTCCTTTTGCCGTTGGTTCACCCTCCAATGGCCGCCGCTGCAGCCGGCGCACCGCGCTGATCCTGGCAGGAGCCAGGAGCCAGGTGCTTTTTCCTGGTCTCCCATGGGGTGCAGGGCCCAAGCACCTGGGCCATCCTCCACTGCACTCCCTGGCCATAGCAGAGAGCTGGCCTGGAAGAGGGGCAACCGGGACAGAATCCGGCGCCCCAACCGGGACTAGAACCCGGTGTGCCGGCGCCGCAAGGTGGAGGATTAGCCTATTGAGCCACGGCGCCGGCTAACAAAGTGGATAAGTTTGAAGACAGCTAGTTCATGATTCTGGTCCATGGTGGAGGGACTGTATCTGGTGATGACCTTTTTGCTGATAGAGTTCCAATGTGGCTTATTACACGATGAGAGTCCAGGAGTGATGTATCCTCTATTCTCTCTTATAAAGCTATTGTTATCTAATCATGGGGGTACTGCTGACTCAATCTGATCCTAACCACCTTTCCAAAGCCCCATCTCAAAACAACATAGCAGGAATATGTTTCCATCCCCTTAATACATCACACTGGGTGTATTTCAAAGGAGAAAGCCACCATTCAAACCATTGCATGGTATCAAAATGGCTACTGTAATGCTTGCATTGCCAACTACTAAATCTATAATATCTTGGAGATCCAATGTAGCTGAATAGTGAGAAGCTGCACTGACCTTAGCCATGGAAGGATACCAGAAAAACAAAGGAAAGACCACATTTCTAGAGGGCTAACTGACAGAAATTTTCAGTGGAGAAATGACAGAACAGAGACTCTGTGGGGCAGTGATGAAAGAGACCTGACATGCTATGGTCGGCTGAGCTGCCAACCATTCCCACCCCTGCCCCTATATAGCCCGCTGCCTGCTATCTTTTCAAGTCAAGGTAGAAGAATTTGCTGTGTGCCCTGCCACCAGCAGCTTTAACTGATGGGGAATTCCACAGATCTGCATTGGCTTCATCTCCAGCTTGGGGAGTGGACTGGAGTCTGAGCTACTACTTTGCTCTGAAAAAGGAAGTCGCATTACCTCCCTCTCCTCTCCTAGCATCACCCCTCACAAAGTGCCAGGTTTAATTAGCTATGTAGAGCTGATCCACTGCCACCAGAAGCAACCAAAGCCAGAATCAGGGCACTTTATGGGGTACTATTCCCAACATCTGACTCCCACCTGGGAGATCTGGGTAATGATCCCACTGTACCCTATAACACAACAATGTAACAATCGGGTCTAATTTCCTCAACCCAATGGGAACTAGGGAAGAACCTGACTGCATTCCACTGCTCTGGATCCATACTTGCCTGTGCAAAAATCTCCCCTGTACCGTGTAGTCACCCTATAGGACTGGAGCAGGATTCAGTTAGCATTCTAATCCCAAACTAAGGCTTTTAGTGTTCTAAGCTGCAGCACCAATTGCACTCTCCCTGTGGAAGGGACCATTTGCATGCACACAGAACCGGAGCCTCAGCTGCTGGTGCCACAAACCCCAGCAATACTCAAGCTTGCCAGTGGCATGAGGGTATGGCTTCCTTTGTGCCTCTCAACACCAAGAATGAGTCCCTGAGTATCATAATCCCAAGTGTTAACAGACACTGATTTCTTTGGGGACTGAAGATGCACACTCTGAGAAACCCACATTCACCTAAAAGGCACATTTCTACCCCTAAAAACTGCTTCAGATTGGATCATAGTGTCACATATAGACACAGCAATGAATCAAAGATTTCACTTCTTGGCTTATCTAGTACAAAAGCTAAAGCAACAAGCGAAGTGATACCCTGCAATCCATTTAAACCATAAACTCTCTACCAACAATACTTACCCCCAAAGAAGTTAGAATTACATCAGATACACAGTCATCAACAGAGGGACACAGGAAACATGAAGAAGCAGGGTAACAAGACACTTCCCAAAGAATACAATAATTTTCAAGAAGCAGATCCTGAGCTAAAGGAAATCTATGAAATGTCAGAAATAGAATTCAAAAATAATAATTGTAAATTATATAAATTCTCTAAGGAGATAGAAATCATTAAGTAGAACGAAAGAGAAATTTTAGAGATGAAAACGTCACTCAATGAAATTGAAAGTACAATTGAGCATTTCAGCAACAGAATAGACCAAGTGGAGGAAAGGAAATCTGATTTGGAGGACAATATTTGAAATAATCCAATCAGACAAAACTAAAGATAAAAGAATTAAAAAGAATTTAAAAAGTCTATGTGAAATGCTGGATAACTTTTAGCAGTCAAATATTCATATTAAAATGATTCCTGTTGGAGAAGAGAAGGGAAAAAAGGTTGAGAACCTGCAAAGTGAAATAATAGCTGAAAACTTCCCAAATCTTTGAATAGACATGGACATCCAGGTACAGAAGCTCTGAGAAGCACCAGCGTTGTGGTGTAGCAGGTAAAGCCACCACCTGCAGTGCCTTCATCCCATATGGGCACCAGTTCGAGTCCCGGCTGCTCCACTTCCTATCCAACTCTGTTATTGCCTGGGAAAGCAGTAGAAGATGGCCCAAGTCCTTGGATCCCTGCACCAGCATGGGAGACCCAGAAGAAGCTCCTGGCTCCTGACTTCAGGTCAGCACAGCTCTGACCATTGCTGCCAATTGGGGAGTGAACCAGCAGATGGAAGACCTTTCTCTCTGCCTCTCCTTCTCTCTCTGTGTAACTCTTCCTTTAAAATAGATAAATAAATCTTAAAAAAAAAAGAAGGTCTGATGACCCCAAGCAGATTCAATCAAAAATGTCTTCTCCAAGGTATATTATAGTCAAATTGTCACAGTAAGACGTGGCTCACTAGGCTAATCCTCCACCTGTGGCGCTGGCACCCCGGGTTCCAGTCTGGGTTGGGATGCCGGATTCTGTCCTGGTTGCTCCTCTTCCAGTCCAGCTCTCTGCTGTGGCCCAGGAGTGCAGTGGAGGATGGCCCAGGTCCTTAGGCCATGCTCCCGCATGGGAGACCAGGAGGAAGCACCTGGCTCCTGGCTTCAGGTCAGCGCAGCGCGCCAGCCGTAGCGGCCACTTGGTGGGGTGAACCAACGGACAAAAGGAAGACCTTTCTCTCTGTCTCTCTCTCTCACTGTCTAATTCTGCCTGTCAAAAAAAAAAAAGTTGTCACAGTAAGAAAAAAGTGTGAAGTTACTGAGAGCAGACTTCTCAATGGAAAACTTACAGGCCAAAAAGAAGAGCATGGGATGATATACTAAAGGTCTTAAAAATATATATCCTTTAGAACTGAAGGAGAAATAAAATATTATAAGGTATTTCCCAGATAAGCAAAACAGAGAATTCACCAGCAGCAGCCCAATCTTATGAGAACTTATATAGAGAGTCCTATGTTAGGAGCAAGCATCATGAGAACATGTATTACCAAATTCACTAAAAAAAGCAGAGATAATCAGCAACCAATCAACAAAATAACAGGTGTTAGTTCTTCTCTATCTGTATTAATCTTGAATGTAAATAGATTAATTTCTCTAGCCAAAAGATTTAGGTTGGCTGAATGGATAAAAAACCAAGACTCAACTCTATGCTGCCTACAAGAAACTCACTTCACAAACAAGGATACACATAGACTGAAAATGAAGGGCTGGAAAAAGATATACCACACAAATAGAAAACACAAGCTAGCAGAAGTAGCTATAATCATATCAAATAAAATAGGCTTTAAATAAAAGAACTAAGAAGACATTATATGTTGATGAAATGATCAATTTAGCAAGGAGATATAATAGTGATAAATAGATATGTATATGTATCATAGTTGAACCATACTGTTGAACAAATGGACCTAGCAGAATTTATAGAACATTTCACCCAACAGATACATAACACATACTCTTCTCATCAGCACTTGAATATTTTCTAGGATACAACATGTATTAGACCACAAATCAAGTCTCAGTGGATTTAAAAAGTTTGAAATCATACCATGTATCCTTTCAGACCACAGGGGAATAAAAATGAAATCAACAACAAAGAGAACAATAGAATACATACTAATGCATGGAAAACAGCCAACATGCTACTGAACAATCCATAGGTGATTGAAGCAATTAAAAAAGAGATCAAAAACTTTCTTGAAACAAATGAAAATAAAAACACAGCATATAAAAATCTGTGGAATACAGTAAAAGAACTATTAAGAAGGAAGGTTACAGTGTAAAGAGCTCACACTAAAAAAAGAGACGTTCTTAAATAATTGATGCATCATGAAGATTTAGAAAAACAAGAAGAATCCAAAACCCAAAGTAATGTTAAGTAAGAAATAATAGAAAAAAAATCAGAGCAGAAATGAATGGAATAGAAACTAAAAATACAACACAAAGATAACAAAATAAAAACTGTTTTTTGAGATGATAAGCAAAATAGACAAACCTTTAGCAAGACTAACAAAGAAAAAGTGAGAAAAAACTAAATTATAATAAATAAATAAATAAATAAATAAATAAAATTAGAGATGAAAAAGGAGACATTACAACTGACACTACTGAAATAGATATGATCATATGAAACTGATATGAAAAATTATATGCTAACAAATGGGAAAACCTCAAAGGAATGGTAAATTTCTGAATAAATATAATCTATGAAGACTAAATCAAGAAGATATAGAACATTTAAACAGACCCATTATAAGCAATGAGATTGAAGCACTCAGTAATTAAATCTCCCATCAAGGAAAAGTCTAGTACCTAAAGGTTTTACTGCCTAATTCTACAAAATTTTTAAAGAGGAATTAACTCCAATACTTTTCTAACTATTCTGAAGTATTATAGAATGTAACTAGGCCAAACTTTTTTTTTAAGAGGCTAGCATCACTCTGATACCAAGCCAAGCAAAGATACATCAAGCAAACTACAAGTCCGGATCCTTAATGAAAATGGATGTAAAAATCCTCAACAAAATACAGCAAACCATGGAGCTGGTGTTGTCACATGATAGGTTAAGTCACTGCCTGCACCGCTGGCATCACTTATGGGTTCTGTTTCAAACCCCAGCTGCTACTTTTCTGATCCAGCTCCCTGTTAATGTGCCTGAAAAAGCAATGAAAAATTGAACTTGGGACCCTGACATGTGGGAGACTTGACAAACACACCCAGACCTTACATTGGATAAAGGATAATCTCCTCAATAAGCAGAGCTGACAGAACTGGGAGTATGCATGTGGAAGAATAAAATTAGATCCCTACCTATCATCATATGCAAAAGTCAACTTAAGATGAATTAAAGACCTAAATTTGAGATCTGAGACTATGAACTTACTGGAAGAAAATGTAGAGGAACACTTTAAGAGGTTGGTGTAGGTGATGTCTTCTTGGCTAAGCACTGAAAGCACAGGAAACAAAAGCAAAACTAAACAAATGGGATTATCACAGAGGTGTCCGCACATAAAAAAGTGACAAACCAAACAGAAAAAAAAGTGACAACCAACAGAAGCGAGGAAATATTTGCATGCTGCTTATCTGACAAAAGATTAATATCTAGAAAATATCACCAACTCAAAATACTCAACAATCAAAAAACAATCCAGTAAAGAAATAGGCAAAGGACCACAACAGACAGATCTCAAAAGAATACAAATGGCCAACAAATATATGAAAAAATGCTTAACATCAGTAGCCATCAGGGAACTGCAAATCGAAACTACAATGAGATTTCACCTAATGCTGATAGAATGGCTATTATTCAAAAGACAGAAAGTAGCAAACGTTGGCAAGGATGTGGAGACAGGGGAACACTTACACACTGTTGGTGGAAATGTAAATTAGTACAGCCACTATGGAAAAGAGTGTGGAGATTCTTACAAAACTAGAAATAGACTTGCTATATGACCCAGAAGACATGAACACATTTTATCAAAGAGATACCTGCACCACCAGGTTGACAGAAGCACTGTTCACAATAGCCAAAATATGGAATCAACCAAAATGTCCATTATCAGATGAATATATAATGAAAATGTGATATTTGTACACACACATACACACACACAGGAATATTTTTCAGCTCCAAGAAAGAATGAAATGCTACCATTTACACCAAAATGGTTGTAATTGGAGGACATGATATTGAGTGACTTAAGCCAGAAACAGAAAGACAAAATGCACACTCTCCCTTAAATGTGGAAGCTAAAATTGAAAAAAAGAAAAAAATATCAACAGCAGAAAACAAAAGAAAGGAAATGCTGTGTGTATCAGTATTGTTTTAATAAATTTTGTCAAATTTTGTTTTATATTTTTGTCAAATCAATGGTTAAGAATGATATACTACTAAATTTTGATGCTCTGTGATTATTTTAAAGTGCACTGTATAATAGCAAAATATTTCAATTTGGTTATTGTTTGTAGCCCTTGCTTATATTCCTGCTGAGCTAAGTTTTTTTTTTTTTTTTTTTTTTTTTTTTTTTTTTTTTTTTTTTACTTTTGATTTGTTGAACACTGTATTTGGTGGAACATTAAACTTTTGAGTATAATGTCTATTAAAAATAGGGTATTTCAAAACTTAAAAAGATAGAAAGCAAGTAAGCAAGAAAGAAAAACAGAGGCATGAGAAAGGGAGGGAAGAAGGGAGGAAGAGAAATATCTTTATAACCTTACAATTGTATCAAAGCATTATGTTAAGTCTGTTCCCAGAGCATTCTGAATAGCCTTTTTTGTCTATAAATCATCTTCCCCCTGTCTCATGATGAATGAATATACCTAGGGCCAAGCTTCTGTCCATGAGCCCCTCTAATAAATGACATTCTATGCAAAAAAATAAACAAATTTGCACATTTTAACTGAAAAAACATGCTTATTGTAAGTACTCTTCAATAGTGAATCTCTCGAACTTATATAATGCCACTCAGCTAATTTTCCAGAGGAGAGCCTCAGTACTGTCTTTAACACCACACTAGGTTATAGCTACTTTATTGTTTATGTGGACAGATGGTTACTCAGTTATAAAAGTGAACTATGAGAGGCCAGCTCTTTGGTGTAGTAGGCTAAGCCTCTACCTGTGGTGCCAGCATCCTATATGGGCACTGGTTCATGTCCTGGCTGCTCTTCTTCCAATCCACCTCCCTGCGTTTGGCCTGGGAAAGCAGTAGAAGATGGCACAAATGTGTGGGCCCCTACACACATGTGAGAGATGGAGAAGAAGTTCCTGGCTCCTGGCTTTGGATCGGCCCAGCTCTGGCCATTGTAGCCATCTGGGGAGGAAACCAGTGGAAAGAAGACCTTTCTCTCGGTCTCTCCCTCTCTGTAACTCTACCTACCAAATAAATAAATACTTAAAAATAAAATAAAATATATTTGTACTAGCTTATGTAAATTTAACTATATCCCTATTACTTCTTAATAATTGCTAGTTATTCATAGTTGTATTTTTGTTCATTTTTAAATATTTAAATGTCTATTACTTTTATTTACAAGAAAGAGAGATGGCCGGGGGTGTGGAGAGCGAGAAAGAGAGAGAGAAACTCCTCTTTATTTGAGAGAAAGAGAGATTTTTGGGTGCAGAGGAGAGGAGAAAATCTCCCATCTGCTGGTGCATTTGCAAAATTCTTGCAAAAGCCAAGGATGGGAGAGGCTGAAGCCAGGAGGCTGGTACTCAATATGGATCATCCACGTGGGTGGCAGGGACCCAAGTAGTTGAATCATGTTCTCCCAAGATACATTGGCAGGAAGCTGGATTATAAGCATTGTGACTGGACCTCATAACAGCATTCCAGATGGGATGTGGGCTTTCTGAGCAGCTGCTTAACCCGCTTCACCACAATGCGGACATTTGTTTATATATAAAATCAGAAGTATGTTCAAATAACAAGCAGGTCTCTGCTCTTCCGAATTCAAAATATAAATTTATTTCACATAAAATACACTAGAAGTTGGGTCTAGCATTGTGGTTTGGGGTTTAAGCCACCACTTAGAACAACCATTTGAGTTCTGGTTACTCCACTTTCCATCCAGCTCCCTGCTGATGTGCCCAGGAAAGCAGAAGGTGACCCAAGTACTCGATTCCCTGCTATCTACCTGTGAGACCAGGATGTAGTTCTGAAATCCTGGTTTCAGTCTGGTCCAGACCCAGCCATTGTGGCCATTTAGGATGGAAGATTTCTCTCTCTCTCTCTTTCTCCCCTTCTCTGTCACTCTGCCTTTCAATTGAGTAGATGAATCATTTTTTAAAAAAACCACGCACATGCGTGCATGCACACACACACACACACACATGAAACATAAAGGACTTTAAGAACTTGTAGGACTATAAAGTTTTCCTATCATTTTATATGTGACACTCAAATTTTCAATATTAGACTCTAAAGATGAAAACCAATATTAGGTGGCAGCGATGACATTTGGAGGGACTGCGTTCCCTGTGGAAGTTGCAAATTTGCCTCTGATACGAGATGAATGCTTGTTAAAACAAAACACTTCCATTGCTTTCCAAAACATATCAGCGCTGTTTGACGTCTCTTAAAAAATATCTTTCCTGGTGATCAGTTTATGAGTCTTTCAGAGTGAAAACCTGGAATCCACCGTCTGCAGTTAGGACTCTCCCAACAGAGGCAGCTTCCTGAGCATGAGCCCGCGAGGCTCCCAGGGGACTGAGCTCCTGGCAGTGCTGAGCAGGCATGGTGCCAGAACTTTCCTTCAGCCTTGTGTGAGTTTAGTTACATGTACATGTGGTCCTCTCGATTTTTTGAACAACAGTTTTGGTTTAGGTTTACTTATCTATTATTTTTTTTTGATAAACTCCTGCCTGCCCTGGTAGAACAAAATCTGACTATTACCCATTAAACTATCTTCAGTCTGTCACATTCTTGGTTCTATTGTGTTTTACTTCCCAATCTGGAACGATACAATGACTCTGATTGTTAGTGTGCATAAAGCTACTAGAAGCCACCCAGAAAATAAAATTAAACAGAAACCAAGCAAAACACCTAGCTATCCTGATTTTTCAGTTTATTAGAAGTTTACCAATTGCCTGCTTCATTTACAATATTCCAAATATTATTGATAACTACATAAATATGGAGGGAACTCTTTTTATACATCCTCAAAATTAAAATACAATTATGTTATTTTGTAAATACTGCAGTTTTTTCCCTAAGTCCTCAATCGGCTGCCTTCCTGTCTGATTTTATTGGGAGACAGCATAAGTGAAAATTACAATCACAGAAATTTGCAATGGAGACCTACCCTAGCCACTCAGATTTGAGAAACATAAGCATCTGGATAAATGGAGCAATTTCAAGCATCTGTTGCTTTAAGTGATGTGAAGACTAGTGTAGTCTTGTAGAAGAGACTTTTTTTTTTTTTTTTTTGACAGGCAGAGTTGACAGTGAGAGTGAAAGACAGAGAGAGAGTTATAGACAGTGAGAGAGAAACAGAGAGAAAGGTCTTCCTTCCATTGGTTCACTCCCCTAATGGCCACCACAGCCGGCACTGTGCCAATCCAAAGCCAGGAGCCAGGTGCTTCCTCCTGGTCTCCCATGCGGGTGCAGGGCCCAAGCACTTGGGTCATCCTCTACTGCACTCCTGGGCCACAGCAGAGAGCTGGACTGGAAGAGGAGCAACCGGGACTAGTACCCATTGCCCCAACTGGGACTAGAACCCGGGGTGCAGGCGCTACAGGCAGAGGATTAGCCAAGTGAGCCACGGCACCGGCTGTAGAGGAGAACTTTAGATCAGTGTGTCACACTTACATTCTGATGTGTCTTCATGCCTGCACCAACACTAAGACACCAAGCAGTTTAAAATGGCTCACTTTGTAATGAAGAATGGGTGAAGTGCCAGTTAGTTTGGTTATCAAGTATTCCTAAGAGCCACAATAGAACAAGAAGGAAAATGACTCCAACAGTTCTGGTAACTTGAAAGTAATAGTAGCAAAATTTCACTTAGTGACTTTTTATTCCAGTAGTTTCAGAATGAGACTTGATTCCTGCTTCACTTTCCCATAAGCTTTGGAATTTAATTTTAAGTTCTAATAAATTGCTGTTTATGCACACATGTAATCAGTTGATCACATATTTGGAAATACACATGTGATTACTTTCAGCAGAACAGATTTTTTGCAAAGCAAGCTTCATCGAGTCACCAGCTTCCGAATCAGTTTTGTGTTAGTGTGTCTAATTGGCAGACCTGACCCCTGGCCTGAAATCCAACTTTAAGGGAGCCCTGGAAATTAGGATTCTCATTTTCATCTTGAATATTTTTTTTTATCGTTGCAAGGCCTGAGTTGCTCCCACAAAGGTATCCCACAGTACGGTTGCTTGCAGGAGAGAGTGGGGATTGTTTTCTCCTATAGTGGCCTCCAGCTGAATGCCCAGGCTGCCAGGAGGCTGCGCTCTGCCACTCATTCCCGGCCTGCATCTTGGCTTTCGCAGGCTCTGCAATCCCAGTCACGTGTTTCAGTTCAGAGGAAGGCGTAAAAAGAAGTGGGCTACCTTTGACACCACCGATGACTCAAAAGCTGTAACAATTGTTCTCCTCAAACACTATTTTAAGGGAGGTTAGTGTCTTAATCCATTTGTGCTACTAAAGGTAATAAATCTTCTGACACTGGGTAATTTATAAAGAACAGACAATTATTTCTCACTGATTTGGAGACTTGGAAGTTCAAGTTCAAGTTACCAGCAGGTGTGTCTGGTGAGGGCTGTTTTATGCAATTAAGATGTTGCCTTTGTCCTGTGTCCTCCTGAGCGGAGGAACCCACTACACAGACTCCATTCCTTTTCCTGAAACCTCCCTCATGACGTGTTTATTTGAAAGGCAGAGTTACAGAGAGAGAGAGGGGCAGGGGAGAAAGCTAGAAAGAATTTTTAATCTGCCGGTTCACACCCCAGATGGCCACAAGAGCCAGGGCTGGGCTAGAACAAAGCAGGAACCAGGAGCTTCGTCTGGGTCTCCCTTGTGGGTACAAGGTTCCAAGCACTTGGGCCATCTTACGCTGGTTTTCTTAGGCCATTCGCAGAGAGCTGGGTTGGAAGCAGAGCAGCCAGGACACAAACTGGTGCCAACTTGGGATGCTGGCATTGCAGGCAGTGGCTTTACCCACTGCACCACAACTCAGGGCCCAGGTCTCAGCTCTTAATGCTACCATATTAAAAATTAAGTTCCTACATATTCATTTGAGGGACACTTTCAGACAATAACAGCCAAGAAATGCCATGTCTGTCTGGGCAGTGATGTGTTCTGCTACAACTCTATTAGTATGAATGGAGAGAAGACCCACCTGTCTATGACACAGAAGCCCTTGCTCCTATTTGGATAATTCCCAGTTCTTAGTAAAGCTGTTGAAAGCTGCCGAGTAATTGCACGCACCTTTGAAAAACAGGTTTAAGTTCCTTATGGAGTTTCCATAAATTAATGCTCTACAATGGAAATCAGAGACCTACAAAACATAAAATGTGCATTTCAGAAGCTGTAATATCTTAACAATGTATTTTTATAACACAACTGATTTATGTCAGACATATCAAGTTCTTCATGACAGATTAAAAAAATCTGAGTAGAACTATGTTGATCAGACGCATTACAGTGGCTCTTGGGTCTGTAAGGGTTTAGATTATCTGTCATTAACGACCAACAAATGGAATACTGTTTGCTCATTTACCTCTTTAATAAATAATTATTGAGTACCTATCTTCAGATCTCTGAGTAAGGAATGATAAAATGACATGATAACTACTCTCAAGGTGTTTAAAATTTAACAAGAAATATAACATATACAAACATAACCTTCATAAAGAAATCTACACAGATAAAATATAACCCATGACCCTCTTCTCTTGATTTCCAGAGGTACATAGAGCTTAGAAAAGAGGGTATCATCAGTGCTAGTTGAGTTCTAGCTCTGGAAATATTTAAAAAATTTTGCTTTACCTTGGAGAATCCCTTTTCTATGAGGAACAATTGATGAGAGAGGGCTATTTTAATATTTTTTCATAACTACTTGTGATTTTCAACATCTGTTTCTCAGTAATCTTCCAGCCTCAGTGAAAGGAGTTCAGAAAGCCCCAAACAGTTGTGTCTCTTCAAAGGGAGGTAAGGAGACTGTCGGATGTCAATCTCCTCGTCCAACCGCCATTGAAAGTGACAGCCACAAATCATTCTGGACAGGAAGACTGAAAGTCTGTAAGTCAGCTGTGTTTTTTCCCTCTGGTTTTGAAGATGAAAAAATCTTCTCAAGCTATACATTAATGTGTAGTAATTGAAATATCTGGATCAGCTCACAGGCTGTCGGTCTCGTTGTGTATATACACACACTTAGCAGCCTAAGAACAGCCGTTTTCATGTTGGCATAGAAGAGAAACAGAAACTTACATGCTTTCCTGCCAGTGTGTGTACATGGGTGAAGACCCAGTGTTAAAGCATTGCAAGACCCTGGATTGTTTATATTTGTTAGACATGTGTCATAGATGTCACACTGACTTTGATATGATGAACTTTATTTTATGACTGATTTCTCAGGAAGTGTTTTGATAGATTTTGTAGACAAAACGTAGGCGACATTGATGCTCACTACATTAACTAAAACAGCTCATTTAAGACAATCCTTCTCATTCAAAATTCTAGATATTTTAGGGACTTTCTTGAATCAATCTGAGGGAAATCCATGATGTTAGGTACTACAGGCCAACAGATTTTCTTTTTTAATTTTAAATTACTTATTCATATTTATTGACATGATGAAAACTCTAAGCAAACTGGGTTTGGAAGGAACATTCCTCAATACAATCAAAGCAATCTATGAAAAACCCACAGCCATTTTTAAGTGTAGATTCATGTTTTTCACCAAATTTTGGAAATGTTTGTATTTTTATTTCTTCAAATATTATTTCTTCCTCTCTCTCTCTCTCCTCCTAGGATCCCACTATTTGTATATTGACATTTAATGATAAGTTTTTGATATTTGGTTTAGTTTTATTCACTTTGTTTCCTCTTCTTCAATTTGGACAATATAAAGTTATCTGTCTTCTATTTGTTGATTCTTTCTTCTTGTAAATATGCAGTTTAGTCTCTATTTTGAAAGCTTAGTTCTAGCTATTTTAAGTTCTGAATTTTTATAATTTGATCAATTATATTCTCTATTTGGTGAGATACTATTGTCATAATTTAAAAAATCTTTATACATGTCTTCCTTTGGTTTAACAAACATTTAAAGTAGAGGATTTAAATTATTTTCCTAGTAAGTCTGATGACCTTTAGAAGTAGTTTCTATTTTTTTCTCCCTTGCATATTGATTATTTTTTCTTTTTCTTTTTTTCAAGATTTGAATACTTTCTGATGAAAACTAGGCATATAAATATTACATTGTGGAAACTCTGGAAATTCTGTTTTTTCCTTCCTTCAGGATTTGTTTTTGTTCCTGTTTGTTTTTGTGAATTTTCTGAATGAATTCAGTAAGTCTGCAAACTTCATCCTGTGTGACCAGTGGATTATCTACTGAATTACCCTAAAGATCAGCTAATGTTCATAGATTTTCTTAAACACCTGACACCAATAATTCTCCCTGTCAACCGGCGCTGGCTCACTGGGCTAATCCTCCGCCTGCGGCGCTGGCACACCGGGTTCTAGTCCTGGCTGGGGTGCTGGATTCTGTCCCAGTTGCCCCTCTTCCCGGCCAGCTCTCTGGTGTGGCCCGGGAGTGCAGTGGAGGATGGCCCAAGTGCTTGGGCCCTGCACCCGCATGGGAGCCCAGGAGAAGCACCTGGCTCCTGGCTTCGGATCGGCGAGGTGCCCTAGCCATGGCGGCCATTTAGGGGGTGAACCAATGGAAGGAAGACCTTTCTCTCTGTCTCTCTCTCTCTCACTGTCTAACTCTGCCTGTCAAAAAAAAAATTCTCCCTATCTTTTTCAACTAATTCTCTGTGTGTGGCTTCATGATTTCAACACTTTGCCAGGCTGTTGAATACATTGCATTAACTTCTACTTACTTTTTTTTTTTTAATTTAATGAGCATAAATTTCCAAAGTACAGCTTATGGACCACAATAGCTCCTCCCCCCCGTATCTTCCCTCCCACCCACAACTTCTACTTACTTTTAAACAGAGCCTCAAGGTCATCCTGAAGTGAAATATTAGGAACGCTCAGGTCTTCACTACACAGGTATGAAGACCTGTGCCTATACAGAGTCCTGGACATGCATAGAAGTTTATGGAAGCATGTGATCTTCTGGGTTCGTAGAAATGTTTTGGAATTTTTTTCAGACTCTATGAACATATCACCTGCAGGCTACTCTTTTAAGATTTTGGATTAGTGTTTTGTTAGCTTTAATTCTTGTCCACTAGCACAGGGAGTTGCAAAGTGAAATAATCACCTGCATTTTGTTTTGTTCCAACACATTTTCCAGGGACAAGTCTTTTCATGATAGGTAGGCTCAGAGTGAGCTAAATAAAGACAGTTGTAAATGAGGTCTTCCACAGAATTATAGAATAGGTCAGATAATGAAAATTCTGTTGAAGTGGGGCTTTGGGGGAGTTCTGTCCCCTGTGTGGGCTGCCAGGCTAAGGGTTTTCATTGTGATTGCAGACTGGCAGATTTAAAGGTTACTACCAAGATGAGGAGTTGGGATTGTGATTAGGACAAGTTAAAATGCCAGAAACTCACTGTTGTCACTGAGATTCAACTTCTTTTATTGAACAAATATTATTGGAATATTAGAATTGCTATAAGACTTTGGGCTAATTTTCAGAACTCTGAAAAAGTTGACTTTGGCAATTTTTGTAATATTTCTAGTGGCTTTTATGTAGAGGCACATTTTTTGGAGGTTCCTACTCTGTTGTTCTCATTAAAAACACTCTTCAGAATGTATTTGCTTGAAAGGCAATTTTATTTCCCCTTTGTGATACAGTAAAAGATTTGAATTATTTTTTTGAATCAAACTGCTTTTTTTAAGCAGGAGGGATATTGCACAATGAGACCCATATCATTCTTAGCCATCATCTTGCCTGACAATATAATTGATTTAGCAATTCTTACAATAGGGTTCCATCAACATTATGAGAAAAAAAGAATCAAAGTAAATATCCAAGAAACATGAACTAGTGTCATAGTAACCTATAATGATATCACATACCAATAATCTACAAAAAAATCAACCTCAATAGGAAAGTATGGATTCTTAAGATACTGTTAGAAACCAGATTGTATGCTGATGTACGTTTTCCAAAATTGGAAGGAAACCACTAATCACGTTATTTTGAAGCATGACAGATGTCTTTTCTGCCTTTGTGTACTTGGAAGTAGTTAAAATGTAAAAGTGCCCTTTTGCAGATATGGATTGAATTCTAAGAGATAATGATTTTTATTTGTCAATTAAAATTTCTCAGTTGGAGAAAGATTGCTATCTCAAGTAGATAGTTTCCAAGCATATCAAAATCAGTGGTCTAGAGACGATAGTTTAACAAAATGTAATGTAAGTCTGGAAAAATCAGAAGCACATGCAATTAATGTAGTTCAAATGATAAAGTGGCTCTTATCAAATGTTTGTTGCAGTAGATTTGATGAACATGTTTGTTGAATTACAAAGGAAGAAGTTTAAACAATACAATTGAAAATTTCCACCAGGTGACTCGTGATAGAATATCTAGAGATGAGTCATATTTTATCCAACATTTAATAGTCATTCCTTCAAAGCGCCATCCTAAATTTTGAGAATGAAAGCAGAGAAAAGGTAATTAGATTTCCTTAGAGGGTTTGGGTAGGGAGGCAATTTTAAAAAGTAACTCAAAGCTCACCAACTCACAATTATTTTTATCTGATTAACTTTATGCTTTATCTCACTTGCCAAGTTATCCTTTGCATAATCTCTAAAACCCCGAACTGGTTGTCATCCAAAACTTCATTTGTTAGTTGGCTATTTGGAACTCAGAGTGCATTTTTCCACAAAAATAATGTTATTAATCGTAGCTTCGCCTTGGACCAGATCACAGATTTCTAAAAATAAATATGTGGTTAACACACAGTGATAGTGATAACTGTGATGGTAGGTTTGAGACATGAAAGCAGGTGGACTTGATTTAAAAGAGTTTCCTTTCCACTGTGTGGGGCCTGACCAACCTGGGTAAACACTTGAAGGAAAATAAGATTCTGTTTTTAACGTATAGCTATGTTCACTTAGACTTCCCTTTTAACTGTTTCTTGATGTCTTTTTCCCAGAAATACTCAACACCCTCAGCCAAACTCCCTAAATTTATAAACAACTTGAAGCTAACCTACTCTATGTACACCAACTTCTGTTATCTTTTCTGCACTAAAATCCTATTCAATGCTGGATGTTTGGCCTAGCAGCCTTGTGGGATGCCCATATCACATACAGGAGTGTCTGGATTCCAGTCCTGACTCTGCTCCCAATTCCAGATTCTTGCTACTGTGCACCCTGGGAGGCAGCAAGACTGGGCCCTAGTACTTGGGTCCCCTCCACTCATGAAGGAAACCTAGATAGGGTTCTGGGATCATGGATATGGCTCGTTCCAACCCTGGCTGCTATGAGCATTTTGGGGGTGAATCAGCAGATTCTTTCTCTGCCATTCAAGTAAATTTTTTTTAAAAAAAGATAAAATAACATTCTTCCTGCTGTTATCTAAAAGGCTAACAGAAGGAACCAATTCTCATAAAACTATGATGGTTACCTAGAGTTTGAAACAGTTAAATGCAGGAAGGATGGATGTCAATTACATATTAGCCTGAATCTGTGCTGTGTCATGTACTGGTTGCATGATGGTAGTTCCATTTCTAGCCATGTCTCCATTTATCCATCGACAAACAATAATTGCACCTGTGAAGCACTCCCTTATCTTTTTTGGGGCAAAGTAAATGACATATGATAGCAATGCATTTAGAGCTATGCCTTCAATAGTCATCAATCAATATCAATTTTTATTACAAATAAGAGTATTGAAATTTTGTTTTTCCTTCATTTTATTCTTTACGTTTGTAACGAAGGCATAAAAATTGCACACATTTATGGGAGACCAATTTTGAAATCCCATTATAACCAAGTAAAATGAACAAAAATAACAGGATGCCTAAAAGAAATTTTTGATCAAGATACAACAAACTAAGATTATCTTTGCCTGCAAGTAGATCCTTTCAGCATTTCCTAGCGTTTGCTGTCTTCAACAACAAACCAGAATTTGACTCTCCTCTAAGCTTCATTTGTTTGCTTTACTTGTTTAACAGTAGGTTCATGGATTAGTCCCTATTACTACTATAAAAACTTACCACAAATGTTGAGGCTTAAAACAACATAGGATTTTGGCATAGAGGGTAAAGCCACCACGTGTAATGCCGGCATCCCAAATGGTTCTCTCTGTTTCACTTCTGATCCAGCTCTCTACTAATGGCCTGGAAAAATCTATGGAAGATGACCCATGTTTCCATCCCTGCCTTCTTGCTCCTGGCTTTGGCCTGGCCTGGCGCTGACCATAAGGGCCAT
Organism: Oryctolagus cuniculus; assembly: GCF_964237555.1. NCBI lineage: Eukaryota > Metazoa > Chordata > Mammalia > Lagomorpha > Leporidae > Oryctolagus > Oryctolagus cuniculus. The sequence goes on from NC_091445.1 coordinate 26,559,521, forward strand.
CAGGGCAGTGAACCAGCGGGTGGAAGATTGATCTCTCTCTCTCTCTCTCTCTCTCTCCTTCTCTTTCTTTCTCTCTCTCCCTTTCTCTTTTCCTCTATTTCTGTAACTGACTTTCAAAATAAATAAGTAAACCTTTAAAATCAAAACAGCCCAGGGATGGGTATTTGGTATAACCATTAAGATGCCACTTAGGACAACTGCATCTCAGAGTGCCTGAGCTTGACTCCTGATTCTGCTCTCACTTCTAGCTTCAAGCAAATGTGCACCCTGGGAGGCTGCAGGTGATGGCTCAAGTAACTGGGTCCCTGCCACCTATTTGGAATTCTTGAATTGAGTTCCCAATCCTAGTTTTGGCCTGGCCCACAAACCCCAGCTATTGTGGCCATTTTGGGAGTGAACCAGTGAGTGGGCAATCTCTGTCCATCTCTCTCTCTCTCTCTCTCTCTCTCTCCTTCTTTGTTTCAAAGAAATAAATCTTTTAAAAAATTTTAATAAAACAAATTTAATCATATAATTCTGGTAGTCAGAGTTTAAAAATGTGTTTCACAGACTAGATTCAAATTGTTAGTAGAATTACTTTGGTTCTGGAGCTCTGGGAGAGATTTCTTTGTTTCTAGAGGTTGTTCACAGTCATTGGCTCATGTTCACCTTCCATTAGTGGCATCAGTCTGAGATGAGCGTCCATCAGTACATCTGTTTATTCTGGTATGGACCTTCTTGCCTCCTCCTTGTAAATCCCCTTGTGGTAACACTGGACGTACCTGGATAACCCAACATGATCTTTCCATTTCAACCCATGTGCAAAGTTCCTTTTTCCAACTAAGCTAACTTATTCCCAGGCTTGGATACTAGGCTGTGGATAGTTTGTGGCCTCTTTTTCTCTGTCTCCCTCAGTTCTATTATAACAGATAAGAGAAAACTAAATGAGGAGAAGACATGAAATGAAACAAATCATACATATATTTTATAATATATTGTGTGTATCACATATATATTTAATATGGAAAATAAGATGAAAGTGTCCCTTTACCACTGACTGTGCCAAGTTGTTTCATCATGTAATGTTCACAGTAATAAATGAAGTGTTTATTACTACTCTCATTTAGATTGAGGTGGAAACAGATTTTTTTGAGAACTGTATTCATTTGGACAGTGCCACAAAGTATGTAAGGGAAACACATTTAAACCAATGTTCTTTTTTTTCACACCAAAATTCTCACTTTCTCTATGCTAGTAAATAAACTTCACTTATGTTCCATCTATTCTTCTAAAACAATAGTTCTTAATTTCAAACTGTTCTGATGATCTGCCTTTGCAGATGTATAGCTTTCCGAAAAATAGGATAGCAGAATTATTTGAAAGAAATTTACAGGTGAATGAAACTCTGCTAGTTTCTCCCATAGTAATGAAGTAGCCTGGAATGAATAATTCACTTATCTCCTCTGATTATTCACTTTGGTATAAGACAATGATTAATGTGTGTACACATATATATATGATTTATACATGTTCAAGTGTGTGTATATTTTCAATAATTTAAAAACCCTGTAATCTCTGCTTTCTTAGCAATGTATATCCATACCTTAGTATAGTAGATTCTACATGGCTACATGTTCATTAGTACATTCCATCTATTTCATATACTATGAAAGAACATGTTTCTGAGAATTTGCAATATTTAAGTGATAGTTATTCTGGTTTTATAGATACAGATACATTATAGATATAGTTATATTTTGCACTAAAATTTCCTATGTATATTATTCCGTAGATCAAGTAATTAGAGCTGACTGTCAAATTGTATTTCCATAAAGGACTGAACTTTTGAATGATTGACTATAAGTACTTGAAAAAGGAAAATAAATATGTCGTAGTGAAGCTAGAAAGATGCTTAATGGAGCAGGTGTGTGACCCTCGAGTTAGGATGTCTGCACCCCACATCAGAGTTCCTTTGGTTGGATACCTGGCTCTGGCTCCTGACTCCAGTTTCCTGTGAATGGAGAGCCTGGTATGCAGTGGTGATGGTCCATGTAGTTTGATTCCTGCTATCAGCTTCGGAGTCCTTGACTGAATTCTTGGCTCTCAGCTTTGTACTGGCATGGCTTGGCTGTTGAGGGCACTGGGGGAGTGAAATAGTAGATGTGATTTCTCTCTCTCTCTCTATTTAACTCTCTCTGTGTCTCTCTCAAATAAATAAATATATAATTTAAAATATGGTTAAGTAATAAAAAAATAGGAAAGATTTGAATGAAAGATGAAGAGAATTTCCAGGAGATGGTACTTATTATACATTGTAATTTTGATAAAGGTAATTAGTAATTGGGTGTTGTATTGAACAATTCATATAATATTTGGGAGGGAAAAAAGGCAGAAGTGTAGTATGCAAACTAAATTTTACCTTAAATCTATTACACTAATTGATTTTCTAGAAGAGATAGGTATTTTATGTTTTCAAAAATGAATTTCACACTTACATTATTCCTGAAGTAGTCACAGTAACATTTTCATATAGAAATTCTATGCTATTGAATTACATTACCCGTGCATTATTCATACATGAGAACATGTTCTTGTTTACGTCAACTTTCTAGCTGAGCCTTTTGTACTTGTGAATTCCATTATGAGAATACAGCATTTTATCTTTTGGGGAAATGAGCAGCAAAAATAAATGGTAATTTTTCGCAGTCCTAATGTGAAATTGGTTGTTTTTCATAAGAAAGATGTACTTAAGCATATTATTACATAGTGTACTGGCCCAGGACTGAGCCCCACAGCAGGTAGCTGGGGATAGGACGGGAAAGGTTGACGTTTTGTTTCTCCTGGGAATGAAGGCCTTGACTGGGGGCTGGGGAGAGTAGAAGACCTGTGTCTTTGGCTACAGCCAACCAGAGTGAAGCCTTTGTCTCACTAAGTTGGGAGGATAGAGGGTGAGACAGGTCTTGGTCCCACCACTAATTCTTGCCTTTCTTACCACGTTTCTGTAAATGTTATTTAGTAGATATTTCCTAGTTTTCTGTTTTCCCTTATGATCTTATCAAGAGGCTTTAGTGGTTGCTTTTAAAAATAATTTTCCTCAATTTTGCCAGGGGGTAGGTTAGTGGGCTCCTCAGAGTGTTAAGCAGAAGCTGATCCCCCAAATCCAAACATAAAATTTTAAATGTGTCTTTTTATTATCAATTACAAAAATGGCATAAATTCTGTATTAAGGATCCTAACCACATAGGCCTTGATAGAATAATGTCATCAATATTATTATATAATAATAATTCCATATTCTATAATTAGACTTCTTCTCTCTGACCAATTGCTGTCTTTAGGATTAACCATTGCTGACTTAAAGTTAACAATTAAGGTTTTTTTCTTAAGATTTGTTTTATATATATTTATTTGAAAGGCAGAGTGGCAGAGAGAGGGAAATGCAGAGACAGGGAGAGATCTTCCATCTACTGGTTCAGCCTCCAAATACCTGCAACAGCTAGAGCCAGGAGAAAACCAGGAGCCTGGAACTCTAATGGGTTTCTCTCATGGATGGCAGGGACCCAAGTATTTGGACCATCATCAGCTGCTTTCCTGGCACATTAACAGGAAGCTAGGTCAGAAGCAAAATAGCCAGTTGAGTTGCCCTAAGAACACTGCAATAATTATGTTTTAAAATGGAATGAATGTAACTCTACAGTAACAGATATCCATGTAAATGGCATCTGACACAGCTGTTTCGCTATTTTAAATATGCTCATCTCAGTTCCAGAATTTTCAAGTGGTCTAATTTGCAGGCCAAGCTGTGCACAAGACTGCACCTGGGCTACCTGTCTCTAGCTCAGTCTCTTATTTCCATAAATTTTAATTAAAATCAGCGTTCAATTCTCAGATCTCATTTTACCTGACCCACCAGCAATATTTGATGTAGTTGAACATTCTCTCCGTGAAACACCTTTCCACCTTGTTCAGACCCTCATATCTCCAAGTTTTCTTTCTACTTTTATGGCTGCTCCTTCTCAGGCAACTTAATTGGTTGCAAATCTTTTCCTTGACCTATAAATTATACAGTTCCAAGAATAAGAACTTGAATTTCTTTTCTGTCTATGCTTAATTTTTTTCCTGATTTTCAACCAAACTGATGGCTTTAAATGCTGAACATGCACTGATGATTCCCATGTGTTTATTGATAGACTTCATCTTAGACTCCAAATACATATTTGGAAGTCCAAGACACAGACACATAGTTGGTAGTGGAAATTCAAACCTTACACATTCAGAAGTGAGATTCTGAAGTCTTCCTCCCCTTCACCATGACTTTCTCACAGCCTCTTGGTAAGTGGGAGCATCAATGCTTCCAGTGACTTAAATCAAGGACATTGGGCTTCCCTTCTCCAGTCAAATCCCATATTCTATTGTGTAGCCAATCTTGTTGCCTCCACGCGATTGCTAATTTATGTGTTGGCCTGACTGGGTTATGGCATGCCCAGATAGTTGGCCAAACATTATTTCTGAGTGCGTCTGTGAAGGTGTTTTCAGGAGAGAGAGCATTTAAATTGTGACTGAGCAAAGATCTCCCTCTCCATCACCCAACACTTTGAGGGCCCACACAGAATAAAACAGCAGAGGAAGGGTAAAGTCACTGTTTAGTAGAGCTGGGATATCCATCTTCTCCTGCCCTCTGGTCTTCGTTCTCTAAGACTTATACCAAGTGTGTTCTCGAACCATGGGTCTCAGACTTGGAGTTACATGGATTCCCCATGTATTAGACTTAAAGACATGGACTAATTTACACCATTGATTCTCTTGGTTCTCAAGCTTGTATAAGGGAAATTGTGTGACTTCTTGGCCTCCATATTCCTGTGAGCCAATTCCTATAATCAGTCTCTTTCTCTTTAATATGTAGATGTCTATTTACATATATCTGGAGAGATCCAGGTACAGGTATTTATATTTTTTTGTATATGAAATGTGTATATGTATGTATATATTATAGGTGTAACATGTAGATACACATTATATTACAGATATTATATTATCTATATATACATATGGATGTACTTATCTATAGCTATATTTATATCTACTTATCATCCATCTAAATGTACACATCTATCATTTTATTGGTTTTGTTTTTCTAAAAAATCCTAATACACACATCTCCAAAATTATAGTATCCACATGTCACCAGTGCTATTTTCAGTGTTCTGACACAAGCTACTATTGTTTCTCTTTTACATTAGTGTAATAGACATTTACATAATTAAACTCTCAACAGTAAAGTTGGAATTGTTTCCATGAAGGCATTCTCAAAAGATATGAGAATAAGGGAAATAGCACTGGAGCTAGAGGCATAGCTACCCAGGCTAGTTTCATCCCTAAGCCTGGAAGAATGGTGTTTAAGTGAATAATCTCTTCTAGAAAGATGTTGAAGTCCCCAAACCCAGTGCTTGTGAATGTGATCTTATTTAGAAATAGCGTCTTTGCAAATGACAAGATTAAGAAAAGATTATTGGGGTGATTGTGTTCTATTCCAATAGGGACTTCTGGCCCTATGAAAAGGACAACTTTGGACCAAGAGGTAGATATGTACAGATGAGGAGGAGGTGAAAACACAGAGACCCTCGGCTACCAGCCAAGGAGGCTGGGAGAGGCATGGAACGGAGTTCCTCCAGAACCCCACCAGGAGCTCACCCTGACAGCAGCTTGACTTCCGACATTCAGCCTACAAAACATTGAGAAGATAAATTGTTGTTGTTGAAGCCATTTGATTTGTGCCGCTTTGTCACAGCCAGCTTAGGAAATCAACACAAATCATGACAACAGGAGGAGCCCTGAAGGTCAGAGAGTAGAGCAAATTTGGGAGATATGAAAAAGATCTTTCATTGCAAAATATAACTTTCCTCAGACAACATCATGGGGTAAAGTGAAAGAAGTGAACTCTGCCCTCATTCCTCTGCCTCCCTCTGCTCTCCCAGGTGTGTGTGAGAAGTCTGGTGATGTTATACACGCAGGTCAGGTTCCTGGGGCAGAGGAGAGGGTGAAGAGGGTGAAAAGTGCTTCTGGAAACATCAAAGGAAGCCACTTAGGACACCTTCCAACTAGTCTCTTTTCATTTTCCCTCCTGCTGCCGGCTCTCCACCCAGGAGCCAGGGTGATTTGGTTAAAATACACGAAAACAAACACAGAAAGACAAAAGCATGTCACACATATGCTTAAAACCTTTCCAACTCTCACTTAATAAAAAGGCCTCAGAAGACCCTCTGAGGTCGCACATGTGTGGCTGATCATGGCCTCCCCCCCCCCCCCGAGTCCTCTCCCTTGCTCTCCCTGCTGCAGCTAAGCAGACCTGCCTCCTCACCACCCACTTATTCCTTCTGCTTTGACAAGTGTCCTCTCTCCCAGCATCTGCAAGTCTTCCCTTCTTCCTTCATTCAGGCCTTTTTTAAGTTAGGGGCCCTCAGAACACTCTACCTAGCAGTTTAAACCCTTGCTCCCCAAGAAATTTTCTTATTTTCCACCTCCTTAACATCTCTTACTACTATTTAAAAGGCTATATATTGTCCTAAGGACTTCTGGTTTCCAATGAGGCATGTTGGAACCGTGGAAGTCTCCCCTTTATCATAACATCAGCAAAACACTGAACAAACTAAAAATCAACAACTCTTCTTAGATCTGCAACAGATATGAATTTACAGGACAAAGTATGTCCCCCAAATTGGAGAGATAGAAAGGTGAATGCAGAGAATCACAATTTTCATGGATATAAACAAATTGATTCAAACTTTTGTTGGAGGGGCAAAAGACTCAAAATATTTCTGAAAAATGTAGTTGGAATTGTTCAACTTCAAGATGTGACATAAAGTTACAGTAAAAAAGACAGTGGTATTGGCAAAAGCATTGGAAAATAAATTAGTGGAACAGAATAATGAGTCCCAAAATACACTCACATAAATATAGTCAACAGGCCTTTGACAAAGGAGCCAAGGCAATACAATGGAGAAAAGATAGCATTTTCAAAAATAGTGCTGGGAGAACAGAACATTTAAAGAGATTTTATATCCTTCACAAAAACCAACTTCAAATGGATCACAGACCTAAATGTGAAACTATCAACCATCTGAGTGATAACAGAGGAGGAAAACTACACGACCTTGGAATTGATGATGACCTTAGAAGCAGCACTAAGGCATGATGCATGAAAGAACTAATTAACAAGTTGGAACTAATTTAAAAAATTAAATTTCTTCTCTGTAAAAGACACTACAAAGAGAATGAAAAGTCAATCCATAGATTGAGATAAAACATTTGTGAAAGATGTATCACAAAAATGCTTTTATAAAAAAATACAGAAAATTCTTAAAATTGAACAATAAAAAAAACCCACTTAAGAAATAGGCAAAAGACCTTAACAAACACCTTCCAAATAAAAAATTCAGATAAGAAAAAGTGAGATATTATTGCATACCTATTAGAATGGCCAAAATCCGATACACTGACAGCATCAACTATTTGTGAAGATGTGGGGCAATAGATATTCTCAATCATTGCTGATGAGAATCCAAACTGGAAAAATCCTTTTGGAAAAATACTTGGCAGGTCTGTTTCTTACAGCAAAGGAAAAGGAAAAAGAAAACATGCTCTCATCATATGATGTAATAATAGCAGTACTTGGTATTTACTCAAAGGAATGGAAAACATATCCTCGCAGAAACCTATATGATAAATATTTATAGCTATAAATGTTTTATTATTTATAAACTTTATTCATACATGCTAAAGTTAGAAGCCACCTAGATATCCTTCAGTAAGTGATTGAATAAACCAATTGTAGTTAATACCGCTAATGAGTATCATGCAACATGAACAAGAAATGAGGAGGGGCTGGCATCATGGCATAGCTAGTAAAGTTGCTGCCTGCAAATCTGGTATATGGCTGGAAAAGTACTTGGGCCCCTGCTACCCACATGGGAGACCTTAATGAAGCTTCTTGCTCCTGGCCTTGGCCTGGCTCAGCTTTGGCCATTGCGACCACCTCGGGAGTGAACCAATGAATGTAAGAACCCTCTCTCTCTCTCTCTCTCTCTCTCTGTAACTCTGACTTTCAAATAAATAAATAATTCTTTAAAAATATATAAGAAAAGAGGTGTCAATCCATGAAATCAGATGGAGGAAATTTAAATGTATGCCATTGAATGAAAGAACCCCATCTGAAATTTGACTGCATACTGTGTAATTGTGTAATTGCAAATACACGGCACATGGGAAAAGACAGAGCTGTTAACAGAGAAAAAGAGGGGGCCCAGAGCCATGGCGCACTAGGTTAATCCTCCGCCTGCAGTGCCAGCACCTCATATGGGCGCCAGGTTCTAGTCCCAGTTGCTCCTCTTCCAGGCCGTGGCCTGGGAAGGCAGTGGAGGATGGCCCAAGTGCTTGGGCCACTGCACCTGCATGGGAGACCGGGAGGAGGCACCTGGATCCTGGCTTCGAATCGGCCTTGGCGGCCATTTGGGGAGTGAACCAATGGAAGGAAGACCTTTCTCTCTGTCTCTCTCTCACGCTATCTGTAACTCTACCTGTCAAATAAGTAAATAAAAATTTAAAAAAATAGTGAAAAAAGAGCATTGGTTTCCTTAGGTTAGGGAGGGGGAAGGGATAAAGACAGAACCCAGAGAATTTTAGGGCAGTGAAACCATTCCACATAATATTATGATGGTGGCCACATGCCAGTGTGCATATGCCCAAAGCCAGAGAATGTACAATGCTCAGAGTGAAACCCAACGTAAACTCTGGACATTGGATAATATTGTGTTAATGTAAATTCATCAACTATAATAAATGGGTCACTCTACTGGTGGATGTTGATAATGGAGAAGGCTGTGCATGTGTAGGAGAAGGATCTGGGTAATCCCTGTTCTTTCTGATCAATTCTGCCATGATTCTACATTGCTCTAAAATTAATGTCATTTTGGGACCAGCTCTGTGGTGTAGTGGGTAAAGCCGCTGCCTGCAGTGCTGGCATCCCATATGGGTGCCAGTTTGAGTTCTGGCTGCCCCACTTCCAGTCTAGCTCTCTGCTATGGTCTGGGAAGGCAGTAGAAGGTGACCCAGGTCCTTGGGCCCCTGCACCCAAGTGGGAAACCCGGAGGAAGCTCCTGGCTTCGGATCTGCTCAGCTCCTGCCATTGCAGCCATTTGGGGAGTGAACCAGTGGATGGAAGACCTCTCTGGCTCTACCTTTGTAACTCTGCCTTTCAAATAAATAAATAAATAAATCTTTAAAATTAATGTCATTGGGGCTGGCTCTGTGTGAGTTAAAACCCTGGCTGGAAGTGCTGGCATCCCATATGGATGCCAGTTCGAGACCTGGCTGCTCCACTTTCCATCCAGCTCTCTGCAAATAGCTTGGGAAAGCAGTAGAAGATGCCCAAGTCCCTGGGCCCCTGCACCTGTGTGGGAGACCCAGAAGAAGTTCCTGATTCCTTGCTTTGGATCGATGAAGCTCAGGCCGTTGTAGCCAATTGGGGAGTGAACCAGTGGATGGAAGACACCTTTTTCTCTTTCTCTGTCTCTCCTCTCTCTGTGTAACTCTGACTTTCAAGTAAATAAATAAATCTTTAAAAAAAACAAATATAATTAATGTCATTAACCAAAAATACCCCAAAATTATGGATTCTACTCATTTATCCTGTTTGTTTCCTTTATTCACTTGTAAACTCCTCATTGAAAGAGTATTTCTACTAATGTCCAGAATACTGTTTTTAGTAGGCTGTAATAACTATGAGAACATATCAAAAAGTTCATGGAGAAATGGAATTGCATGGATGGGAATTTTGTATACACTTTTTAAAAATTATCCTTGTATTTGTTGAATGAATGACTAAACATCTCATATTTTTGTTTTTTGTCTTATTAACTTAATCTTTATTGTGGTTTTTAATAGAAAACTTTTATTTAATAAATATAAATTTCAAAAGTACAACTTTTGGATTATAGCAGTTCTTCCCTCCCATAACCACCCTCCCTCCCACAAACCATCCCATCTCTATTGTAGGCTTTTTTAAAGTCTATGCATTCTACCATCATACTTTCTGGTACGAATGAATCCAGTGGTATAGATAGCTTTGTTATAATTAATGGATTTATATGATGAAGAATAAATCCCCCAAATCCAAATGTTTGCACAACTCCTCTGTGTCATTCTCACAAGCTTGCAACATGCCTTGATAATCAGCAGTACAATTTCAAAGGAATTTTGTGTATGCTTTTAAATTGGGGACCCATTTTGTCTTTAGTCTCTCTTTTCAATCTGCTCTATTTGGTAATACAAAGTGTTCTTTAATTGTAAGCAGTGATGCATGGTGGCAGGCAGAATTTATTATGTTTTTTAGGACAATTTTCAAAAATTTGGTCATTGAGACACGTTGCATTTCAGTACACATTGTTTTCGGAAGGAGAAACTGTAAACAGTACCACCAAATTGCACTGTCAACTCCATGTATAACTATAAAGAAAAAATAATGCTATTTTTATTGCTATTCTTTTGTAGATCCAATATGATGAATCCCAGGTAAATATGTTATTACTAAAAGGCTGAAGGGGTTGATTGTTTGAAATATCCCTATTCTTTGCTGGGTTTGGGGCTTCAATAGAGATTATTATATTGATTTTTGTAGCTAATAATCTTTGCCACAACATTCTTCGGCCCAGTGTTCTTATTGGCTTTTTGTCTTTTTTATTCTAATACAAATCACTGTCATGCTTTGGAGTCACTGCCTCTAAAAGGTATATCTTTATGTCTCTCATGGCTTTCTGAGGGTAACAGTGCATTCTTTATTACAGAGAGATAATATGAGTTAGAAAACACAAAGAAAAGAGCATGCATAATTTTAAAGTAAATTTTTGAGGCTTTAATTAATTACAAGATGAGTTGAACACCTGATAACTACAGAGAACACAAAAGTCAGCTCTTTTGGGACACTAGTTAGTTCTTTTAATGTCAAATTAAGGTTACTATGTCAAGAAATATCCATGTTCTTTTGTGAGATCAATTCCAAAAATTCATGGAAAAAAGCATTTTTGTTGCAAATTTTTTTGAAATCCATGCATACATTTTTTACAACGTACATTTCTGTGAAGTTTTTGAAGACCACTCATATGCATGAATTTCAAACAGTTTTGATCAAAATAGAGTTTAGTTCATTTCCATGAACTTTTTGAAGTCTTCTCTTATAAAACTAGCCTGTTTTGATAACCTAACAGGGTTACTGACTCCATTTTCAGCAAGGCAGCCTCGGCTGAGGATGGAAAAGAAGTTATGTTTTTCCTTTTGTGCTTCTCCTCTTTCGTTGGCACCAGCCTTCCCCTAGTGCCCTCAGATTCTGGGTGGTTTCCCTGTACATACCCTATAAAGCCTCCTTTTCCTCCCTTACCATACATCCCAAGCATGTGTTTTTCATATACCTTGGGTGCATTGCTCCTGTGTGTGTATTTTTAAATTTTGAATTAAAATTTTTCTCAGTTCCTCTACAAGCCGAAAAGCAATCTATTTGAAATTAAAAGAAATGCTTGTCTTCTGACAACTTTAATCATTTTACTTGATTTAGGGAAAGTAAGGTTGGGGTGCTTAGAACGTTATTTACATTGAAGTCTCAGATAAGATTCTTTGCTATGGTCTCCAAGGCACAGATGGAAGTACAATCACATATTGAAAACTTCTCCTAGGGCTGTAACTTTGAATGTCTCCTCCAAAAAAGAAACAATTTATTTAAAAATAAATGCAAGTGTGGCATTTTATTTTTGAGTGATATATCCATGCATCTTTCTGAAAAAGTCATTTAACCAAACTCAAATTATCATAATGAAAATCAGTTAAACTGCTATGGATATAGGCATAGTTTTGGAACACATTGCATTCTTTTAAAGTGAATGTTGAAGTATTCAGGTTGTAAGTATAGCATAGGTAACAGCAAAGAAGGCTCTACTTCTTAAAATAAAACTTTAAAAATCAATTAAAAACTCAACAAAAGTAATATTAAAAGGAAAGAGAGAGAGAGAGAGAGAGAGAGAGAGAGAGAGAGAGAGAGAGAGGCCTATTTAAAAAGCAATAGATCCAACCAAACTCAGTTTCTAGCAACTTTAAGAACAAAGATTTGGAAGATATTTATTACTCCACATATTTGCCAATTATCTCTTCACTTCAAAGATGATACTTGCTGCCGTGGTACAGCTCTACTGAAGTTGTGAGTGTGCAGAAATGGGCAAGAGTCCTCACCACACTCAAAGTGGCCGCTTAAGATTTAGAGGCACACATTGACAGGGTTTGCAGCCTTTTCAAGTGTTGGTTGGCATGTGCTTGACTAAGAAACTTAGCGATGAAGCCAGCTGGTCTGCAGTCATATCATACTAACGACAAAATCAACAATTAATCCCCAAAGTGTTCACAGATCCATGGGAGGACTTTGATCTTGTAAGGTTCTTTATTGCACGCATCTCCAGCATGACTGGTGGCGACAGGTGCCTTCAATGAGCCTCTTGACTAATAGCAAACAACTGTAAGGAGATAGGAACAGAAAAAGCTTGAAAAGAACAAGAGAAGGCAAAGAATGAGTGGGTGGTGGCAGAGAAAGCTGAGGGGAAATTGCTCTTGAAATGTGAAACTTTCAAGCTGTTCTCATAATTGAGAAAGCATAGTGAATATTTGGATGTACACACAAAAAATCGATTGCCAGGAAATTATGAGTGAGATGACACATTTACTTTTGAAATGTGTAGTAAGTATATTCTCAGTGTGGGTATATTGTATCTTCCAATACATAGCATTACAAGAAAAAAGAGAAATAAAATTCAATGATAAGTCACTACCTGCAGAACATTTGTCTCAAAATTTTGTAAAATTAAATTAAAATAAGCACTTTTGGGCAATATCAAATAAGTTTCTATTTTTTCTTTTATTTATTTATTTATTTTATTTGACAGAGTTAGACAGTGAGAGAGAGAGAGAGAGAGAAAGGTCTTCCTTCCATTGGTTCACCCCCCAAATGGCTGCTATGGCTGGAGCTATGCTGATTTGAAGCCAGGAGCCAGGTGCTTCTCCTGGTCTCCCATGGGGTGCAGGGCCCAAGCACTAGGGCCATCCTCCACTGCACTCCCGGGCCACAGCAGAGAGCTGGACTGGAAGAGGAGCAACTGGGGCTAGAACCTGGCACCCATATAGGATGCCGGCGCGGGAGGTGGAGGATTAACCAAGTGAGCCACGGCGCCAGCCCCTCTATTTTTTCTTTATAAATTATATCAAAGGTGTGTCAAAATATATAGGCAACCAATTTGGATGAAGGCTCATTGTTCTCCTATATTTCTTTCCTGTACATAATATATATAAATGTGATGATAGTTAATGTAACATAGAGATTAAAAACAGTCATGACAACAATAAAAGCATTCAACAATTGAATACTAAACCTCTTGAACACCAGGGTTCTCATCTCAAGTTTGGAATAATAATGATCCTAAGAGGCTTAATAATATATTAGATATAAAGGGAAAATATTGGATGCACTTACTAGTACATTCTAAGTGATCAATAAATGATAGATGCTATTATTATGCTTTCTTATATGGATATTGTTAAATTGGAAATTTTAACTTAGATGTCAAAGTATAACAGATAAAAAAATTTTCATGAGGAGGTACCACATGAAATGCATGCTTTCAAAGAAAGTCAGTGACTACTCCTTGAACAGTTCTAAAACCCACATGAAGTTCAAATGGAAATTTGTGGAGATATTTCTTTGGTATCAATTGCAGAGGCGTTTGATTCTGAATGCTCCTTAAGGGATGGGATGAGGTGATCCCTTATAATTTGAATCCTGCGTTCAAGAAGGTAGTTCTGAAAGGTTGGCATGTGGCTCAGGAATTGAGCTGGTGGTGTTGTCTGTGTATGTTGGAAGTGGTTAAAAGCTGAAGCAGCCTGAAGGAGTGTGGAGAGTCCTGCTGTGCTGTGTTAGGAAGCAGTGACTGACCTGGTGACAGTAGACAGAAGTGCAATATCTCCAGGGATGAGTTGGGCAACACTCAATTAGAACCAGCTAATTATTTCCCATTAATTGTACAGTCATGTGCCAAATGCATCCATTAACAACCAACACCCACTGATCATGTTATGCTTTCCAGTCTTTCCCTGTCAAAATACAAATTCATTAACTAAATACATTTCAAGTTATCATTACCTCGTTTGACATTTTTCAGAGTTCAATACCAGTTTCCCCTTTGCTTGCTACCTGTCCCCTAAACCTGTGCCACATATTGCAGGCCTGGGTGGGTTGTTATTTCCAATCCAGAGAGGTTGCGTTGTCCTAGTGTGATGACCAATTCCAAAACCTCAGTGGCTTATTAAATAAATACATTTCTTATTCCTTTTCCTTCTAGACTAGAGGGATGAGAAAGGAGTGTGGCAAAGGAATGGGTGCTCAGCAAAGACCTAGACAAATAGTAATAATAATAGCAATTCTCTTGAATGTAGCTGTTCACTGCGTCCAAAGGAGGGATTTTGAGGGTTTTGCAATAATCATTAAATATGCTGCCACGTGAATGCCTCCGGCTACTTCATATTCATTGCTCACCAGCCAGAGCTATTGACTCAGTTCTATCCAATCACAAGGGGAAGAACAAATGGGTTCTACCCATGAGCACTCAGGTGGATACCAGAATTAATGGCTAAAACAGCAATATTTTTACTATACTTTGGGAAAAGAAAAAAAAAGATTAGAATACTAACCTCCCAAACAATAGGCAGCCAGATGGAAGTTGGTCGTGGCCAGGGGAAGAAGGAAGATATTTTATTTTTCTCCTCTTTTATCTTTCTCCATCTCTTCCTCCTCCTGATCCTTATTCTTTTTTCAATATAAGAGCCTGGGTTTGAGAAAGAGAACTTCCATCCACAGGCTCACTCCTCACATTTCTTCCAAACATTTGCAATTCTGAGACCAAAAGCAGGAGCCAGGAACTCAATCCAGGTCTTCCAGGTGGGTGGTGGGAACCCAATTACTTGAGCAACTAATTCTGTCTATGTCAGCAAGAAGCTGGAGTCAGGTGCAAGAGCTGGAAATTGAACCCTGGTTTTCTGAGGCACGATACAGGCATTTTAAATATTTCTTAATCATTACACTAAGCATCAATCCAGGAAGGAGAATTTAACTGTCAATCATTACATTCATTATCTTAAGTGTAACTTGTGATTGTATTTAGTGGGTGAAATAGACTGCATATTTCCTAAAGTGAAAAGAAACTCCAGTTTTTGTCAAATGACCCCATTGATAACATGAGCCACAAATGCGCACGTTCATGGCAGGAGCTGTCTCTGTTCCACCTATGCTTTGCCATCACCCATGCCAACCTTCCCTGTCATCATGAGCTGCACTTTGCTTATGAAAGCTTTGGAGAACACAGTGAGTGAAGCCTTTCCAGCCATCATCAGTCAATTATTCATAACCAATTAAGAAAGTTTTCATCCAGAATTGGAACCCTCACCTGTCTCTTTTAGTGAAAGAACTGTAAAGCAACTCAGTTTTTAAGTTTCTTCCCCAAAATCACTCCATCTCAGGTTACAAGTAATTTGGCTGCAAACACTTCCAGCTAATCCTGGCTAAATTAAACTAAAATGGATTTACTGGGTGGACATGAGGCAGCTCACAGGGATTAAAGGAAGACCATACAACGAGGCTCCAAACATAAAGAAGGGACAGGTTGAAAGTCTCAGTGGGACTGACTGCCAGGCAATGTCTAAATTGTCAGAGTGGAGAAGAAGCAAAACCCAAATATTCCTCTTGCCGTTGTCACTCTCCGTATGATTCAAATTCTGAGTGAGAGAGTTGATCAGCTAAACTTAATTTTTGATTACTCATCTACATTTAATGCATCTTATAGTGAGAATAATGATTTTGTTGGAAGAAGCTTCCATATTTTTTATTTCTTCTCTTGGTGACAGAGTATAGCACCTTATATTACAATTCCCCCAGACTTTTCAGAATAGGAGAGACGTGTTCTTTTTCCTAAAGTATAGCATGCCTTTAGGAACAGTGGGAGGGATTTCTTGGTAGTCTAAACAAAAAACAAAACTGCATGTAACCAGTTCACTTCTGGCATACAACCATGGAGTATTAGAGGTGAATAATATCAAGGACAACTGACATACGACCATGGAGTGTTAGAGGTGAATAATACCAAAGACATCTTTTTTAGAAAAATATTTTGGGAAGACATTTTGGAGCAATAGCATGTGCCCTGGCTCAATAATCTAAAAATAATAAGAGATAAAATGGTCTTTCTGAAAAAAAAAAAAAAAAGATGAAGTTAGCTCATCTAAACCATGCAATTCTTCGTCACCTTTTTCTTGCTATTGTACTTTGCATGGACAACCAGAGTAGCAACTGAAAGACACTGTCTCTGCAAAGCCATATCTTTGGCAAAATTGCCTTTTCTATGCTCAAATTTAGTCATTTGCTACATGTGGCTAACTGGTGTCACTTTCTCAATGCAAATAAACTGATTCATTTGCACCTTTCCATACACTGACTATTCATTCTTGTTGGGGGCAAGACCCAGAGCTGGTAGTGTGGTGGTAGTGGAGACAGTGGATTAAGACTCTGCTGGTTTCTTGGTGCCTTCTACAACAAGGTGAAGGAATCCGCATGCCTGGCCATTACAAATGAGCTTATACAAACTAAGATGTAGTATTCATTAGAGCTAGTCTGCAAGTATTAGATCTAACATGGCAGAATGGGGAAGGCTCCAGCAATGAAAGCAAATTATATTTTCTATTCAAATGGGAGACAAGGTAAGCTGTTTTTGACCTACATTGTGTGCTTATGTTTTCTTTGCAGTTTTTCTTTTTATGCACAAAAAATAAGCTTTTGACTGGATAGCAGTTGGCAATAGTTCATTTTTATTCACTACTGTCCATAACTGGACTGCATAATTACAATTTGTCCTACCATCTGAGACTCTCCCTGACATTTGGCTGCATCTGCCCTGCTGCTCATTTATGCTTAAGTTTGTACCTGCTCATTAACTGATTTGTCCTAAAAATAACTTTGAAAGTCTCAGATCCTGAGCTGCTAGCAGTTAGCCTACATAGCTAAGGTTATAAAATCAGCATCTGGCTAGAGCTCAAAACGCTGACTCTGTTCCCATTTTTAAGGCTAAGATAAAGAAAGAACTATATATTTGAACCTGCTTCTAATTAACTCTGAATGCTGAAAAGCACTGAAGGCTACCATGAAGGATGTGTCTCACTGCACTGCAGAGTTTGCTCCCTTATTCCCTCAAGAATTCACTATGGCATTGTCTCTTAGACATGTGGTAAAAGTGATCACCTCTTGTTCACATCACAAAATCTTAAGCCCAAACATTAGGAATCATACTCTGTTTTGTAGTGAAATATTTCCATGCAGAAGTTGTTTTGCATTATTGAGAAATAAACTTATAAACCTACCTTTAATTGATTTCATTCCAGATATTTCTGGATTACTGCACTTGGGAAAGCCTTTTTGGGGGGTTAACATTTGTATTTCATCTTTGAGTTGAATATCAACAGGCTTGATTACACTCTTTCTTCATTTTATAACAAAAGGCCATCAGAGGGTAATTCTATAGGTAGAATGATTCTAAGAAACATTTCCTGTTTCCAGTATGTCCATATGAATAGGCAATTTCCTTTGTGGAACTGAAGTAAAACCAACTTTTATTTTTATGTTGGTTCATTTGATATTTCATTAAACTAGTAAAATGAATTCAGTTAATAAAATAAACTGGTTAGTAAAACTCAAACCTTAAGAGGGGTAGTGGAGCACACACTTAAAGAATTTGGAGCGTTAGAGTTTAAGATGACATATTAGAAGAGTGAGTGAAGTGTTCATCTATTGATTTCTCTCCCAGAGTTAAATCTGTACAACACTTGATTTAAAATAGTATCCTGGGGTGTGAGTGCTGTGACACAACAGACTAAGCTGCCATTTTGGATTCCTCTGCCCTATGTGACAGCGCCAGTGCATTATTTTTTAATGAACTCTTGTTTGAGTCATTTTAGGTGATTTATATTTTCTTAAAAGTTCTATTTTATCCAGTTATTTAATCTATTATATTTCAAGAATTTTAATAATTATTTTATTTTGCAATATAACCACTTTTCTTGATTTCTAGTTTTAAGTCAATGTATTTGTTCCTTGTTCTATTCTCTCTTTTTCAAATTAAGTGACAGATTGTCTAATTTTTGTTAATTTATGTTTTCCAAGGTATGATTCATTTATTTCCAATATATTAATGTGTGCTTTCCAAAACTGAATTATCTCCCTTTCCCTCACTTGTATTTTCTTTCTAACTCTCCAGATGTATCTTCGGTTAACCTTTTAAAATTATGTATTTGGTTTGACAGGAATCTGATTTTCCATTTTTATTCATCAACACCCTATAGTGAAAGATGGTAAAATGTGTTTCTTGTATTTCATTTTCTCCTAATTAGTCCTTTGCCTTTCCCCCTAAGCTTCCCTCTCCTATAATCACTCCTATATCACCAGAACATCTAATATAAATGTTCTGTAAAAAATCATAATTTCAACAATTTTTAACAAATGTAACTTTCTGTATTTAGAGCTCTGACACAAATTACCAGGATTTTCCTTTATAAACATTTATTTATTTATTTGAAAGTCAGAACTGTGAAGAGAGAGGGAGACATAGAGAGAAAGAGCTTCCCTCTGCTGGCTCACTTCCTAGATGGCTGCAATGACCAGGCCAAAGCCAGGAGCCAGGAGCTTCATCCGGGTCTAACAAGTGAGTGACAGTGGTCAAAGTACTTGGCCATATTCTTCTGCTTTTATGCTAGGCCATTAGCAGGCAGCTGTATCAGAAGTGGAGCAACTGGGACATGAACCGGTGCCCATATGGGATGCAGGTGTTGCAGGCATTGACTTAATGCTTTGCACCACATGGCAGCCCCAATCAGGCTTTTCAACCAATTTCTTTATTATATTCTCATTAAATTTATTTCATCAAGTTTTTTAAGAAGGAGCCTTAAGGGACATTGTAAATTTTGCTTGCCTAGTGTATCATGCATTTTTTAAAAATTTTATTATTACTTTTTATTTATTTGAAAGGTGTACACACACATACACATCATGTTTAGGGGATATATATATATATATATATAGAGAGAGAGAGAGAGAGAGAGATTCACCTACTTGCCAAAGCAGCAACAACTGGGGATAGGTCAGGGCTAAGGCAGGAGCTAAATGATCAACCTAGTCTCCCACATGGGTAGCGGTGACCCCAACTATGTAATCCACAATGTGCTGCTTCAAGGGTGCTTATTAGCAGAAAGCTGGAATCCAGAGTGAGCTAAGATTCAAATACAGGCACTCTGATGTGAGATGTAGAGTTCCAAGCAGTGTCTTAACTACTGCATCAAATGCCTCTCTGTGTCGTACATTTTAAATTCAATAATAGCTATTTCATTTTTCTCCTTCAGGAAATCAACCTGTTTTACACTTAGTCCTATTGCTCAGGTGAGGCTGATTTTAACACCTAGTTACAAGAATGATCCAACTAGCACAAAATAGATGACCCTGTTTTCTTGGTCACAGTAATTTATTCAATAAGAGACATAAATTAAGATGGAATAATGGAATTCAGTCTCCACACACTGAGATTGTGGAGAAAAATTGCTGTCTGCAGATATTGTGTGAGTCATAGGTCTGTTCCCAACCCGATCACTGGAAGGAAGATTTTCTCTAACACAGACATGAGAGAAGGAAGCAAAGTTCATATCTGGAGAAAAAGAAGGAATATCGGGGTGTGATAACCTGAGCCTCTGGGCTCAGCTCTAGTTCAATCCACCTGCCCACTTCAGTAATATTAATGCAGGTCCATCTTGCACTAACATTTCCTCACCAACTCGACTGTATTTTCTGTCCTGGCCATTTATCACCAGTTACAGTATTGAATGATTTCCCCTTTTCCCTTTTAATCAAAAGTAAGAAATTTTTGTAGCTAAAATATACTTTTTATTTTTTTTTCTTTTTGATGATGATTTAGGATTAGTATAATTGATTATCATTGTTTTTTTTTTCTTTACCAGCCACAAATCTGACTTCCAACTGTTGATTCTTCCAATACCCATGCATCCAGTATATTCAAGATACCATTGCTTCCTTCATTCAGTCCACCCTGCTTGCAACAATATCATGTGACACAGGTTCACATGTTCTCTGCAGACTTCATGCTACCAACATTTGCTTTCCCAAGCGAGAGAACTCTAGGTAGGAATTCAGATTGCATGTGTGTGTGTGTGTGAGTGCACATGGGCATGTGTGTGTGTGTGTTTCCAGAATCTGAGATCTCTGTGAATGCTTCTTGAGCTTTCTGCACAACTTCATCCAAGATTAATTCATTGGACAGTAATTTTTCATCGTTTTAGTTTGCATATTTCTCAATTTTCTAGGAGTATCAAATATGGAATTGTGTCTTCTGTTCACATACGGGGTTGGCTAGGTTCAAGCAAGAATGTAGAGTAGAGATGCCCAGAGGACCATTTTCAGCTTCTCACACCAGTATCAATGATGTGATTTGAATGTTTTTTGGAAACAATGCAGATACTATGCCGAGTCATTTGCTCGTTTTTCCCTTTTCAGTTTTGATGATTTGGACTATTATACAAACAATTTTCTCTATACATTTGTCATAATTCTTATATTTAACAATTATTCTCCAAATCCGAGCAATTTGCCTCATGATTTTTAAATAACAAAAGTATTTGCTTACATTTGTCTAAAGTCCCGTGGTTTCTAGGCAGAATCAAACCTTTTTCGTTTTTCTTAAATCCCCATTTCTAATATAGTTCTTTGTAATTATAAGACATACAGTTAATTATTGTTGAAAAAATAGGTAACAATACAAAATCTTAGTAAAAGAGGGATTTTTTAATAAGTTTCCACCCAAGAAATTATATCAATTTCACCAGGCAATACATTAAGTCAATTTAGAATTTGTCATTGAGAGTTAGAATGCATTTTTGTGCATTTGAAATTTTTTAAAACCACAATACCTATCTCTATTTTACATAAGATAATTGATGATAATTGCTTAATGATATCAAATGTCCAAAGTTCAAGTTTCTCTTTTTTTTTTTTTGACTCTTATTTATTGACTTACTTGTCACCATTGATTGTTTAAATCAAGATACTGATTCAATTTCTTTTTTCAATTTTTTTTATAGAAAATATTTTTAAATGGTTACAGGTTGGCACATGTTCTTTCCTCATAATAAAAGCATAATTTTCATTAATATCCATCTTCTATTGTTTCTTTTGAATTTTCAGGCCACTGACACACCCCAATTTTTTTACCACCTGGTTGCTTTTAACATTTTTCCATTATCTTCGATCTTGAATAGCTTTGCTAAAACTTGCATGATTGTGCATTCTAATTTGTGATTTATCAAGCATTTTGAATCTGTAGCTTCATATCTTTCATCAATTCTAGGAACAAAATAATTTCCTCTTAACAATAGGGTTCTTACTCTTTTCTGTTTCTGAACTAAAAATACACATATGGAGGCAGGTGATTGGAAAAACAATTAAGAATTTGGTTCAGACATTACTGCCCCATTTGGGTTCATCTCTTGGATATCTGGCTTAGACTCTTTACTCTGGCTTTCTGCTATTGGATTCCTGCCACTCATGTGGAGAACTGTTTTGAGTTTCTGACTTCCAGCTTTGGCCTAGCCTATCCCCAACTGACACAAATAATGAAGGTGGAAGATCTATCTATCTCTGTTTCACTGACTCTAATAAAAATTATTTTTTGAAAGAAAATACATGCATGTTATAACTTTGGACTTTATCATCTATAGAGCTGCACAATTTTGTGAATTTCTCATCTTTTCTTTCTCATCTGTGCTTCATTCCACATCCTCTATTCACACATTCCCCAAGAAACAAATTCATTCTTCTAATTTTCTATTACAACCATTTATTGATCTAATTATTTCAATATTTTTTCTATAATTTCCATTTGGACATTTTCTGTAATTTGAGACACTTTAGGAAATTTTCAATCCCTTTTTTAAAAAAAAACTTATTGGCATATGAATAAAAGCCTTATCTGATATTTTCATTACCAGAAATACTCCATGGGCCATTTCTAGTCTTTCATTTAGAATTTGCACGGTTTTTAGTTTTTTGCTCTTGTTATACCTAAGATTTTTTATGAAATTAGATATCAGTTAATGAGTTATATATAGTTTACAGCATGGAACATCGTGGAAGTCACTGGAGACATCAGATCATATCATCTTCTTCCACAGGGGTCTACAGATTTATCCCTGCGGGCTAGGAGCACACGGATATCACAGGGTATCTGATTCAACTAAGCATTAAGGTAGCAGAAAGCTGAGTGCAGGTCTCTACAAGGCCTATTTCTGCTTTCCCTTAATCCTAAGACATAAACTGTCTCAACCCATAGCAGGTTTGCCAAAGTCTCAAACCTTGGGAAACAAATTACATTTTTTTTCTAGTCCTATGTCTTTTGAAAACTCCTCTTTGCTTATCAGCCTCTAGACATTTCGACCATAATCTGGAATCCATAAACGTATTTCCGTACAAGCAACAACAACAAAAATTCTTAAGGATCAGACTTCACATCAGTGGATTTTCTTGTTCCAGAAATGGGTTCTAAAAGTTCTCGATTGTTTACCAATACAGGTAAAATTTTCTGAGTGTTTTTCTCCTCTCTAAGTAGCTCTCAGATGAAAGATAACTATCAATCATTCAGTCATTACAGGAGCAAAAACAATCACTTTTCTTCTCTGTGGTTTCTTAATTTTGAATTTATGTTTATTCTTATTTGTTTTGGAAAGTTTTTGAGTGAATGACTTTGTAGTTAAAAAGCTACCTGAAAAGATTATTATATTTTTAAAAAAATCCATACTCTTAGCTCCAGTAAATTATATTTTTAAGCTATCCTACATTGACAAAAACATAACTATGGAATACATTTATTAAACTTCTATTATCTCATATTTCATCATCAGCATAACTTTCTAAAGAACAATTATTAATCTTGTCATTCCAAAATTTGAAGCATTCAAACAATTTGAATATCTGGAAACGTAAAACTTCCTAAGTACTATAATCCACGACCTTGGGACCAGAATTGTGATGCAGCAGGTTAAGCAAAGAGCTGCAAAGCCAGCATCTCATAGGTGCATACACTCAAAAAGTCCTAGCTGCTCCACTTCCAGTACAGTTCATTTCTAATGCACCTGGGAAAGCAGCAGAAGATGACCCGAGTGCCTGGGCCTCTGCTACCCAGGTGGGAAAACTGCATGGAATTCCTGCCCCCTGACTTCTGCCCAGCCATGGCTCTAGCAGCCATTTGGGGAGTGAACTATTGGATAGAAGTGTGCTCTCTCCACCCCACACCCTTCTCTCTCTTAACTCTGACTTTCAAATAAATAAGTAGATATTTAAAATCTATGATCTTCTATAACATGGTCCTAGCCTATTTTCCTGTCTTTGACCCATCCATTACACATATTTTCTCTGACAATTAAAAACAAATTATGGGGCTGGCACTGTGGCGTAGCAGGTAAAGCCACTGCCTGCAGTGCTGGCATCCCATATGGGTGCCGGTTCGAGTCCCGGCTGCTCCTCTTCCTATCCAGCTCTCTGTATGGCCTGGGAAAGCAGTAGAAGATGGCCCAAGTCCTTGGGCCCCTACACCCACATGGAAGACCCAGAAGAAGTTCCTTGCTTCTGGCTTCGGATCAGCTCAGCTCCAGCTATTGCGGCCATTTGGGGAGTGAACCAGTGGATGGAAGACCTCTCTCTCTGCATCTGCCTCTCTATAACTTTGCCTTTCAAATAAATAAAATAAAAAAAATTGAGATTTAACTTTGAAAAAGTCTTTGCATATTTCTAGTTTCTGCCTTTGTTCCAATGTTTCTTTTTTCCCAGATTATCCTATCTTGAAATCTAGCTGCCAAAACTTTGTAAATTTTCAATGGCCAACTTAAATGCAATCTCTTTGTGAAGGTTTTACAAATTATACTCATCTGGAATTTTAGTCCTTTTTAAAAAGCAGTTTGTTGAATGATACGGGCAACAAATATTGCAGCTGTTTCATAAACAAAAGGAATATGCATATGCATAGTAGACCTAATAGGGTTGAAATTGTTTCTTTCAAACAGATCAGGGAGTTTTCCTAATAAAGGCATGTGCTGGCATTTATCAGGCTTTAGTGTGTCATTTTCTAAACAATTTAGAGAGGAAATTTATATTAAAAGTTAATACATTTTAATACATACATACATAAATATGTATATATATGTATAAAATTTCCATGAAATATAAGGATAAAGCATGAGAACTCAGAAACTATTCAACCACTTTCAGCTTTACTGGACAGGTATCCTCTCAATACGAGACTTTAGAAAGAAAATGTTGAAAATACCTTTAGTAAGGGGTGTGTCACAGAAAGAAAAACTTAAGACCCCCCCAAGGAATGTAATGCATAATAAAAACTTTAAAATTTTATATGTAAGATAACAAAAAAGTCTGTGTTTACCAATTTCAAAATAAGAGTAGAAGTAAATGCAAGAATTGAAGAATAATGAAATAATTGCAAATTTTTGGAAAATTGGAGAGTGTACTTTCTGTAATATTTTGGTAGCAATTAAGAAATCCATATACAATCATTATAGTTGTTTTGAAATAGTCATTATTCATGTTTATGAAATAACCTCCATTATTTTAAATAATAATAGTATAATCAAATTATATATCAACTAATTCTAAATCTTAGCATAAATATTTGCCAATAATCTCCCCAACAAATGATTTTTGTTTTATAATTATCTTACAATTATATGTATAATCATATTAATAACTTTTCCCCAAAGTGCATGATGTTGTCCCTCATCCCCACCAGGCTTGTGTTTTCACTCCAGAAAAGTCACCCAGGAAATCCTGCAGCCAGAAAGAAAATTATGCGTCATTTTGGACAAGTCCAAAATCACTGTGTATGAAATATAAAAGTGTATTTGTTTTTTAACTATGTTGAAAATGTGGTTTCTTTCTGGTTGCTTAAATGCAATTTGAAGTATTTGTAATTGGTCTTTCTTTTTTTGCAACATGAGACTAAATAATGAACATTTTCTAAATATTTGCTTGCTGGATGTTGGCAGTCTCAAAATCTTCCATAACCACCTCACTTGGATAGTCAACCCCATCTCTTCAATACCTATCCAACCTGACATCAGTACCTGCCCCTTCAACCTTCATACTCACATTGTTTGCCATCTAAGAAAACTTTTTCATTTCTATTCATAGGCTTTTCAAATCCTAAGATTTATCTTGAAAATCTATGTGGATACAAGAATCCCTCTCTTTGAATTCAGAGCAGCTATTTTCTCAGACTCTATCATGTCTCAAATACTATGCACCAGAAGAATTATAGTTGCTTCAGCTCCAAAATATTCAGTTACCCCTGAAACTCATCAATTAAGTGTCAAATTCACTATCCCATCTCTTAGGCTATTTATTTGTTTTACAGATTTAAGCTCTGTGTACTACCAATTCCTTATTGAGAATTCCAAGCTGGTGGAGTAGGGAGGGAGCTTGCTGCTCTAGACCAGGAGAAGATAGTTTTAAAAAAGTGGAGATGGGGTAGTCTCAGCGAAGAATTAGGGAGGAAATGGCAGAGGAAACTCTACGGAAATCAGAGGGACACAGTGGACCTATGTGGAGGGTGTGGGCACCTGCAGCTTGGGAATCCAGCAGCTGAGAGCCTACCCACATGGAAAGTGAGGTGAGAATTTACCGCAGCAGCTCAAGCTGCTGGCAAAAAACAGGCAGGATGAGCCTAGAGGGAATCTGGCTTGTAGCCCCATGGTGGAAAGTGTACCAACCAAAATAGAGAAGAAAAAACATAAGGATGGTACCGACACATTTCTCTCTCCCTGATCACTATGCAGTGGAGTCCTGTAACAAGCAGAAAGACCGAGAGTCAATTTGGACATATGTAACAGATGCGCCAGCTTGTGTCTGCGCCCAGCAACCAGCTGAGTGGAGACTCCTAGCTCTGGTGTGGAGAAATAACAGTGGGCTAGGAGCTTGTGACTGTGTGAAACTTCTATGCTGGGACTGTGAAAATAACTGAGGTTGTGTGGGAGGACTCATGGTGTGTCTGGGACTATGAGCAGTCATGGTGGGGGACTCCACAAACTCAGAGTTTCCTGGTTACCTGGTGAGAGACACTGCTGGGGAATCTGAACGTACAGTGAGGACTGCACAGATTCTTGGTGTAGTCTTTGGGACACAGCAGATGAATATTGCACCCACTGGGGCTAGTGCTCTGGCACTGGACTCAATTGAGGAGAAGAGCTCAGCTGAGCAGAATATACTTCCTTTCTGATTTTAAAAAAAAGAGGAGGGGAGAGAAGATTTACCACACCAAACCTGGGTGTGTCAAGTTAGGCACATCCTTAACCCTGGAAAACTGAACAGAGCTCTATGCTCTCTGGCCACACTATAAGTAGCCTCTAGGGATTCACTGACAGCAGACATTTCACTTATCTACAGAGTCATAGTACAATGATAAAAGCTGTCACAACAAATAAAAAAAAAGAAACAAACAAGTATCTCCACAAAACCCAAACAACAAGTGAACTAATCCAAGAACCAAGAATAAAGAAGAAAAAGAACACAACACTTCAATACTGCATTGTGAAGATGATGAGATAGAAGAAATGCAAGAAATGGAATTCAAAAATTGATCATAAGATTACATAGAAGTAAATTAAAAGCAAATGCACAAACTACTGAAATCTGTGCAGGACATGAAAGAAAATTTCTCAGAATGGGAAAAAATATTTGCAAACTATGCAACCAGAAACTACAGAGAAATCAAGAAACTCCCCAAAAACAAAACAAACAACCCACTTAAGAGATGGGTCAAGGACCTCAATAGACATTTTTCAAAAGAGGAAATCCAAATGGCCAACAAACACATGAAAAAATGATCAGGATCACTAGTCATCAGGGAAATGCAAATCAAAAGCACAATGAGGTTTCACCTCACCCTGGTTAGAATGGCTTACATACAGAAATCAACTAACAACAGATGCTGGCGAGGATGTGGGGAAAAAGGCTCACTAAACCACTGTTGGTGGGAATGCACACTGGTAAGGCCACTGTGGAAGACAGTTTGGAGATTCCTCAGAAACCTGAATATAGCCCTACCATATGACCCAGCCATTCCACTCCTTGGAATTTACCCAAATGAAATGAAATCGGCAAATAAAAGAGCTATCTGCACCTCCATGTTTATTGCAGCTCAATTCACAATAGCTAAGACATGAAGTCATCCTAAATGCCCATCAATGGAAGACTGGATAAAGAAATTATGGGATATGTACTGTACAGAATACTCTACTATCAAATCTGGTTATTTGCAACAAAATATAGGAATATGGAAAACATCGATGCTGAGTTAAATAAGCCAGTCCCAAAGGGACAAATATCATATGTTCTCCCTGATCTGTGACAACTAACTGAGACCCTAAAAGGAAACCTGTAAAAGTGATATTGACACTATGAAAAGCAATGACTTGATCAGTGCTTGTCCTGATGGTCAATGAACAGCTTATTATTTTAATCTTTTTACTATTTTCTTTTTCTACTTAATGCCATCTATTGAACACTTAACACAGAAGTATTTATAAGTGTTTAAATCCAATTGAAAATTGATCCCTGTAAAAAATAAGAATGGGAATAAGAGAGGGAGGAGATATACAGTTCAGCACATGTTCCCATGTACTTACCCCAAAGGTAAAAATTTGCCATGGGACTCAAAATCTCATTAAGTTGGGTGGTATCTGCCATCTTACTAGTTAAATTGATCATTTGAAGTATGTAATTGATCATGAAGATAGGAATAAGTGTCAATGGGATCATATAAGTAAAACCAAGTGTCTGCAAACAACAATAGATAGAATTAAAAGGGAGAGTGATCCAACATGGGAAGCAGGCCACACAGCAGAATCACAGAATGACAAACACCCTAAATCACACTCTGGCCTCAGAATCAGTCCTTAAGGCATTCAAATCTGGCTAAAAAGCCCATGAGGGTATTTCAGGCATGGAAAGCCAAGACACTGTACCAAAAAATAACCTACATGAAAGATCTCTCTGAGTGAGATCCCAGTGGAAAGAACGGGCCATCAAAGAAGGAGGTACATTTCTATGAAGGGAGGGGAGAACTTCCACTTTGATTATGAGCTTGTCTAAATAATTTTGGAGTTTGTGGACTTAAATGGCTTCCATAGCCTTGGCAGCTCATGACAAGAGCCTTGATTGATCACTGATGTCATAAATACGAGTGTCAACTGTTAAATCAACAGCAGTCACTGTGCACTTTCTTCCCATTTAGGACTTCTGTACGTAATGAGTTGTACTATTAGAATTAACAGTAAAACTTGTCTTCAAACTGTACTTTTTTCTTTGTGTTTCTGTGTGGGTGCAAACTGTTGAAATCTTTACTTAGTATAGAGATAATTAAAAATGGTTCTTAATGTAGAATGGGATGGGAGAGGGAGTAAGAGGTTGGATAGGAGTGGGGTGTGAGGGCCGGTATGGGGGGAAGAAGCACTATATCCCAAAAGCTGTACCTATGAAATTTGTATTTATTAAATAAAAGCTTTCTTTAAAAAATCCTGTTAAAAGATTCTTTATGAAAGAAAATATTTGTCAAGCAAAAAACTCATAATAATCAAAATCTTTATGTATTGCAATTTAGTAAATATTTATTGATTATATATTTTGTGCAGGTTTTTCTGCAGATTACTTTAAGCTCTATAATTTCTTGTGTTTCTGATGTGTAATAAAATAGATGGGATCCAAAGTGGTGATTTTTACAGTCTAGATTTATGAGTAGATTTAAAAGTAGTTGTGAAGATTTAATAGATTTTCAAGATGTGAAGACTTGATTAAGTATTCTAGGTTAAAGAAACAGCAAAAAAAATCCTATATGAGTACAAGAAAGGATAGGATTTGTTTAAGGAACAGATTTCAGGTGGGAAGTATGTAAATAAGACTGCAGGTGGTTTCAAAGACCAATTAAAGTTAAGGCTGAAATGTAGGCAGAGTAAGGAAAGTACTGAATGTTATATTGAGGGATTTTGCTTAAATTATATAGACTAAGGGGTGATATAAAACTTCTAAACAAGGGAATGGCATGCTTTTGTAATGGCTTAAAGAGTTATATTTAGCAAAATTGGATAAAGTATATTGAAGAATTTTGCAAAAATGAATTATATATAAATTATTGGGAACTACTGTTGTAGATCATTCTAGACAAAGTGTCATGAAGGCTTTAAATATGGGGACACTTTAAAAAGCTAATGAAAAAATGGAAGTAAATGATAACACAACATTTACATGAATATTTGAATTCCCTCTAATATGGTGAATTTTGGAAAGGAAGTAGTAAACTAAGTGCCAGCAGATATTTCAAAATGTGAATGAATAAAACATGGCACCTGCTATGAAGATTCTGCAGAGGGATAAACCAAAGTTTTTTAGATTTTTTGAAGAGTTTTGGTGTGATTATGTCAGGGACAAAGCATGAGCAAACTGATCAGGTAACAATGCCTGATGGGAATATCTTAATCAGATGAGTTCTCATCTTTGTGCATGGAAGTCACCTATGTCACCATAAAATCCACTGGTCACTTAAAGACATCCAATGAAATTCTCATTTGAAGATTCTGGGATGTGTCATGACCAAACTCTAGGGAATTCTAGTATTAAGCTAGGGAAATTTTGATCTAGAATCTTGCCTCTTACTAAAAAAGTCCGCAAACCAGCAGCATTTACATTATTTGAAATCACAACAGAAACACCGGTTTTTAGAACACACTGCAGAAAACCTGAATTGGAATCTGTGGATCAAATAGTACTCCAGTTGATTTATATATATGTATTAACATTTTAGTTTTGCTTACCTTTTAATACTCTAGAATTATCTATGGTGCCTTTAATAAAAGAATAAAACACCTGTAGACCATACCCTCATAAATATTGATTTAATTTATAGGGTAGGGCTATGATACTGTATTGTTTCCAGGGCTCCTTAGAATATATAGATAGATACATCAAGGTTTGAGAGCCACAAGTTTGTTTTGTTACCTATCTACCTAAGTGTCAGACTCCCAGGGGAGTTTTCTTTTTCCCTGATTGCTTATAACAGCCTTTAAATGTAACTATAAGGAGAATGAGAAATGTTTTCTTTCTCTAAATGTATTGCAAGATAGGACAGTAGTTAATGAGAAGCTACAGAAATAATCTACGTGACTGGAAATTTAGATTCAGTTGGCACGATGTGGAATAAAGTTGAAGAATGAAACCATGTAGAAACAACTTCCAGAAAGTCATTTAAATATCCCTATCATCAATATACAATAATCTGTTAGGATTAAGGTAAACTTTTTAGGCATCTCTGATTTTTCCTTCTGAACTGATACGGATAGCTACCCTGTTTTGAGGGACTTTATAATGACAGCCAATGTGAATTGTTGCCACACTCAATTTGCAAGGGCAGAGTTTCAAGCTAGAGTAATTGCCTATTCCACTCCAGAGATGGGATGCTGACTGCTTCATTACCAGCTGGATGAACCAGGGCATGAGCAATTTCAGACAATGTGAACCATGCTCCTTTACACTACCCATGGGCACTAGTTCCCAAATCTACTTACTCTCTGTCCCCAAGAGACGGCAGACACATTTTGCTTGCTGAAAGGTGCTCTTGATGGGGCTAAAAGAGATGTGCAAATGCACCTGTGCTCTATCTCACATCATTCTACAAAGAGAATCATTAACCATGTAGGAATAGCAGAACGTTACATGGGGGAAGCAGCAATTTGGTTTCCTACGTTATTAATTTTTCTACCCAATGTTATACCACTGCTGAGGAAAAGGAAATACAATTATATAATCTATTATTAAGTAGTTTACCTGGTAATATTGGCATTTATCAGGCCAGTAAGTATAGCTAAGAAAGTTTAATTCACTATTTAGTACTTGGCTTTGAATCCAGGTAGTTAGAATTGAGTCCATAAGTCCAGGGAAGTAATTGCTTTTAAAAAGTATCTACATTTAGAACTTCAGATAGTTGATATAAACTATTATGAGAACCTTTTAAAGCACAACTCTTTTTGTTCATTTTAAATTATTTATAATACACCAAATGTACTTAGTGTAAATGTACTTAAATAACTGAACCTCATTTAAAATCAATAATAATTTCATTTTGAGTTAGAGGAAGCAGTGTTTGCACCACAAGCCAATGTCAGATTAATATTAGTGAATTATTAAGTACTTCTGTAAACCAAATGCAGGCACATACCCCATTAGGAGTAGTTTCCAGTACAAGGAAACCATGATGGGAACATTGGTAGGAACAGAATTAAAGTAAGTATATTCCATTATGTGTTGTCTTATTAATTTTGAATTACTTGGTATTTATAGATCTCCTATTTATCTATATACCTATTTATACTATACTTGGAAAAATATAAGTATATGGAATATAAATGCATACTGTAAACAGTTTCAAAAAATGCATGTGCCTACCACCACAATTAGAAATGTAGTATTCCAGTTACCCTGAAATCTCTGTCTTTTTCATGCATCATTCCCACCCTGCCAAGACAGAAACAATTTCTTAAATTTCACATGTGTTTTTAATGAAGCATGACTTTTAAAAAATATTTATTTATTTGAAAGGCAGAGAGAGAGAGAGAGAAAGAGAGAGAGAGAGGAAGAGAGGGAGAGAGAGAGAGGGAGAGAGAGAGGCAAAACACTCTCGTCTACTGGTTCACTATTCAAGTGCCTATATTGACTGAAGTTTGGAAGCCAGAACTCAGTCCAGGTCTTCCATGTGGATGGCAGAAACTTAAACATTTGAGCCATTTTGTGTTGCTTCCCATGGTCTGAATTAGCAGGAAGCTGGAATCAAGAGCTGCAGCCAGGAATTAAACTCGGGCACTATGATGTGGAACACGTCATCTTAACATCTTGTATCTTAACCACTTGGCCAAACACCTGCCCCATAACGTAATATTTTAGCTGTTGTATTGAGATATAATTCACATAACTTGCAGCCCAATCATTGAAAACTTGAGACTCACAACTATTTAGTATATTAACAAATATGTTCTACTATCACCTCAGTCAAATTTAGAACATTTTTATTACCCTAAAATGAAAATTCATTGCATTAACAATCCCATCCCAACCGATTCTGACCCTATTGTGGATCTTTTGAAAAAATACTGTCTGGGGTCATTGTTTAATACTTGCTTTGCATCCCGGAGACATTCCTCTTAGCTGATGCATTCCCTAGTTCTCTCCACAAACTAACCACCTCACCATTTAGCTGCTGTTATGAATCTCCTTTGGATTCCTTTTCATAATGTAGTTCTTCATGCCTGCAGGCTTGACTTACTCCATGCTTTGTTGCAAACGACAACACAAACTTACTCTCTTACGTTTGTTGAGGCCGGAAGTCACAAACCAAGATTTTTCTGGGGCTGTTTCCTGAGGAGTCTGTAGAGCACAACATCTTTTTATATTTTTATCAGCTTCTAGAGCAGCCTCCTTAACTCGTGATGCCTTCCTCTATCTTCAGTTCAGTGTTGATATTTTCTCTTTGTCAAATCTTCTTCTTTACTCTTGAGTTAACATTTATATGTTTTAGAGATGAGGTCACAGGTGGCTTTTGGAGGTGAGCACCACATAGGATCTTCCATCCACTCTTCATGAAGACTGTCTCTGAATGGGAGGAAGAAAGTGATCTCTTCACCTTGCACAAATAGGAGAAACTCCTATCTGTCAATCCTTTTTCTACAGATTGGACCTCTTATTCCTATCCTGTGGCTGCAAGGGGCTGTGACATTGGAAGTCCACACTACAATGTTAGGATGGATGGTAATATTGCTGTGAGCATAATAAGAAATCTGTGTCAGACCCAGAAACCTGATTGCATAAGCTTACAAATTACACTATTTATTTTTGTCTAAAAGCCCAGCTGATCTATATGCAGGAAACAAAATAATAAACATATGGTTAGGGCTGGTTTAAAATTGAATGTTTTCAACGATTTCTATGAAACTCATGCTTTTTTGGGTTGAAATTTCTTTCACAGCCCTGATGCCCGGTCATTCCACAGATATTTTTAAGAGTGCTTTGAGCTTGGGTCCCTGCACCCACATGGGAGACTGCCAGGAAGCGCCCGGCTCCTGGCTTCGGATCAGTGCAGCGCCAGCTGTGGCAGTCATTAGGGGAGTGAACCAACTGAAGGAAGACATTTCTGTCTCTCTCTCACTGTCTATATCTGTCTCTCTCTCTCATTGTCTAACTCTGCCTGTCAAAAAATAAAAGAGTGCTTTTGTGGTGCAGTAGAATATAATTTTAAGAATTAGATAGGCTTGGTTTGAATCTTGGTCTTCATATCTACTATTTAGAGTTATCATCAATTATTTCATTTTCTTCAAATGTGGAATTGTCATAATCTTGCTATGTTAAGTTAGAGTGAGATTCAAAGACACTGCATGCATTAGGTACATACTCATAGTAGACACCCAGTGAAGATGAATACTGCTATAAAGTTATGTTATGAGACTGTAAAAAAAGCAGAAAAGTATTAGTTATTAAAAACTTCTTATGAAATATCTATATTAAATGCTAAGTATTATAAATTCAGAACCACTAATAATTTATTTTTATTTGTATAAGTATGTTATGTGTATGAGCATATACATATATCCTGTATATGACATATATTTTGTGCATAATACAGCTCATCATGTACATAATATTTAAGATACATATATGTAAAATACTATAAAGGAACACATCTAAGAAATAGACACAAACCTTAATTTTTAAAAAGTTCAGGATTTTCAGCACCTTGAAACTTTCAACACTTTAAAATTTACTTTATCCTACTTTATTTTTCCATCAATACTTTGGATCATCTTTATTCCTAGAGGAAATCTTTAAAAACATTTATGAAAACTCTTATAATACAACTCAGGCAATACATCTCTTTCACTAGGGAATTATATAATATTCATTCATATAATCCCTTAACTGCTCAGGAATATATATTGAGAGATAACGAATCAGTAATACATCAATTTTCATTCCTTTAAATAAAGCGTTTAAATATGAAGGCAGAAAGTTTTCTGGGTGAAGTACTGAATAATTCAAAATTTTTTTACTATCAATGTTTGACTATAACATTGAAACCACAAATACAGCTAGGCCCACCCTTTTCCTGTGGTAGGTACATCCACATTTCTGCTTTCAAATTATTTCCAAAACATTTTCATTCTAGGAACATATTTTAGTATTTGAAGCCATCCCACTGGCAATTTTTAAAAAAGCAAACATATTATAATATCTCATCTTGACAGAGACCTTTAGGGGAAAATAAAATGAAATTGGGAAAAAAGCAACATGAAACTAATAAAATAAGATCAAAACTAAAGTATTATTTTGGCTCTTGGAATAGACTGCACTGTGCAGAAGCAAGGATGTAGAGTGATGTCAGGAGTGAGGACTGAGAACTTCAGCACTGTTTGAACTTTGGTTGTAGTTCTCTTTTCTTTGTGTTTCTTGTAAAATCAGTTACTTGTTAAATCAAATGAATCAGTTACTGGCTGTACTACAATGTATTCATGAGGAATTTTCATTAACAACAAATTATATTCATTGTCTTCGTAGCAGGAATTATGGAATATTACCAAAAGAATGTTTGTCAAATGCAAAAGTTTGGTAATGAATGTCTCTGTGGCTACTAAGGAATGTGCTATAAAGGTTTGGGTTAACCTCTCCTATAATATTTTATATATTACATATTATTAGGCTTTCTCTCTAGATAGATAGATATTTAAATACATGATAGCTATTACATATATTTGTGTGTATGCACATATATATATATATTTTATTTGACAGGTAGAGTTATAGACAGTGAGAGAGAGAGACAGAGAGAAAGGTCTTCCTTGTGTTGGTTCACTCCCCAAATGACCACTAGGGATGGCACTGTGCCGATCCGAAGCCAGGAGCCAGGTGCTTCTCCTGGTCTCCCATGGGGTGCAGGGCCCAAGGACTTGGGCCATCCTCCACTGCCCTCCCGGGCCACAGCAGAGAGCTGGACTGGACTGGAAGAGGAGCAACTGGGACTAGAACCGGCGTGCATATGGGATGCCAGTGCAGCAGGCGGAGGATTAACCAAGTGAGCCACGGCGCCAGCCCCATATATATGTATTATATATGCATATATCTAGAACAATTAAGTAACATAGAACCTGCCGATTTATTCTTAGCATTTTTTTTTTATCTGATAGACAAATAGAAAAACTCATTGTCTCTGGAGCAGCTATTTGGCATAACGGTTAAGATGTCTGCATCCCATATTGGAGTGTCTGGGTTCAGTTCCCAAATCTGGCTTTCAGCTAATGTGCACCTTGTCAGGCAACAGGTAATGGCTTAAGTAGTTGGGTCCCTGCCACACGTATAGGAGATTTAGATTAAATTCTCAGCTCCTGATGTCTGCCTGGCCTATCCTTGGCCATTGTGGATACAGGGAGTGAACTAGCAAAAGGGAGTTTTCTTTGGTCTCTCTTTCTCTCTCTTCTCAACTAGAATAATAAAACCATAGGTAGTATAACAGAACACGAAGCTAGTAACATAAATTTTCCATTTTTAGGGAATGAACATTTAGCCTACTAGTTAAGATAGGTATGTATCCCACATTGAAGTTGGTTTGAGTTATAGCTGTGATTCCCAACTCAGTGTTTCACTAATGTGGACCCTGGGATGCCACAGTGATGACTCAAGTGACTGGGTTTCCACCACCCATACATTCTAAATGTATTCCTGACTCTTGGCTCTGGCCTTGACTCAGTCCTTACCATTTTGGGCATTTCTGGAGGGAATCAGTGGATGAGGGTGCTCTCTCTCTCTCTTCAACTCTCTGCAACTTAAATGGAAAAATTTCTTAAGCTTACACATTTAAGGGCTCATGTTAATATTTAGATCTCATTATTTTAAGGATTCAAAATAAAGTTATAAGTATTTTAAGAATTCAAACATGTTTTAAAATATTTATTTATTTGAAAGGCAGAGTTACAAAAAGGAAGATGGAGAGAAAGAGAGAGAGAGAGAGAAGTCTTCCGTCCGCTGGTTCACTCCACAAATGGCCACAATGGCTGGTACTGGGTCTATTTAGTCAGGAACCAGGAGCTTCTTATGGGCCTCCCATATAGGTGCAGGGATCCAAGCAGTTGCACCATCTTCTAATACTTTCCCAAGCCATAGCAGAAAGCTGGATCTGAAGTGGAGCAGCCGGGACTCGAACCAGAGCTCGTATGGGATGCCGGCATTGCAGGTAGTGACTTTACCCTCTATGCATCAGCATCAGCCCCAAGGATTAAATTGTTTTAACAGAAATAAAAAACATTTTATGAACTGTATGTGTTTATAAGTTGGTTTTATAATATCTCAATTTTAATCATAAACGAATCAATAGTAGTCACCTTAATAAATTATTACCAATTAGATCCTAGTACATTGTGTCAAAATTGATTCAATCATGATTAAAAATCCATTCAAGTAAACTAATTTTATTTTTTGAAGATTTTTATTTATTTGAAAACAGAGAGACAGAAAGAGAGGGAGGGAGGGAGAGAGATAAAGAGAGAGAGAGAGAAAGAGAGAGAGAGAGAAAGAGAGAGAGAGAGAAAGAGAGAGAGAGAGAGAGATGTTCCATCCATTGATTCACTTCCTAAATGGCTTCAAGAGCCAGGATTGGTCCAGGTCAAAATCAGGAGCCAAAACATCCATTTGGTCTACCACATGGGTGACATGTTTGCAAGTACTTGAGCCATCGTGTGCTGGTTTCAAGCTGCAGAGTAGCAAGAAGCTGGATTGAAAGCAGAGGCAGGATTCACTTCCAGGCATTCCAATGTTAAGATTCAGGCCTCTGAAGTTTGAAGTCTAACCCACTGTGCCAAACGCCCACCCAATTTAAACAATTTTAGTTCAGACTTTGTGTTCACATATGCATCATATTTTTTAGCACCTCTCTAGCTTATTCCTGAATAATAACTTTATGAGGTGTGTATTGTTATGTCACTTCTGTAGCAGAACAAAAGTGTTCTAGGAACTTTTGCCATTTTGTAGAAATTAGAATATGACTAAACCAGAATTAGGGCTCAGATATTTTCAATTTTAAAGTTCATGCCCTTTCTGCTAAACCATTTCTACCACGCATAAGAAATTGAAATCACATTCTTCAAATTATTTTGCAGAACAAGACTACCTGTGTGTTTCAGATGCTAGGTTTACACTATGGAAATCTATATTCCAATAAGTTTACTGGCTTACCACAGTGGCTCATGTCACTCCAACACCAGTGGCTCCAGTTACACAGAGATTCAGGCTGAGAGAGGTTTCCTTCTTCCCAATTTTCCATGATCCCCTCTGAAGAGGGAAGAAATGTACAAACTGAGCACTGATTTTTGGAACTCCAACTAGGAAACAACACATGCCATCTATTCTTACATTTCCTTTTTAAGATAGTTGCATAGCCAGGTCCAAGTGTAAATTCACAGGAGACAGAGAATTCTTGTCCTACTAGATGCCTGGAAAAGAGAGTGCAAGGCATTTGTTATCAACATGAATGTCTACTTCTTTTAATCTGCTATTCAGCAAATATTCAGCTCACCTTTATGTAGGTAAAACACACTCAGCCTTTTTCAACTGAGGCAAAACCAAACTATCCCATGCATCCACAGCTTCAAGCTCAAAATCGGGGTTATCTATGTGGTATGCAGCAGCATTATCATCGGATTCAGTATAGCACCTCTTGATATGGAGTCCTGTCAACTGAAAGTCCAGTGATGTCCCGCTGCCTATCTCAATGACAGGGCACAAGCAAGGATCACCATGGTTAGCAAATGCCAGCACTTACTGGCCTGCAATTCTAAAATTCTGTTTGGTGGAAGTCATGAGCATTTTTAGCAATGAAGAAGGCAAAGTTTCCTAATTAGGCCTGAATTCTGCTTCATTCTAGTGATTTTGTAGACCTTGGCTGTGACCTCTGGGAGATTTTTGTTTTCCCTTTTTCTTTTCTGTTATATTTCTCATCATATCTCATTTGAAGTGGACATTGGAAAATGTACCCTCCTTTGTGACTGAGCAGCTCTCCTAGCTTGATTCTTGGCTGTACAAGATTAAACAGCTACCAGTAAGTTAAAGCTTAAAGAATTATAGGCATTTTGAGTATAAGCTCAATCTCTAGGAGTATAACGAGTATAACTATCATGAATGCTGTAGGCTTTTGTACACTTAATTCTGGTTAGTTCAATGAAGAAGCATAATTTTAAGAGTTCTTGGATTTATCTAAATTTTTGGCCTTCAGTTTTGCTTTTATCACTTAGTTTCAATTATTATGAGTTAATACAACTTTCCTTGGTAAGTTTTTAGTCTCTTTTACCTAAGTTATTTTGTCCAATGTAAATGACTTTTGAAGCAGAGGGGGAGGGAGAGGGATAGGCATAGAAAGAGAGGGAGAGGGAGAGGGAGAGGGAGAGGGAGAGGGAGAGGGAGAGGGAGAGGGAGAGGGAGAGGGAGAGGGAGAGGGAGAGGGAGAGGGAGAGGGAGAGGGAGAGGGAGAGGGAGAGGGAGAGGGAGAGGGATCTTCCATTAGCTGGTTCACTCCTCAAATGACTGCAGTAGCCAGGGCTAGTCTAAGCTGAAAGTTAGAGCCCAGAGCTCTATTCAGGTCTCCCATACAGCAGGGACCCAAGTATTTGGGCCATCCTCTTCTGCTTTCCCAGGCAAATTAGTTGGAAGCTGCATGGGAAGCAGAACAGCTGGGACTGAAACCCACACTCTGTAAGGGATGCCAGTGTTTCAGACAGTAGTGTAGCCAGCTGTGCCACAAAAAGACCTTCAAATGAAATGATTCACTGGGCAGCACAATTTCAGCAATATTCCAAGACATTTTAGTACATTCAGAGGTTTTAACAGAGTGTGTTTGGTTAGGTATCAATGCTTCATAACCTATTTTCCCTAAAAATGTTTTAAAAAACAACTATGTATTATTTCACTGCTTCTGTGTGTCAGGAATTGGAACGAGGTTTAGACATGGCCTATGTATTAGAGGTTCTTTGAAGGCTACAAATTGTCATCTAGTGCTCAGACCTTATTTGACTATTGGAAAGGGGAAAGATCCCCTTCTAAGCTTATTTGCATGGTTGAGAGGAGGGCTCACTTCTTTTTTTTTTTTTTTTTTTTTTGACAGGCAGAGTGGACAGTGAGAGAGAGACAGAGAGAGAAAGGTCTTCCTTTGCCGCTGGTTCACCCTCCAATGGCCGCCGCTGCAGCCGGCGCACCGCGCTGATCCTGGCAGGAGCCAGGAGCCAGGTGCTTTTCCTGGTCTCCCATGGGGTGCAGGGCCCAAGCACCTGGGCCATCCTCCACTGCACTCCCTGGCCATAGCAGAGAGCTGGCCTGGAAGAGGGGCAACCGGGACAGAATCCGGCGCCCCAACCGGGACTAGAACCCGGTGTGCCGGCGCCGCAAGGTGGAGGATTAGCCTATTGAGCCACGGCGCCGGCTCGGAGGGCTCACTTCTTAAAGTTGTAGCACTCTAGCATCTTTTCAACTGCATAGGTCCAAGTTATGTGCTTTGCTTCACTCAAGGAAGACAATTGCAAAGGGTGGAGATACTAAGAGGTGGAAATTGTATCTATTTACAAGGTATTTGTCTGACTTGATGGATCAGTACGGACTTGATTCTGACTTTGTCAAAGACTAGGCTTGAGTTTGCTTTTTGACTTTTGTCTCTTTTCTAGCTTCTCTTTTATTAATTATGGTTGAAAAGAAATTCCCTCTGCCTAAATAGTACATTCCTGTTTTTCAAGACTCACTTATTCTCTTCCACTACCACTTATGTACTGACCAATGCTCTGTTGTGATCAGTATTGCAGGTATAACACCTGCTAATTCCATCCAACACACACTCCTACTGATCTGCTTCCTAAACTCTTTCCTGAGGATGCTGTCCCGTAGACACTCAGAGTCAAGAGAGAATACGTGGAAACACATTGGCTTTCTGTGCTCCTGGCTCCAAAATAGCCAGGCTCTCTCCTATTCCCATGCTGAGTGCTGTAGGATAATTCACCAGTACTCTGGAAGGCAGTGAGAAGGAAGCTCCATTTCGTTCCAGATGTGTCAAGCTTCTCTGGAGACTTAATCCTCAGCGTCGTCTTTGGAGGCCAGTCTGGAGGGTAGCAGTGTCACAGGACAGGTCCTCCCCACCCCACCCAATGCCTCACTTGAAGAAGGAGGCAAGGAATCCTGCCCCGTGTACTTATCACAGTCCTCTTTGTTACTAAAAATGTACGTATTTCACCATGAACCTTTTGTTGTTGAGATTTAAAATCCTTTTGGGTATTCTACCACTTCACTCAAATATTTGTTTTGATTCAAAAGCTGAAAACTTGATTTTTATTCTGCTTTGGGGTATTTTCTCGGATAAGCTCAACCTGCCTTAGCTGTTGAGATAGGTGGGGGAGAGAAAAAGATAACAGAATGACTAATATTGAAAGATGAAACAGATGAATCTGAAACATTATCTCCTAATATATGCTATTATTTGTTACCCTTCTTTATCTCTTTGCTATGTGTTTTTTCCTTCATAGATTATATTTTATGTATCTTAAAATTCTCTAGTGTTTTGAGAATTATGTATTCCATTTTAGATTCTACTACTCGTTATCTTTGGGTTTCTCATAGGCATTTTAATCTTTCTTACTTTCCATTTTCACCCTCTCAATTGAAAGCCACTTTTAGTGTTCTCTGTCTTTCTCTATCTCATATTTCTGCTTTAATAAATATGTTTTTTTTTTATCCCCACCCTATCCTGTGCCTGCTGTACTAATTTCAGCCTGCAGATACACAAAGGCCTTGGCTTATTGCAGTCCTTAGAGGGTAGCATTTTCTCAACACTTTCTTCAGTATCCCAAATTGGTAAATTTTTCTAGTATGCAATTTCTCTAATAATTCTCATAAGTTTTCAGTTTCTTTGTTGTTCAATGCTTTCTGTGTTCTAGGTTTTTTTCCCAATTTTTAAATTATAATTGTACATATTTGTGGGCTTCACTATGATGTGTACTATACATGCGTACAATGTGACTGATGTCAACCTGCTAATAATAATTTCCCTTCTTTGGCATTGCTTTATAATTGGAGGCTTGGAGCTTCTCTCTTCCACTTGAATTATACTGTACTCTCTCTGCTCTGTAGCACCGGGAGCTCTACGCATATTTGAATACTGTGCAATGGTGAAACTGGAGCAGAGGGAAGATCAAAGGTAAGAATGAGTGGATTGTCTTTGCTCCTAATCTTAAAAAACAAAACAAAACAACAACAATAACAAAAACAGTGACAGGGAGAAAGAATGAGTGGAGAGAGAGAGAGAGAGAGAGAGAGAGAATGTTTCATTCACTGGCTCACTGGCTCACTCCTTAAATAGATGCAATAGCCAGGTCTGGGCCAGGCTGAAGCCAGGAGCTAGGAACTTTATCCTAATCTCGAATTAACACTCTGATATAATATGGCAGCATCACAAGCAGCAACTTCACCTTTTTTTTTTTTTTTTTTTTTTTTGACAGGCAAAGTGGATAGTGAGAGAGAGACAGAGAGGAAGGTCTTCCTTTGCCGTTGGTTCACCCTCAAATGGCCGCCGCGGCCGGAGCACCGCGCTGATCCAATGGCAGGAGCCAGGTACTTCTCCTGGTCTCCCATGGGGTGCAGGGCCCAAGTACTTGGGCCATCCTCCACTGCACTCCTGGGCCACAGCAGAGGGCTGGCCTGGAAGAGGGGCAACCGGAACAGAATCCGGCGCCCCGACCGGGACTAGAACCCGGTGTGCCAGCGCCGCAAGGCAGAGGATTAGCCTAGTGAGCCGCGGCACCGGCCACAACTTCACCTT
The DNA here is from genome assembly GCF_964237555.1 of Oryctolagus cuniculus. NCBI lineage: Eukaryota > Metazoa > Chordata > Mammalia > Lagomorpha > Leporidae > Oryctolagus > Oryctolagus cuniculus. The sequence continues at coordinate 26,601,616 of NC_091445.1, forward strand.
TTATACCACAATGGCAGCTGCTGGCTCTACTCTTGATTCTTTAATTATTACTTGGAAAACAAATTCAAAGGCTCAAGTCCAAAAGCCAAGTTTTGGTTCTATATAGATGCTGTCATCATGTTTCTTTTACTTTTTTCAATCCATACTTCCCATAGAGTTAGAGAATTGCTTGAACAATTAGAATATCTATACTTTTCTTTCATTACTGTGAGTTTCTATGAAACATTCTACCCCATAGAGTAACATGGCTAAACTGCTCTTATTTTCAGGATATTATTATCTAGAATTTATGATATCTTATTGATGATGGTTATGTTTGTGTGTGTTATGGGGAGGAGATATCAATGCATGTGTTGGGGAAGAAGTTAGGCATGTAATGCAGAGTAGCTTCCAAGGAAAAGAATTGCTGACCACATTTCAGACTTAGTATGTGTAGTATTTTTAGAATATCCTCTGAATCAGGGGAAAAGAGTCTTTCGAGTGTTTTTTTTCTATTTGGTCTAATTTGGTTCTGTGAAGTTTGAGTATATCACTGACTAATGGACTTTTTTTTTTTTTTGACAGGCAGAGTGGACAGTGAGAGAGAGAGAGAGACAGAGAGAAAGGTCTTCCTTTGCCGTTGGTTCACCCTCAAATGGCCGCCGCGGCCAGCGTGCTGCGGCAAGCGCACCGCGCTGATCCAATGGCAGGAGCCAGGTGCTTCTCCTGGTCTCCCATGGGGTGCAGGGCCCAAGCACTTGGGCCATCCTCCACTGCACTCCCTGGCCACAGCAGAGAGCTGGCCTGGAAGAGGGGCAACCGGGACAGAATCCGGCGCCCCGACCGGGACTAGAACCCGGTGTGCCGGCGCCACAAGGCAAGAGGATTAGCCAAGTGAGCCGCGGCGCCGGCCACTAATGGACTTTAAATCTGAATAGCTTTTCCCTTTCTCCTTCAATCAAATTTTATCAGCCCTGTAACTTTTTTCAGGTTATGGATTGTCCTTCAGTATTAAATTTCATGTTCTTGATGCTTTTAATCCCTTTTTGTTTCTTTATAGTTATTTTTTGAGAAAATGGAAGAGACTAATCATAATGTTGCTGGCCTGAGGCCATTAAATCTGTTTTCCTGAATTTGATTATATTTAAGATTATATATTACCACTTATAAACCTACGTAACTCAAAAAAGTCTAGATAGATAGAGGTACATACTTAGAACCTCAAATAATGCCTTTCTAACAGTAAATGAAAACCCCAAATATTACATAGCAGTGGGGCTCATTGACCATGGAAAATATTCAACCCAGTCAAGGGCAATTAGAAATTACTTATGTATCCAACTGAATTGTGATTTACATGCCAAATACAGCATGCTTTGGGAAACCAAATAGATTTAATAATCAATACTCAAACAATAATGTCAAATTAATTGAAACATGAATGACTGTGCAACATAAATTGAACTTCTGCACAATAAAAATACTGGTGAAATAATATATTTAATTATAATAAAGGTTAACTATCAAAGGGAGATTCATCTTTAATATGTTCTATTCCTAAGAAAGGAGAGACAGAGAGAGGCTGCTCCCATCACCGTTTCACTTCCCAGATGACCACAAGGATGAAGGCTGGATCAGGCTGAAGTCAGACGCCTAGAACTCAATCCAGCTCTCTCAGATTCCCATGTGGTAGAAACCGAGTCATCTGAGCTGTACCAATTCCTGCCAGGGTCTGCATGAGCAGGAAGCTGGAATCAGGAGCCAGATACAAGTAAGGATGTGAGTGTTTGCATAACTACTAGGCTAAATGATAACCTCAATAAAATAGTCTTGAAGTTCCAAGAATATATCTGGATCAAACGTAATGAAAGATATACTAAAGATATATTAAAGATCAACAAATGTGGAATGTAACTGAATCAAATTTGTCCTAATCCAGATGTTTTAGTATCATACTGCTGCCATGTCCTTTCACATACCAAGTATTTTTATGGTTGTTCTTGAAATGATGAATCTTTGTAAACTTTTGTCTGCAATAAACAAATAATAGCCAAAATAAAGGTTATATGAACAACATACTTTGGATTTCAGCTCATCTCTATCTCAAAAAATAGACCATTGTTAAGATTTCCCCTTACTAATTTCAACATCTATCAGTTGAGGATGTACATAATGATATACCTCTGAAGATCATTGGAAAGGGGCCAGCTTTGTGGTACAGTGAGTTAAATCACACTGGCAATACCGGCGTGGATATGAGCATCATCTGGAGTCCCGGCTGCTCTACCAGTTCCTTTCCAGCTGCATGGTAATGAGACTGGGAATGCAGCAGAAGGTGATCCAAGTACTTTGGCCTCACCACTCATGTGGGAGATGAGGGTGAAGCTCCTTAGTCCTGGCTTCCCCCTGGCCCAGCTCCAGCTATTGAAGTCATATGGGCAGTGAACCAGTAGTTGGAAGATATCTTTCTCTCTCTCTCCTTCACCCTCTAACTCTGTCTTTCAAATAAATAAATAGATCTTATTTAAAGATACTGACAGCTGGAAATACATACAGCAAAATGCCCCTCTTTTAACAATATTCATTCAATAATTAATGACTAATAATTAATTAATTTCTAGAAAATGTTGGAAAAATTTTATAACAATATTTCTTAAGGAATACAGCCCTATCTGAATCTTATTTCTTAAAACAGTCTTACTCTTATACCACATGGAGAAAGACAAGAGACAACTATCTTTCACTGGTGTCATGCTAACACTTCAACGTGTTTTCACAGTAATGTTAGCTTTGTCCTATCTGAAGGCAATAAGAAATAACAGAAAAATTAAGAGTAAGAATAATTAGGAAAGAAACTCTTTTGATTAATTCTAAGTTTATTTTAAAATTTAACTGTATGACTGTATGTTATAATTATATGTATTAAATGAGTTAATATTTATCTTTTTTTTTTTTTGACAGGCAGAGTGGACAGTGAGAGAGAGAGACAGAGAGAACGGTCTTCCTTTACTGTTGGTTCACCCCCCCAATGGCTGCTGTGGCTGGCACGCTGCGGCCAGTGCACTGTGCTGATCCAAAGTCAGGAGCCAAGTCTTCTCCTGGTCTCCCATGTGGGTGCAGGACCCAAGGACTTGGGCCATCCTCCACTGCACTCCCTGGCCACAGCAGAGAGCTGGCCTGGAAGAGGGGCAACTGGGACAGAATCAGGCACCCCGACCGGGACTAGAACCCAGTGTGCCGGCGCTGCTAGGCGGAGGATTAGCTTATTGAGCCGTGGCGCTGACCAATATATATCTTCTAATAGACTTATTTTTTCTATTTGGAAGGCACTGTTTTGGGGTGGAGAGAAGAATGATTGATCTTCTATCTGCTAGTTTATTCCACAAGTGGCCACAACAGCCAGAGCTGGACCAGGCAAAAGCCAGGAGCCAGAAACTCCATCCAGATCTCTCACATGGAGAGAAGGGGCCCAGGCCCTTGGGCCGTCTTCTGCTGTCTTCCCAGGCTCAGTAACAGGTAGCCAGATTGGAAGCAGAGTGACTAGGACTCAAACCTAGCTCTTTGATATGGGATGCTGGCATTGTAAGCCATAGCTTAACCCACTGCAGCACAACACAGAACCCATGAATGTATATGTAAGTTATATTTATAACTTAAGATTTAATTTAAAAAGCTGTATTTAAGGTTGCCCTACACAATCTCTAGGTACAGCAGCCAGTTATATTTGCTTATATTCATAATGGATATTAACTCTTTCATATATTATTGTAGTTTATGTAGTAAATGCATTATTTTTACGAAAGTGATATATTGATATATTTTAATGGTCTCTAAGTGCCACAAAAGTGAATATTGTGTCAAAATAATGTTAAAAATTCATTTATCTAAGTATGAATTAATGTGTGCTATATTTTATTGGCCTTATTTGGAACAAAATATATTTCTGCATTTAGCTTGAATTTAATACCAGCAATAAAACATGATCTTGCAGTGGAAGTTGACAATAAATATCCTGTGTAGCCCACTAGATTTTGACACACAATTAAAGAGAACCTCACAGTGTAATTTTCACACAGATCAATAACATTAGAGTCTCAGCACACTTTTGTCTCCGCTGATACAAATGAAGACCTCATTTTAAATTAGTTCAAGTGAAATGGGATTACTCAAGTTTTGTTGGGATAAAATATCTTTCCTCAGCTAATGTTGAGAACTTCCAATAAGAAGACGAATAAGGTATTTATATAATAATGTAATCATGATTTTGAAAAATGATTGGAATTGTTAACCTAGTTTGTTTTACTCACTGTACTTATAAAATCTAATAGATTGTTGGGGACTGTTATTTACTGACTTAATTTTGCTTAGTCAGTGTATAGTAAGTCCATTTTTTTCACAAAATTTATCTATACATCAAAAAAGCACTAAGAAGTAAGGCACAAGGAAAGCATGAAGATAGTCTACTGTAGCAATAGTTTCTATTTCCTTATTATTTTCACCAAATTCCACTCCTATGAATCATATTTTTATCTTTCTAAATGATTCTTTTTCATCAAAACTCACTTCTTCCCCTGTATTCATCTAAGCATTTCGGAATGGAAAAGGTACAGATTGGCCATAAAATGTACCCTTGCAGTGGGCTGTGTGACAAAAACCTACTGTCATAAAAAACAAACAAACAAAAAACTGTGTCTTATACAAAAAATATACCAATCAGTTTACAGTATCAGGAGATGAAGAACTAAACAGTATTCTGGTTTTAAGGGATGCCATCTTGATTGGGAAATATTGCTTCTTGTTATGACTGGGTGGAACACTTCCTAAGAACAATTTGATAAAATATTTATTATTGTACAGGTTTTGCTGCTACCAAGAAGTCTGTAGTATTTATGCTCATTGATTTATTCTTACTTGAAATAGTAATTAAATTTTTAAAATATTTCCTGATTGCAACGTGGTGGTAAAACTTCTGGAATTCAGCAATCTTGCTTAATTTGTTTTGCCTACCCCATGTTCAAGCATAATACTTTTTCAGGTAAATATTAGATAATACTTTTCATCCTATCTGTCTATCGCCAGTCCTCACTCTGCTTTTTTTTAGATTTATTTTATTTATTTGAAAAACAGAGTTACAGGGAGAGGCAGAGAAAGAGAGAGAGAGAGGTTTTCCATCTACTGGCTCCCTCCTCAAATGGCCACAAAAGAGCTGCACTGATCAGAAGCCAGAAGCCAGGAGCTTCTTCTGGGTCTCCCATGTGGGTGCAGGGTCCCAAGCACTTGTGCAGTCTTCTACTGCTTTCCCAGGCCATCAGCAGGGAGTTGGATTGGAAGAGGAGCAGCAGGGACTAGACCTGAAGCCGATATAGGATGCTGATACTTCCAGCCAGGGCTTTAACCCATTGCGCCACAGCGCTGGCCCCACTCTGCTTTTGATTCCAGCCTTCTGCTAATGCACACCCTGGGAGGCAGCAGGTGATGGCCCAAGTAATTTGGTCCCTGCATCCCACATAGAAAACCTGGATTGAGATAACAGCTCCCTGCCTCAGCCTGGACTGCCACTGTGGGCATTTGGGATGTGTACCCGTTGATGAGAACTCTGGCTGGCAGGCTGATACTCTCTCTCTCTTGCCCTCTCAAATAAATAATTAACATTTAAAAAAAATTAAATATGAAAAGTTGAAATTTCATACTTTTCTTCTCAAGTGAAAATGATTATTCTACTCAAAACATTTTAAAGCATATACTAGTTTCAGTTACACTGAAACACATAAAGATTAGCTAAACATATTATTAGGCTTAGCTTAAAGCTCTAATTTTGAATCAGTGTAAAAACAGGCATTGGATTAGCATTTAGCCTGTGAACCTTGGTCCACTGCTGTGAGTGAGTGCATCATATTCCATAGATGATTGCTCAGAAACTGTTATGAAAGTATGTTTTTTAGAATTTTCCAATACAACTATGTAAAAGTATAAAAATGGCATAAGAGAAAAATAAAATGTCAATGCATAGAGTACAGTATTCAATCTCTTGTTATTAGCTGCTACAGATGACTTTAATTTGCTATAAAGTTTTCAAAATGCTTATTCTTTTTAGGTACTGATTTCATCCTGGATGTTTAACAGGTCACAGAAGGCTGCCAATCCCTGCCCCCACTGTGAGGAGCACTGCACTTGACTGACCAGCTGCTGTCCATCTTCTGTTTCTAGATCTATTGTTGCTGCCGTGTCTTCCTCTATAAAAGCATACACTTTGTTTATGATGAACATTTTTAAAATTTTTTATTTTTATTTTTTAAAGATTTATTTATTTATTTGAAAGTCAGAGTTACACAGTGAGAGGAGAGGCAGAGATAGAGAGAAGTCTTCCATCCGATAGTTCACTCCCCAATTGGCCGCAATGGCTGGAGCTGCACCAATTCGAAGCCAGGAGCCATGAGCTTCTTCCGGGTCTCCCACATGGGTGCAGAGACCCAAGGACTTGGGCCATCTTCTACTGCTTTCCGAGGCCATAGCAGAGAGCTGGATGGGAAGTGGAGGAGCCAGGTCTCGAATCGGCACCCATATGGAATGCCAGCGCTTCAGGTCAGGGCATTAACGTGCTGCACCACAGCGCCGGCCCCAGTTAACAATTTTTTAAATACAGCACCTTAACCATTTCCATCAGTGTTAAATACATTCCTGATGGTGTATAATCATTGTCACCATCCATTCTGTAACTCTTTTATTCTTGTGGAACAGAAACTCTTTTCTCCTTAAACAATAACTCCCTGTTTCCCTCACACGCGAACATCTTTTTCACTTTATTATTGTTTACAACCCTTGCAAATATTCCTGCTAGACTACAGTCATCTTATTTATTGAACTCTTTATTACTAGAGCCATTAAGCTTTTGATTATAACATAAATTAAAAGTGTTACTCAAAAATAGTAAATAAAATATTAACATAAAAAGATTACTTTATATCTATCTATTTGAATCTGTGAGGACTTAATTCATGACCTAACATATGGTCTTTCTTGGAAAATGTCCCATGTATGCTTGAGAAGATTGCTGTATGTCACTGTATTTGAACAGAGTGATATTGGTTATGTTGTGTTGTTTCTTTATTCCTCTTCTGTGTGGTTGTTCTCATTATTGAGAATGGGATACTGAATTCTCCAAGGACTATTATAGATATCTTTCTTTAATTCTGCCCATTTTCCATTAATAGAATTTTCTGGTTTATTATTAGGTTCTGAATGTTTGCAATTGTATTCTTTCTTGCTTTACTAACGATTTTATTAATATATAAAGTCCTTATTTATCTGTTGTAAATCTTTCATGTAACATCTATTTTGCCTGATATCTTGCTCTCTTTTGCATACTATTTGGATGAAGTTTGTGTGATGACTTTTTGGTAGACAGTATAGAGTTGGATCATGTATTTTTATTTCTTCTGATAATCATTATCTTTTGATTACAGAATTTAATCAATTTGTAAAGTAATTGCTAACAAGGAAAGATGTCTGTGATTTTCTTATTAGTTTTATATCTTTTGTTTTGCTTTGTGCTTACAATAGGTATTATTTTTTATGTTTATCATCATTCAATTATATCAGTCTAACAAATTTATACTAGCTTAATTTCAACAAAATAAATACAGGGTTGTTTCTCTAAAATTAAATGTTTACAAAATTGTTTCTTTTTCTTTGTGTGCCTTTAATTATTTTAGATACATTACTTTCTTAAATTGTGTAGAAAATAAAATCTTGTGTTACAAGTTGGTCACATTAATACTATCTTAAATTTTAAAATGTGTATTAATTTCTCAAATCATAAAGGTAAGAAAAAAAGTAGAGTTACAAAAACTTTGTAACATGAATATGAGTTTTTATAACTGCCATTATTTCCCTTTTATTTATATTTGGTTTCTCCTATAGTCTTGAGCTCCTGTCCAGTATCCCTTCATTTTACCCTACAAGAGTCTCTTAAGAATTTCTGGTTGGGTAGGTCTAGTGATTAGGCATTTCCTCAGCTTGTATTTAGCTAGGAATGTCTTAATTTCTCCCTCAATTTTGAATGACAAAGTTATTGGCTATAAGATCCTTGCTTGGAAGGGTTTATTCGTTTGTGTCTTTTTCTTTTAATGCTTTCACTACTTAGGGATGCTGTTTCTGGCCTACGAAGTTTCTGATGAGAATCTGTTGATAATCTTATTGAGAATTCCTTTTTTATGAAGACATCGTTTTCCTTTTTTAATTTTTCTTATTATGACCAGAACAAATTTCATGTATTTCATGGGTGCTCAATTCTAAGATAGCCGTACTTTCCTCCCTTCCCCTCTCCCTTTCTCAACCTGCCTCCTTCCTTTCTTTCTAACTTTTCTTTAATTTTTGCAAAAGCATAATTTCAATCTACTCTATCATTATTTTCTTGATGGTTTCAAGATTCTCTCATGGTGGTTGATTATATTTGTAGTGAGTGTTCATCTTACCTGGATTTCCTTGAACTTCTTGGATATTAGCATTTGTGGACTTCATAAATTTTGGAAGGTTTTCAGTCATTGGATTGAAAATATTTCCTCTGCTCATTTCTCTCTCTCTCTCTTCTCTTTCTGGAACTAAGACAAGGCAAATGTTTTGCAAAATGATGTCTCAGGAGTACCTCAGGGCTGCGTTCATTTTTTCAGGCTTTTTTCTTTCTTTTAGATTCACTAATTTCAATTGTCCTAATATACTAGTCAGATTTTCATTTCAGTTATTATATTTTCAGGTTATAATTTTTTTTAGTATCATTTTTTTGTTTAAACTCTTTTTTTAAGATTTTATTTATTTATCTGGGAGGTAGAGTTACAGACAGTGAGAGGGAGAGCCAGGAGCTTCTTCCAGGTCTCCCACATGGTTACAGGGGCCAAAGGTCTTGGGCCATCTTGTACTGCTTTCCCAGGACATAACAGAGAGCTGGATTGAAAGAGGAGCAGCCGGGACTAGACCTGGCGCCTATATGGGATGCCGGTGTTGCAGGCAGAGGATTAACCTACTGTGTCACAGTGCCGGCCCCTTAGTATCGTTTGAATTTTCAACTACCTTACTAATATTTCTGCACAAAATAAAATATATCAATGAAGTTGATGATAAAAAGTTTAGCATTTTTTTCTGACATTTTTATCTTCCTTTTGTTCTTTGGATATCTTTAAGATAGCTTTTCTCTTAAAAAGAGATTTTTATTTATCTATTTGAGAGACAGAGTTACAGACAGTGGGAGAGACAGAGGGAAAGGTCTTCCATCCATTGGTTCACTTCCTAAATGGCAGCAATGGTTGTGGCTGGAACAGTATGAAGCCAGGAAACAGGAGCTTCTTCCAGGTCTCCCATGTGGGTGCAGGGACCCAAGCACTAGGGCCATCCCCCATTGTTTTCCCAGGTCATAAGCAGAGAGCTAGATAGGGAGAGGAGCCTCCAGGTCACGAACCAGAGCCCATATGGGGTGATGGCACCACAGGTGAATGCTTAGCCTAATAAGCCCCAGCCCCAGCCCCAAGATAGTGTTACAGTCTGTTTATGAGACATATCATCAAATCTGTATTACAATCAGTTCCACTCATTGATTTATTCTTTTTGACTTGAATGGAAGATCTCTCTCTTCCTCTCTGTGCCTCTGCCTCTGCCTTTCTGTATCTCTTATTTATTTTTGACAGGCAGAGTGAACAGTGAGAGAGAGAGGCAGAGAGAAAGGTCTTCCTTTGCTGTTGGTTCATCCTCTAATGGCCGCTGCGGCTGGTGCGCTGCGGCCGGTGCACTGCGCTGATCTGAAGCCAGGAGTCAGGTGCTTCTCCTGGTCTCCCATGTGGGTGCAGGGCCCAAGGACTTGGGCCATCCTCCACTGCACTCCCAAGCAACAGCAGAGAGCTGGCCTGGAAAAGAAGCAACTGGGACAGAATCCGGTGCCCCAACCAGGTCTAGAACCCTGTGTGCCGACGCTGCAGGCGGAGGGTTAGCCTATTGAGCTGCGGCGCCGGCCAATAAATGAATTTTTAAAAAGTCTTTTTGCAAAGACAGAATTAAAAATTAATTGAAGGAGAGGAGATACAGTGGCCTTGTAGATATTCTGGCAGTCAATTCAGTGAAGGGAAGTGGCTTTCGTTGGTGAGGGAAGCCCCATAGTGATGGCTGCCTGAGACTTTGTACTTTTGGAATCAAACACAGCAATCAGCAATCAAAGCACAGATCCCTCAAATTTGGGAGACAGGGTCCAGCTTGGTCAACCCTAGGTCTTGTAAGCTTTGTCCTGCTCTGGGAACTCATGAATAACTATTTGCCAAGGGACGGCAGCTGTGGGTTGGGTAGACACCACTGTGCTAAGAGCTCAAATTGACTAACATTAATCATGGTTTAGGGTTCAAGTCTTTCCTTGGATGTTTCAAACTACCTATAGACTCTGGAGTTCTAAATTAGTTATATCAGACAAAATTCGTTAAGTACAAGTGTTATCTAGGTGGGGAGACAGATCCTGGTGTTTCTTACTTCTGTCTTTCCAGATATACAATAAACATTTAGTTCTCGAAAGAATCATGAAAATGCAGGCCTGGCAGTGCAAGTAGTTTGTTCAAGGTTTTCAGTTACATTGTAGAGCTGGTATTTAAATCTAGCATGTCTGATTCCTGAACCACAGTCACCCTTTCGTACAATGAACCTCCTTGTTTAACTCCTCAGGGCCTCTCAAGTCCTCGATAATGTTATGGTTTCCACTTTATTTATTAGTACCAGAACACTGAAATCATATTCACATTTTTAGTTATATATGAATATAAGGGGACTTGTATGTTAATAGATTGCACAATAGTGCTTAGTGATTCTTTCAAAGTCTGGCTGTGGAGGATAGAAGAACTGCTCATCCAATGAACTCTGAGCCTTTCTTGTTAAGACTATGGAAGCTGTGAAATCTGCGTATTTTTATGAATCTTTCTGTATGTGAGCTGTAATGCTGTCTGAATCAAAGACATTTGATTACCAGCTATGTTCTTCTCTTAAACTGAATGAAGAGCTTTGAGGAAGATTGGCAGGCATGCATAATGGACAATTCTGATGTTGGCAGTGTTGCAATAGGAGAGAACTTGCAGTCCCTGTGCTCTGTGGTTGTGAAGTGCAGTTCAGTGCCAGAGTTGGCAGGAATTTCAGAACTTTGTGCTTCATCAGCCACAGTTCCATAAAATGTACAAGCCACCTATTTCTATTCCAAGGAGGCAGACCCATTGGTCAGATTGCACAAATTGTATAAAAGTCTGTAATAGTCATTGTATCATAAGAAAGGGTCCTTTTTTCAGTGAAGGCTATTATGAAGAATATGCATACATATACATATGTGCATAAATGTGTATATATATATATACTCAGCAATTTAACCTTTTTATTATTTCTCCCGTTCTCCTTAGCGGAACTATCACTTCCTTTCACCTGACCTGTATGAAATGATGCAAGTGAGGAGGCAGGAAAGTCGTTATCTGTTGTACCACTCACTCTACCCCATTTTCCCAGTAATCACTCTAGCAGTGCTTCTTGATTTTAACACCTCTCTGCAGTCTCACACCTGATAACAAATTGTATAACCAAAGCCTGTCATGAAAAATTCTGTTGAAATTTTAAATGTCAACTTCCTAAGCTATACTATTTTCTTTGCTTTAGATATGTAAGTGATACATTATATTGTCAAATAATTTTCCATACTTCATGAGATAAAATAATTTTTAAAAAAGGTTATTAATTATAATAAATTACCTACGTGTGCTCTTGAAGAGCACAATGTTCTTAGTTCAATTTCAAAAAAAAATTTTCTTCAATGAATTGAAGGAGCTGTTCCCTTCTACATTCTATTTCTGGCCATTTCAAAAATAGAAAAATACTTTGTACTCAAAATCAGAACTTTTACAAAGCAAAAATTATATATATTGATAACTGTGTCTGGATGATTAAAAAAGCGTCTTGTGGAAATAATCAACCTACTTTTGCTTATTTTTGTTGTTTTGTTGCAACAAATGCAACACCATTTAGAAAACATGTCTTTTATCTGTATATGATAAAAGATTTTTTTTAAAAAGATTTACTTATTTGTTTGAAAGACAGAGTTACACAGAGGAGAAGCAGATAGAAAGAGAGAGGTCTTCCATCCGATGGTTCACTCCCAGTTAACCGCAACAGCTGGAACTGTGGTGATCTGAAGCCAGGAGCCAGGAGCTTCCTCCAGGTCTCCCACGCAGGTGCAAGGGCCCAAGGACTTGGGCCATCTTCTACTGCCTTCCCAGGCCATAGCAGAGAGCTGGATGGGAAGTGGAGCAGCCAGTTCTCGAACCAGTGCCCATTATGGGATGCCAGCGCTTTAGGCCAGGGCATTAACCAGCTATAACACAGTGCCGGTCCTGATAAGAGATTTTTGTTAGAGCAAGCAGGTGTATAGTTGTAGACCTGAAAATGCTACACAGAGGACTGAAGAGAAGCAGTCATTTTCAAATTCACAATAAGCATACAACTCAAACTGCTTTCAAAATTGTTTGATTAAATTAAAATTACTGGTTTTGATAGTTACCAACTAGTTAGGCCTTTTGATTTTCCCATCTTCATACATTAGAAGCTGATGTGAAGAGGCATAGTATACTGAGGGGTGGGGGCACATATTGATTCCAGGTTGATGTCATTGTCCTTGATTAGCAGGTGCTATTATGATGAATACAAGATTAAGGAATGGCCTACAGAATGTAGTCCATAAAGTGTTACCTTGTAGAGAATGTAAAAAAGAGTCAAGGGAAACATTTCATTCATCAGAGTCTAAGGCAAAGTGTGGAAAAATAACCTGAAAGGCAAGAATCCAGCAGAATACAGAGAACTGGAAGAACAACATGGCTGAGAAACATAAGGTGCTAAGAAATGAAAAAAAACAAATAAATAAATAAACTGGTTGCCAAACAATGCAATCTAAGTTTAGTAGCTAGGGGCTGGATCTGGTACAGTGGTTTAGGTCTTAAAAATAATTGAAATATTTTCTCAGATCAAAATATGTTTTAAATGTTCCCATAATAATTATGTAAATGTGTTATTTGCACACAAAATATTCTTATAAAGAAGTCACTGTGACACCTGTAAAAGATAGAGTTAACATATGAGAAATGAAAAATTGTAAAATTTCTTATGGATATGCAAAAAACTTTGATAAAAAGAAACTTCCTACATTTCTATACATTTCAATGCACAGTCTTGACCTTTAAAAGTCATATTGATGGATTCTTAAAGAATCATTATATATTAGAAAAATTTCAGGATCAGGAGTAAGACGAATAGATTTTCTAGCACTTCAGCCAGAGCTAGTTAATAGTGTATGCCTCCATGACTTCAGGGGTAATGTGGTGTAGTGATGCTACCTCGAAGGGCATTTGTGAGAGTTAAGTGGAAGACATTATGCAAGAGGTGTTCAACAAAGAAATCCCGTAATTAATAATGCCATACTACAAGAATTATCTTAATAGCACATGCTTTTCAAATGCATTGCTTCTGATTGTCCTATATACAGAAGAAAGATTCTTGGCAAACAACAAAGAAGAAATGGCCAAGCATTTTTGACTGTCTTGCTGAGCCAAATGTTTAAAGCAGGTGATTCTTGATAGTGAGATGAGTTTACTTTAATGGCATCGACACTCCACTAACTGATATTAATTAACAAATTTTGATTAAAGATTTCACACGTATGTGCACTAAAGGCCCACTTCATACATTAGCAAGTTCTGTAATCTATTTTCTATCTTTCTTCCATGATACACTTTCTTTTTAATATAGAGCTATGACCTCAAAATCACCTTACAGTGGTGACTTTGTAATATTGTGTGAGCTTGGAAAGTTGAGATGCCAAAAGTTACATTATCTCAAACAGGAGAAACTATTTAATATTGAAAGATAATCATTGTCAATTAGCCAACGTAATTTTATGGGAAATTCAGTACTGATGTTGTATTTTTTTTTTTTTTTATGAGAGAAAGTCCACTGGTTTTCTCCTCAAATGCCTGAATGACTGGGAGCCAGGAATTGACGTGACGGTCTGAAACCCAATTACTTGAGCCATCATTGCTGCTTCCTAAAGTCTTCCTTAGTAGTGATGCTGGATTCAGGAGTCTGGAATCGAACTCAGGTACTCTGAAGGAAAAGACAGTTTTCTTAATTGCTAAGATAATCACTTACCCTCCTGCTTTTAAAGTGCTGCAATCTGAAGTTCTTATCAAATTAATAAATTGTTTAAAATGTCTTCTTGAATACTATGAATATAGGGGACAATGTTCAATATTTTTGGTTTTTAATGTCAGAGGATATAACTGATCTGTTTTTATTGCACTCATATTTTTTTACCTCCAATAAAGGTAAAATTACATTAATGTAAAAGAGAATGCTTAGATTCTTACTTTCTATACAAGCTAATTTTCTATTAGATTTTTTGACCTAGGACTTGAAAAACACAATGTTATGCGCCTTTCTCTCTGTCTCTCTCACTGTCTAACTCTGTCAAATAAAAATTTTAAAAATTAAAAAAATTAAAAATTAAAAAAGAACTCCTTTCTAAAGATTCAAGATAGATAAGGATATTCAATGATATAGTTGTATTTTTCTCGTGTATTTTGTAGGGTAAATGATTTATAATGAAAAGAATAGTGTAGAAATTAACTTACCATATGCCAGGCACTCTCTAAAGTCCTTTATGGATATTATTCATTTTAACACTCGACACATTATTCTAAAAGATGAAGGACATTATTGTTTTTAAGCAATTATAAAATTTGAGCTTACGTCATGAGAGGCATTTGTCCTAATCACACGACTCTAAAGTGATAGAACTCTATGAAAACCTGATTCCAGTACTAAGGGATAGTGCTTTCCACTGCTTGTGAATATCACCTTTCTCATCTCCCCACATCTATTGGTAGAACCTGAACTAGACAACTTATGAAATCACATCAGGAATCTGACAACTTACATGGAAATGCTTGTATGATAACAGCCAACTCCTTCAGATTTTTGAAAAAAATATATCGTTCTTTTGACTGTGAGATATTTATGTCAATTGCTATAAAATATTTTTGACAGTAAAATCAATTATAATTTTTAAAAATGACAGTGAGAAAAAGATGATCAATCTGACATTTGTAACGACAGAGAAAAGAATATTCCTTATATATTCCATTCTAGGAAGTTCTCTCTCCCTTTGGAGAGATAAATATCTAAATCTAGACACCCTTCCAGGAATTAAGAATTAAGTGAGCCTAAGAAAAGATTTAGAGAAAAGTAAATTAGATTTCTATTTTTGTTTGCACTAGTTAAGCACTGTGAACAATGCAAGTAACATCTTAATAAGTAATTACAATGGAACTTTGTAGGCTAAAGGTGTTTTCTATAAATAATGTGCTGAGATCAATTAGCATCCCTAATGAAATATATAGAGCAATGCTGAATGACATAAATTGAAATGTGCAAAAGCAGGGGAATGTAAATTTTCTAGGAGAGATTTAATACATTTACTTTGGAATCATACCAAAGATTTCACCTCATGTGAGAAACATCTAAAATCGTGTCACATAGAATCAAATTAGATAAATTGTCTCTAATTGGGTTATTCTGTATGGAAAAGGCTTTGGGAGAATGAACTTCTATAAATATATTTTTTAACTTTCTAATAGAGTGGCTTGTGCCAAAGTTTACATTAGGGACAATTAAAACGTAAAAATGAGTCTTGGAACAGAACGAAGGTGTGAAGATTTGTGTAAAAAGGGCCAGGGCTTTAATGGGAGCAATGAATCAAGAAAAAACAACAACAAGAAAAAGAAAAATGGAAAGGGTCTAGATCTACCTGAATAAGAAAACTAAGGCGTTTTCCATTTTCCCCTCCTGAAATCCCAAAGTTCGAGAAAGAGAGCAGACGTGTGATACCTGCATGACAGACCCACGACCCACATTTCCATGAACTCCCAATATAGAGTATCTACTTATAAAAGTCTCCCAGAGAAACGAAAGAAAAAAAAGCGGGGCAGGGGATAACATCAAAAATACTTGGGGGGGGAGAAAAATTAACCAGGAAATAAGAATAGGGAGAGGAGACAGAAAAGGACCAAGAAAGCATTTTTTCTTTTGCAAGAGTAATTCAGTTACATTATTTTACTTACTATTATCTCTCCAAATTCAAGATCAAAATCATCAAAATATTATGACTCTCAACTACTACCCCAAGTTCTTTCTTCTCTTGTCACTTCTCTACCGACTGTGAAGGTCACTGGTATCCTGAGCTAACTGGATATTGTTTCAGATTATTTCCCTCTTGCTCTTTGCTAAGCATCACAGATTCTTCCTTCTCCTTCTCCTTCGTCTTTTTAATTTTGGCTTGTTCTTTCAAGTCCATTTTTTTGCCACATGGTTTATTCATGCACTCTAACATGATTATTTAAAATTTGAAATTTTTAGTAAAAAATAAATGTAAATAGTATTAAATAGCAAAGTCAACCATATAGAAAACACTTAACCTCAGACTTGATTTAATCATTCATTTTAAATATAGATAAATAATGAATATATTTATTTGAAATAGAAATTCTATATGATCCAGAAAGCCTACTACTATGTATATATACAAAAGGCATTGACAGGTAACACAGGTATCACCTGCTCCACCATATTTATTTCAACAC
Source organism: Oryctolagus cuniculus (assembly GCF_964237555.1). NCBI lineage: Eukaryota > Metazoa > Chordata > Mammalia > Lagomorpha > Leporidae > Oryctolagus > Oryctolagus cuniculus. Next base: position 26,618,283 of record NC_091445.1, read on the forward strand.
TGCTCACAATAGATAAGGTATGCTGTAAACCAGGATGTCTATTATCAGATGAATGGATAAATAAAACGTGTTATAGTTGCACATGGAATGATATTTGGCCATGAAGATGAATAAAATCCTGTAAATTGCAGCAAAATGGATAGAACTAGAAGATATCATCTTAAGTGAAATAAGCCAGACATGGAAAGACAAATACTGTATTTTCTTCTTTATATGTGTGAAGGTCACTGGTCATTCTTTATTCACTCTGAATAAAGACTACTGATTATCAGAGGCTTTGAGGGCCAGGAGGGACACGGGGAGTTTGGGTTGAAAAAAAAAAAATAGGGGAAATTAGGTGTGGTTCATCAATTGTGACAATTACGTCATACTGCAAGACATGTTAACAGTAACAGAAGCTGAGTGTAGTATACATGGGAACTCTTTGTACTGGTTCACAATATATGACCTATAAATTAAAAACTATTGTGAAATAAAGTTCTAAAACTTAAAATTCAGTTAATAAGTCAAACCAAGCAACATTATTTTAAAGATTTATTTATTTATTTGAAAGGCAGAGCCGCAGAGAGAGAGGAATAGAGAAAGGGAGAGAGAGTTGTTCTATCTGGCGCTACATTCCCCGAAATGGCCACAAAGGTCAGGACTGGGTCAGGCTAAAGCCAGGAGCCTGGAACTCCATCTGAGTTTCTAATGTGGATGAAGGGTGCCTGATTACCTGGGCCGTCTCTTGATGCCTTACCAAGCACACAGAAGGGAGCTGGATCTGAAGTGGAACAGCCAGGATTTGAACTGGCACTCATTTGGGATGCTGGCATCTCAGGTGGTAACTTAACCTACTGTGCCTGATGCCAGCCCATTAACTTAGCATTAAAATACCTAATATATAAATTATAAGTATATACAATATATAAATATATAATAAATATAAATAATAACATTTAAATTTATATAAATAAATATATAATGTAAATTATATAAATTAATAAATGTATTCATCTGTTTTGTGAATGGCAGATTGGCATTAGGTATTATGTGAAATGATATAGAGTACATATTAAAAGACATAGCTAAACAGCCCTTTGGATTTTCCTTACCCAACTTTCTCTTTCATTACAAGTTATACTTCATACTGTTTGCAATGTGTAGTGTATAACTTACACTACACTATTTATTTTTAACATTTATCTCTGCATTTATTTGCAAAGCAGAGAGAGAGAGAGAGAGAGAGATCGAGTCAGATAAACTTTCATTCATTGGTTCACTACCAAAATAACAAAAACATCCAGGGCAGGCTGGACTAGGCAGAAGCTAGGAGCCAAGATCTCCCACATGGATCATCAACCGGCTCTCCCATGTGGGTATCAGGGAATCAACTACTTAAGCCATCACTTGCTGCCTCCTGGGTTCACATTAGCAGGATGTTTGAATCAGGAGCAGAACTGGAACTAGAACTCAGCTACTCAGGTAATGAATAGACACTAAAAGTGGTGTCTTAATAATGGCACCAAATGCCCACCCCTCATGCCACATTGTTAATGAACTTTGTATATACAATGAGAGGTCACCTTAAGTAGTATTTGTTTTACTATGAGGTACACCTATGAAGACATTCTCCTCTGCTGTAAAGGTAAAACCCTGTAACTGAGGAAGGGTGATATGTGTGAACTCAGCCTTCATATTTAAAAAAATTCTTTGCTTAGATAAGAACATCACACGAATTTATAGGGCTTTTGACAACATACACATGGATTAGCCTTGCAAATAGCCACTCATCAAAATGAACAATATTCTTGCTGGAAGGGTATGAAGGTTGATTCAGTTTAAAATATCAAATGTAGAGTCAATAACCAACTAACTGTACTAGTAACAGAGATGGAACTCTAACCATTTCCAGGTAATTCATAAGTATTACTTTAACAAATAATTGGAACTTGCCCACTACTATTTATTCCACTACAAAAAAAATCACATAGCTTGAATGAGATATTTTTGAGTTCCTCTGAATATAACTGTGCCAATGAAGGGAAAAATGAGCAAAAGTTATTCAGCAGAATTCAGGAGGAGAAGTCATTGGCCTGGATAATTTACAAACTGTATAATCAGTTCTCAAATAATCAAGGGTTTACTGTCTCTCTTCTGGGAAGAGATTGAAGGGAAAATAATAATTAAGTAATAGGAATATAAATGTATTTTATGGGGGGATATTTATTTAGCAGCTTTTGTTAATGTTACTAGCTGTCTTTGATGTTAATCCCATAGAACTTTTATAACTCTTCAGTAATGCTTTTCTTGAGCAGGGCCCATGTAAGGGAAGATGTCGGATATTCAAAGTCCTAGGGTCTAGTTACAGTAAACACTCCTGTGATATTTTTCTTCAGGAACTTCAAGTAAACTTAACATATTGAACATTCCTTGTGTGAAAGGCACATTGACAATTATCAAACTAAAGAGCAAATAAAAATAAATTGTATCTCTAGAGAAATGTCTAATTTTTTTTTTAGGAAGAAAACTCATGTATGTAAATAAATCTAATGTAAATCATTACTAAAAAATGTATCAAGGGGTAAAAAATGACCAGCTGCTAATTACTTCTCTGAGAGGGAACAGCCATGAAGGCAGCAGTGTTTGAGATGTCCTTTAATGAGAGGAGAAACAAAAATTAAATAGTAATAAAAGAAGTGAGAGAATAAACCAGTAGGCATACTTAAAAGCAAACAAACACTTCAATACTATGGAAAATATGAAGTTAAAGGACTAAAATTGGAAGAGAAAATTACTGGTTGGAACCTATGCAGGCAAGGCTTTCACTATTATGAATTTTAATAGAAACTGAATTGATCACATGGGAAAAACAGTTGTCTTGAAATTAGAACTTGGTTCCATCTTCGATTTGTAGCCTCTTAGCTGTATAAGTATTCTAAGCACGCTATGCCTGCATTTGCTTATTTCCAGAATGGCAATAATAACACTTGTACTAGCACAAATCTTTAAAATTTTTTGTAAGGTGTCTACAGCATTGTGTCCACTAAGTCTGAGATTGCCATAGAAATTAATAGAGGTATCACTGTGAACAACGCTTTGGAAAAGTAACACTGAAAGTGGGGGGACCAGATGCGATCTTCCAGCAAGGGTTCAGGAATTTGGTAATTGTGGCATCTCATATATATTCATTTTCTTTGAAAAGACCTCTTTTATGGGTTCAAAAATATTTTGCACCAAAATGAATATATCTTTTAGTTTCCTTTATTTGTCTATGAGTGTTTTAAATAGCCTCATATTTAGGGGATAAAATCCTGAAATTTATTTAGACAGCTAATTGTGTTTTTAAAAAACAAAAATTTTGAAGAAATTGGACATTTTATTAAGTCCATCTTTTTAGAAAACTATAACTCACCTAGATACAAGATAAATATTCATAATAATTCATAACAGAGGTATGGATACCTAATCTATTGACCAAGTCTACAACAGTAGACCTGAATCTTAAAATTTTGAACTTGATTCAGATAACAAGGCAGCAATGATGGAATAGTAACAGATATAGCAATTGGTCAACATTTATTGATTGCTCCTTCCTTGGTAGAAGTTACAAACATAATGGTAATCTTGCCTGGTCCCAGGAGAGAAATTTACTCCTAGAGAAGTCAGGTACGTTGAATGGTTGTCCTACTAAAGCATGCAGTGCCTTTTATTATAATCTCATTCTTCTCATAATCCCCCATGTCCTGCCACTCACAGTGGAATACAAGGTTCATGCAGGATTTGCAAGTCTTGAGTGAGGGCAAAGCAGTCATCATGAATAGTAAAAAGATAATCCATCTGACTACGTCATGAATGTCCCTGCATCAGAAGCTGGGTAATGTTCAAGAGCATTCAATTAGTATAAATTCCATTCCACTGTCTAAAAGACCTCAGAGCATTTAATCAAATTTTTTGTGATGTTCTTGGGTCACAATTAATAATTCTTATTTTAAGGCTCACAATTAGTAATTCTTCTTTTGTATATCTCTAAGTGAATGCAATAACCCATAATGCAACTGTGTTGGAGACGGAATAATAGGGAGGAGAGTGAATAAGGAAGAAAACCCAAGGAGCATGAGCTTTGTCATCCTTTATGCACAAATTAACCACAAAAAGCGCATATAAGATATTTAGATTTTCCAAAGAACTCAAATAAATAAGAAAATAAACAAAATGGAGCAAAATATTTGCATGACAGTACAATTTAAACAATAAAATTTTCTTGCTTGCAAACATGAATTAAAATGACATCAAATTTTATGTCTATTATTAAATTCTGGAAATGATGAAGCAACTTCCATAGATTGCTTTTGAGAGAGACAGAGAGCAAGAGTGAGAGCAAGAGAGAGTGAGCGAGCACACTCTTATCTGCTGGTTTAAACCCTAAGTGCCTGCAATACTGGGGTTGGGTTGGGATCATAAACAGAAACACAAACTAAATCTCTCATGTAAGTGGCAGGAACCCAATGATCTTAGCCATTACCACAGCCTCCCAGTGTTTGTGTTGACAGGAAGCCAGTTTCAGGAGGTGGGAAGCAAACTCAGACATGCCAACCTGGTACATGGATGTCCTAATCGCTAGGCTAAACAGCCATTCCTTGTAGATGTGGTTGTAGGCTGCAATAAGACACTTGAAGATATCTATACCTGGTCCTGGTGTTATTTGAGAAAGCAACAGAGAGATATCCTTGGGTATATAAGAAGCAAGAAGATAGAACATTCATGTCATTTGTCCAAAAATAAAACGTTGAGAAGTTATTAAGGAGCCCTTAGAGATTGATGAAAACGATTCATCTAAAATAGGAAAATTGTTCAATTTTGATAGGATGGACAGAATCATAACCATTAGCATAAAAGTAAGTTTAAATAATTGGTAAAAATATAAGTTCAGGGTCCAACATTGTGTGGAGGGTTGAGCTGCTGTTTGTAGTGCCGCCATCCTATACGGTGTGCTCCAATTTCTGGGTGCTCCACTTCTCATCCAGCTCCTCGCTGACATGTTTGGGAAAGTAGGAGAGTATGGCCCAAGTGGTTGGGCCCCAACACCCATGTGGGAGACCCACAGAGGCTCTTGGCTCCTGGCTTCGGCCTGGCCCATCTCCAACCGTTGCAAACATTTGGGGAGTGAACCAACAAATGGAAGACTTCTTTCTCTCTCCATCTCCCCTTCTCTCTCTCTGTAACTGTGCCTTTCACATAAATAAAATAAATCTTAAACAACAACAACAAAAAACAAACCAAAGAAAAACAAAAACATTATTCCAGGAGGTAGGCATTTAAGTACCTGTTAAGATGGTACTATGGGTGCTGTATTTGGCTCAGCTGTTGGTCGCTGCTTCCAACACCTGTATCCCATATCAGAGTGCCTCGTTTGAGTCCTGGCTACTCTGCTTTTAATTCAGCTTCCTCTAGTGCACATACTGGGAAACTCAAGTACTTGGGTCTCTGCCAACCACGTCTGAGACTCAGGTTGAATTCTGTGCTCCAGATTTCAGCCAGCCCCTACTCTGACTGTTGAAGGTATTTAAAATAAGATGAGAAAAACAAAACAAAACAAAACAAAACACACTGGGGCGCATCTGCATTCCATATTGTACCCGGAGTTGAGTCTTAGCAGCAGTCATGATTCCAGTTCCCTACTCCTGGTGACCCTGGAAGGCAACATAATTGGGTCCCTGGCACTCATGTGGGAGACCCAAATTGAGTTCTGTGCTCCTTGTTTTGACCTGGCTCAGTGTTGCTGTGGATTTGTTCTGAGAGGAGAAGTGTGGTCAGGGCAAGAGGTGTGGAGGCATGACACAGACACCAGGAGTCAGGTGAAAGCAGGCTAGAGGCAAGTAGCCGCAGACTCATTTATTTCAGTTATGCAGCAGCTTATATAGCCGAGGCAGCCAATCTAGTCCAGGGAAGGTTTATGCCATAACCAATCACTGCCTGTTGCTAGGCAGGCTCCTTTGCCAGGTGGGTTCCACCGCCATTTCCTGAGTAATAGGAATTAATTGTCAGTGCTATCTTGGCACAGTGTTCCCATTCCACCACAGCTCAGCTCTGGCTGAGGTGAACATTTGGGGAGTGTAGCAAAGGATGAGAAATATCTCTCTGTCTCTCCTTCTCTCTCTCTCTTTGTCTCACTTTCTCCCTCTGTCAGTCTCTAGGTCTTTTAAATAAATAGAAAGGATATGTAATTGTTTAAAATAACATCAGTTCATACAACACAAATGTAACAATACTCTCAACATTTTTTCAATATGCAATCTAAAATAATTTATTACAGTTACAAAAATAGATACATTGAAAGATAGAAGAGGTGTCAATTTCATCATTTTATTGGGGAAGCCTGTTTAATTTTAAGATATTGACAATGTGGATAAACTCTTCTAAAAATATAATTTGCAAAATTGACACAAGAGATGCGATATGCATGGCTTATAAGTAACTACCAAAGACAAATATTCACAGAGAGAAAATATGAGACCCATGTGGCTTTAGAACTGTATCTCCACAGCATTTCAGAAGGAAATGAAGGCAGTGCTGTACAGATTTTTTCCATATGATAAAGTGGGAACATTTCCAGCACATTTTATTAGACCAGTATAACTTTGGAAGAACTTGAAGAGGACATTACAACTTAGACAAATTATAAACCAATTTCATTAACACATATGAAAAACTCTACATAAACATTAACATATAAAATATAACAATTTATAAAATGGTTCCATGATTTCACAATTTGTATTTTCTTAGGAATAAAATTTTATTTTGCTATTTGAAAATCAATGTGCTTCACCACATTAGCAGAATAAAAATAGCTGATTAAAAATAATGTTACCTCAGTGGTAATATTAAAAGCATTTGACAAAATCAATATCTGTTCTTTATAAACACCAAACTAGAAATTGAAGTTAATCTGATAAAAGTTAATAACATACCAATCTGACTTAAACAATATGCCTCTAAAAATACTTATTTTGTAAAATTTTGAAAATTTCTCCTCATTTGCCAAATGCAAAAAGAGAACTCCTACCATAATTTTTATTAAATATTTTAGGTATTATAATAAGCTAAGAAACAAATGCATGGCAGTTAAAAGAAACATTATTTATATGAAATTATTATATATATTGCAAGTTTTGAAAATCTAGAAATTAATATTTAGAATATATGAATTGAGATGCTAACTTATATAGTCATTATACAAATACAAGTAACATACATAAAATCATACACATTACTGAGGCAATAATATTTCAAAATTTTATTATTTCAATAGCATTGTTAATATAAGTACTAAAAATAAGTCTAAAGAAAGATGTGTAAAACTCTATACAAACAACCTCAATAAATGCAAGGATGTGATATATTCATGGGTTGCATTGTCAGTGTTATGAGAGTTGATGTATAGATTAAAATCACCACAATTAAAATACCAGATGTGTGTATTAATGATTAAACGTGAAAGTTGACTTTAAATTTAAAAAAAGGCAAGGCCCAGGAATACAAATGTATAAGTACTTCAACAAATTTGGTAACCAAGAAGAAATGAACAAATTTCCAGACTGGTATAACTTACCAAGAGCAAAACATGAAGAAATGAACAGACCAATAATGAAATATGAGATTGAATCAGCAATAAAATATCTCCCATGGATGAAAACCCTAGGTCTAGATGGGTTCACTACTAAATTCAACAACATTTAAGAAGGACTAGCACCATTTTTTTCTTAAGCTGTCCTGAAGAATCAAATAGCAAAGAATTATTCCAAACACATTTCACTTAATCCCAAAGCAAGACAAAGACACACCAATTAAAAAAAAAGAGAGAGAGAGCTACAAAGTAGAATCCCTGGTGAATATGGATGCAAAAATCCTCAATAAAATACTAACAAACTGAATCTAACAGTTTATAAAAAGATCTTCCACCATGATCATGTGAGATTCATCCCCAAAATGCAAGATGGCTCAATATACATATCAAGAAATGTGACATATACCACTTCAACAGAACATGGGACAAAACCCATGTGATTATCTCAACAGAAGTAGACAAAAAACATTTGGCAAAAGTCAATATCCCTTCATGGTAAAAACTGAAAAAATAGATATAAAAAGAATGTATTTCAACATTAACAAACTAGACATTAATATCTTATTGAGTGGCGACAAGTTGAAAGCTCTCTCTCTAAAATATGGAACAAAGCAAAGACACCAAGTTTAAACACTTTTGTTCAACATAGTACTGGGAGTCCTAGCCTGAGCAATTATGTCAGCGAAAGAACAAATGACAAAGTCAAAATGTTACTGTTAGCAGGTGACATTAACTTGTCTATATAAAGTCTCCAAGACTCAAGCAGAATAACTATTAGAACAAATAAAGTTTCAGCATATAAAACCAACACAAAAATCAGTAGTGTTCTATATGCAAATAATGTATTAGCTTTAAAGCAAATCAAGAAAATAATATCTGTTACAATAGCCACCAAAATAATCCACCTAGAAATAAATTTAATCAAGTGGTTGACAATGTCTACTCTGAAAATTCTGACATTGACAGAAGAAATTGAAGTGGAAAGGCCCCCCCACACTCATGAATTGAAGGAATCAATATTGTTAAATATCCATACCACCCAAAGTAATCTACAGATTCAATGCAAACTCTATCGCAAGACTAATGACAATCTCATAATTAGAATTAAAATCCTAGAATTCATATGGAACTACATGAAATTCTGAATAGTCAAAGCTATTTTGAGGAGAAAGAACAAAGAATGAGGCTGTGAAGCTACTATTTAGCTTAAAGTACTCTACAAAACTGTAGTAGATAAAACAGTATGGTATTGGCCTTAAAAGGAAAACATATGCCAGTGGACTGGAAGAGAGAATCTAGAAGCATGCCTAAGCATTATTGTCAACTGATCTTTGGCAAAGGTCATGACAACATGCATCATGGAAAGAACAATGTATTCAATAATTAGTGCTGGAAAATTTGGGTGTGTGCATGCAGAAGAACTAAACTGAACACCAACTCACTATGAGAGAACTTCTCTTGACTAATAAAATTTCCTTAATGCACACAGGTGCTTGTGGTCATAAATCAAAGAACTATATCATTTTGAAAATTTAATTTTTAAAAATGCATATTAATTGTATATATTGATGGGATGCAGTGTGATCTATTCATACATCATGCATCCAAAGCCTCAAACTTTTCACTTTTCTGAATGAGCATTAAACTTGTATGTCAGAAATTTTAACAAAATAGTCACCATATTTAGATTCATAATATTTGTAATTTTTGTCTTAGTAGGTTATTAATTTGCTAATAGCAAATATAAAATGAATGGTGGTTTATGATCTATTTTCTTTGAATACATGAATAGATGAGTGAAATAAAGGTGATTAGGGCACAGGATTCCAAGAAATTTTGTATGCAAGAATAAGTATTCAAAGGCATGAAAGTAACATTTAGGGGGCTGAAAAATAGTAGATTCAAAACAGAATGGTAGAGAAATTTATAGTTTTAAAATGTGCCCACAGGGCCGGTGCCACGGCTCACTAGGCTAATCCTCTGCCTGCAGCGCCGGCACCCCCGGTTCTAGTCCCGGTCAGGGTGCCGGATTCTGTCCCGGTTGCCCCTTTTCCAGTCCAGCTCTCTGCTGTGGCCAGGGAGTGCAGTGGAGGATGGCCCAAGTGCTTGGGTCCTGCACCCGCATGGGAGACCAGGAGAAGCACCTGGCTCCTGGCTTCAGATCAGCACGGTGTGCTGGCCGCAGTGGCCATTGTGGAGTGAACCAACGGAAAAAAAGGAAGACCTTTCTCTGTCTCTCTCTCTCTCACTGTCCACTCTGCCTGTCAAAAAAAATAATTAAAAAAATGTGCCCATGGAAATATTTTTGAAAGAAAAATGCTTCTTGAAGAAAAGACACCCAAAGTATATTTCTTTTCATTTCCCATCATTAAACCTCAACTTTTATAAACCTTAACTCTTGTTCACGAATGTGGGAGATCTAGATTGAGTTACCACCTCCTTCCTTTAGTCCAACTCAGTTTAGGCCATCACAGGCATTTGAGGAGTGAACCAATGGATAAGAGTTCATTCTCTCTCTCTCTCTCTCCCCCTGTTGCTCTGTCTCTCAAAGAAAAAAATTAAAAACCTAATAGTATTTAGTTGACGGATGAATGTTTAAATGCTGGTGGAGGATATCTAATACTTTAAGCTCTTTAGACTCTCCCCTCCAATTGTGGACTTTAACTTAAAGAGAGCTGGGAAGGAAGAAATAACAGGGAGAAACTTATTCAAAGCAGAGTAGATACTTTAAGATGCATGGAGAGCCATTTGGTGATGAAATCTGTAACAAGATGACTCTATGAAGCTTAAGTGATTATTGCTTCAATCTGAGATGTTTTTCCTATCCAGAAACAGTCCAGCACTATTGAGTAACACAGTCAAACCCCCATTAATCAATTAATTTCATTAGGTTAAATATTTTTCTCTGAGGGTCTTTGTCATTTTGATACATTTCTTTCAGGGGTAGAATATTAAGCTATATTTGGTTGCTAGCTGTTTATCAAGGATTTGTTTATTATAATATTATATTAGTTTCCCTTGACTACTGTAATAAATTACCACAGTCTGACTGTGTGAAACAACAGCAATTTATTGTCTCAAATTCAGGAGGCCAGGATTCTGAATTTAGGATGTCAGCAGGACTGTGTTTACTTGGAAGCCTCTATCAGAGAATCCATCCCATTCCCTCCCAGTAGTGGAGTGGCTTCTGGCATTTCTTTGCACATCACTTCAATCTTTGCCTCCATTTGTATGTGGTATGAAATCTTGCACTGCTTCTGCCCTATAAAGACATTTGTCATAGCCTTTATGACCCACTCAAGTAATCCAGGATAATCTCCTGATGTAAAATATCTTTAATTTGATCTATCAGCACCCTTTTGCTTATAGAAGATTTGCAAGTTCCAATCATTAGTGCTTCCTACCTTGGAGGGATCATTATAAACTTCCATATGATAGTGAAAACCATTCCCAGTCAGAGGTAAGGAACAGTCTATCAACAGCTACAGCCCATGGCAGAAGTGAGGAAAATCTTCAGAGCAACATACTTCTTGGTGAGATGATAGTTAAAGAAGAATTAAGGCAAGGAACATGAAGAGGTTAGCAAAAAGGTGAGAAATGGCATAGATGATAATGACATAGCTCTAGCAACAATTCATGGAAGACTGACAATTATAGAGTCCAAAGGTCAGAGTTTTCCTAAGGTTTTGTTGAAGAATTATGGAAAGAAATAAAAATTCACCTGTTCGCCTCATAACACTTCCACCTGTTTTTTGCTACCGAATACATGTGTTAGACTAGATATAGGTGATTGGTACACACCTTAGAAATGGTTATTGACCAATAGAGTGCACTTTGACAATGTGGAATTGAGGAATTCTAAATTTTACTCTAGACCAGTATATATTCTATGCATGATAAGAGTCAATTCCATGCTAAGATGTGATTCCAGTTTACTGTTTTATTTAAGAATTCATGCAGCTTTCATTTGCATATATGCGTTTGTGTAACATTTTAAACTTGATATAGCTACTTCAATAGAGGCAACTGCCCGCTGTATTATAATAAGAGTATTTAATGCATATGAAATATTTATCAAAAAGGTTAATTCATAATGTATACAACACAGAAACGTCACACTTAATGAAAATTAAAGCATGGTTTCCTGCATTCCAGTGGCCATCTGCTCGGGTCTTCTCCTTATTATACAGTGAAATTTCAAGAAGAGACTACTGTTGTAATTTACTACTGCACTTGAACTATCAGTATTAGACATTCTGAAACCCAGCCATTTCCTTTTTGTTGTTGTCATTCCTTAGATGAACAGTTTGCCTTATTTCCTCTTAATGGTTGTGATATAACAGTCATCAACCCAGCCTTCCAGGATTCCTACCTGCTGTGCCATGAAAAAAAGATGAGTCAGACTTCACAGAACTATAGAGTATGAAACAGGGTGATGATTTCTCACTACAGTTCTCATCTGGTTGCTAAGATATATAACATTAGAAAATATGATATTTTCTCAGAACTTGAACCTATCTTAGAATGACAGCCAGGATCTGTGTAATTTACTAGAGTCAACTTTCCAAGCATAATGATATCAGTCCTTTAAATTTATGAGACAATTTATGATAAGGATATTTCTTTTTAAGCATCTGAGCAGTAAAACATGGATGATGAAATGAGATTCATACTTTTTTATATTCATTCAGGACCTTATGCCAGAAAAGTCTCAGCAACCTCTCAACTGGTCTCTCTGTCCACAATCTTCTACTTATCACATATATCTGTCTTTTTGTTCTTAATATTTCAAAAGGCCCCATACACACATACTGATGACAGAGATAAATGACTTAATCAACAAATCATCATACACATAAAAACATTAGAGATACAGTCCTTAAAGGAGTTCAGCATCATGATTTAGGCACTTAGGAAATTAATATAATGAAGAAATTACAGGATTGTAGTTGGAAAACACAATGAGAAAGGCAAAAAAAAAAAAAAAGAAAAGAAAAAAGACACTGTGTGAGATTATTTTCTAATCCGGGGGAAAAGATATTAAGGTGTGGAGAAAGTACTACTTAATCTTGAACATGACATATAAATATGATTACAATACAAAGTTAACAGATTCAAATACCTCCAGTGGATGTAGCTGCAATGTGCTACCTGAGAAGAAGAGAGAATAGACCCTAGGTAGACATCAGTCCCATGACCAGCTTGATCTTGAATTTAAGAAGCCCCTGAACTGTCAGAAATAAATTTCATGAGAGACTCAGATTGATTCTTAACCTCTTAGCTTTGGCTTGGCTCAGCCCCAGACAGATCAGATATATGGGGAATAAATCAACAGATGGGAGATCCCCGTCAGTCTGTCTGTCTCCCTTTTACTCTACTTCCCAAATAAATAAAAATAATTTTAAAATTTGTTTCTATTGGTATATATTACTGAATGCAGGTGTATTGTTATAGCTACACAAATAGAATAAGATACAAAACCAATACTGGTATCAGGAAATTTTTATGTTGATATATCAAAAATTGTTTCTGCTTAATATGCTTCTCCTGGGATTGGTATGTGCCTAGGAAGGATTTACAGAATTCCAATAGGGGTTGACATTATTTGTTCTTCTTTGGATGAAAATAACTTGAATGACAAAAGAAAGAAATATTTTTTTAATTTCAGTAGTAAGATGAAAGTTCTTAGTCAACCTCATTGAGATATAAGGTTAATTGGTTAATCACAGAATTCATATGAAGCATGAAATTCTGCTTAATTTTGACTTAAAATACTTTTGTAGCGACTCATCTTCTTCCTAAAATTTTCAAAGCATGAAACTTACATTTGCATGTTAACATGACTCATTTTATACTCATATTTGGTTAAATTATCCAATATTTATGTAAACTAGAATTTTACAGAATGAAATGAAAATTTCATAAGCAGCATTGGGACTGAAACACTTGACTCCAATTTGTAGTAGCAGATACGCCTATGTACTGGATTTCTTGTTATAAACAGTATATGTGCATACACACAAAAGAAATAACCATAGTCTCAAATCTCATTTTGCCAAAGTATATCACCAAAGCTTACAGAAGCTAAAACGGGATACTGAACATTATTTTTGGGTTATTCCAAAATATATGTGTTTTGCTTCTCTGCTTCTACATTTAATATCTTGTTTTCCATGCTCTCAAGATCTCCATTACTTCCCAAAGAGCATATTAACATATTTTCCTTAAAATATAAAATTATTACATTTCCAGGAAATCTATTACTTTCTTTTAAATGAATTTTCTTTCTCACCACACTAAATAACTTCCCAGAATTCTGTAGAGGCCCTCACCTTAAGATGTGATATAATTCAAATCTTAGGGTAAGATTTATATCTTTGAAATTGGAGACAACAAATGAAATAGCAACCACAAAGTGAGTCACCATACACATCATAAAATATATAGAAGTTATCATATTTTAGTTAAATTCCAAATCAGTTTGTTCAGGCAGTTTGGAAGCTAACAACAAAGATTCCTAAAGGACCATTTCATGACTTCAATTAATTAGAAGATGTTGACACTGTCAACTTTTACCATATTGATTATTTTTTTATTTATGCATCAGATATAATCAAATTGTCATTTCATGATGGATATTTTATGCTCTGCAATCAGATGTAGAGCAATTTGTCATGCGAATCTTTCAAGGTTTTATAGCCAGTTAACAGGTGCCAATAATTACAGGTAAGTGAGTGCTGGCTGTTTTTCTACAATTTTATTCTGAGATTCTAATAAAGACCTACACTAAATACTGTCACATACATAAACCTTCATTTGTGAGCAAAAAAGAGAGAGAGAGAGATAGGGAAAGAGAGAGAGAGGAAAAATAAAAAAAGCACGTAAACTAGTAACTTTGGTGAATTTATTGATTTCTATTCTTTGCAATGTTATGTCATAATTTACATGAAAATTTCCACTTTGACTATGACCTTGTCTAAATAAGATCGGAGTCGCCGAACTCAAAAGGCTTCCATAGCCTTGGCAACTCATGACTAGAGCCTAGGGAGATTACTGACACCATAAACAAGAGTGTCAAATTGTTAAGTCAACAACAGGAATCACTGTGTACTTACTTCTCATGTGGGATCTGTCCTTAATGTGTTGTCCAATGTGAAGTAATGCTATACCTAGTACTGAAACAGTATTTTACACTTTGTGTTTCTGTGTGGGTGCAAACTGATGAAATATTTACTTAATATATACTGAATCTATCTTCTGTATATAAAGAGAATTGAAAATGAATCTTGATGTGAATGGAATGGGAGAGGGAGCGGGAGATGGGAGGGGTGCGAGTGGGAAGGAAATTATGGGGGCAGGGAAGCCAATGTAATCCATAAACTGTACTTTGGAAATTTATATTTACTAAATAAAAAAAAGGAAGCCAAAAAATTTTCAATAAACAACCAAAAAAAAGAAAATTTCATTCAAAGTAGACATGAAAGACTCTACATCATCATTTTTAGCTTTATATCAAAGAGTTAAATCAACATTTTGTGCTTTTTAAATTAGAAGAGTGAACATTAAAAGTTGATTTCCACTGTTGTAAATAATGACCTATTCACAGTCATGTTGAGTTTTGGTCTGTAATCTAGCAAGATAAACTGAAATCATCACAGGTATTCAGGGTACATGGACTGGATACTCCCAGCCTCTTATGATGAGATTGCAAGGATCCTGTGTGTCTGAAGCTTGATTCTGAACTCTGCCCCTGTCACAGTTTGGTTAGCAGGGTTTCTGGTTTCCTGATGCCTGTTACAAAGTAGAATGGTGGTCTGGCTTTGGAATGTTGTTGTAGCTGGCTCTAGGGATCTTTCATGCAAAGAAGATCAGAAGCTATAAGAGGCTAAAGAGTTGAATAAAATAATGCACCTAATAGAATAGATTCTATAAATTGTTCCTGCTTCTTGATGATTGAATGATTTAAAAAATATCTGCTTAATAAATGAAAGTTTAACAAATGGCTTTTTAAATAAATGTCCCTATGTGTTGGCAGAATTTGTGAGGCATGCTTTTTTATTAAAGCACAGTTGGGAAGTTGTGGTGGAATATCGTAATACTCATTGTCTTCAAGTTTCTCTAGCATCTGAACCAGATATATCTTGGTTAGCACAGATAATTTTGTTGTTTTTTTTTTTTTTTTTGCACAGATAATTTTGTAAAGGGATAATATATTAACCATCACCAGTTGCACCGCTACCATTTCACTTTTATAGGTCACTCAGTTAATCAGCAAAGCCTCTGATGCTGAAAAAAGGAGCTAACATAGATAACTATGAATCTTTATGTGGATTCCTGATTAATACAACTGACTACATTTAGAATTTAATTTGGATGTAAATCATGGATATGAGTATAAACATAATACAACAATATTCAAATGTTCACAGACAAGTGGAATTAAAAGATGTTTATTTTTGTACCACTTTCTTTGAAATGCATGCATTTTTTAAAATAACACGCTTTCCATGAAATTATTCAAGCCCCTTATTATGCTACCTATACTGAAATATTTCAAAGTGAATTGTGCATTATCTTAATACTCTATTTTTTAAAGAAGATGTTCATACAAATTAGGACTGCATATGTACACATGATATACCTTGATTCCTTATACTTCCCTCTCATAGAAACAGACCTGAGAGGTTTAATAACATCAGTAGACATTGTCTAGTAATCTAGATAGAAGAGATAGTAATCTCATAAGTGGTGCTCCCACTATTTTAGTAGGTATTGAAATATGGGAGGATCTGTTTCAGTTATCAAAATTAGTCTCATGGGGCAAGTATCAGGCCCAGCAGTTAAGAGGAAGGTTAAGTTGTTTACATCCTACATTGGAGTATCTGAGTTTGATTCCTAGCTCTGACTCCTGTCTCCAGCTTCCTACTAATGAAGACACTGGTAGGCAGTGGTGATGGCTTAGGTAATTGGGTTACTGTCACCCATGTGGAAAACCTGGATAGAGTTCCAAAGTCTCAGCTTTGACTTCTTACCAGGACTTTTGCAAGCATTTGTGTCTTGCAAAGGTGGATACATGTTTCTTGCCTGTGGTTCCATTTCTCTCTCTCTCTTTCTCTTCTCTCTCTCATAAATAAATTTTAAAAATACTCTTGCAGTTATGGAAGAATAAGGCCAGGAAGCTATATTCTATAAAATCTAATATGTATTGCTGTCAGAGAAAATCACCAGCCTCAGTAGACCCTTTTCTGTCCCACTTCTACCCAGTCATGGATTGCAGTGCATTGTCACTGTTATGTCTTGCATCTGTATCTTCACTGAACTACACTGTTGGTAGTGGACTATTTGCGTTTCATAAACAATATGCAGGTACTCCAAGGTATTCACTTTTTTGTCTTATAGAAAAATCTTAGAATTTGACACTGAGAATTAACTATCATTTTCAAGCAAATGTGATAACAAACATTCCATTAGTTAGTCAAATGATAAATAAGGCTGACTTCAATTTTATTATCTCTTGTGGGAATTTTCTAATTGGTGTATTTCTAAATGTGAGTAAAGAAATGTTGTGAAGACCTGTACTCTGCCCTTCTTACATAAACTAGAGTCCAATGTCCTTAAGGATAACCGAGATGCTTTCATTTTTTAATGTATTAATTTATTTATATGAAAGGCAGAGCTACACAGAGAGAGGGAGATGCACACAGACATACACACACACCTCATACACACACATGCACACATACACAGTGATTTTCCCATCTGTGAATTACCTCTTCAAAAAGCTCCAGTAGTCAGGCAGGTCTGAACCAGGTGGAAGCCAGGAGCCAGGAAGTCCATCTTGGACTCCCACATGAGTGGTGGTGACCTTTATTTGCTGCTTGCCCAGATGCATTGCCAGGTGCCTGGATTTGAAGTGCCATAGCTGGAAATCCGTCACTCTGATATGGGATTGCTGGTGTTGCAAATGGCAGCTTAACGTGCTGTATCACAGTGCTGGCCCCGTGCACCTCCAATGCTAATTTTAAACCAATTTCAGCACAAATAGGAAGACTCTCTCTACCATTAGTTTCAAGAACAATATATTTCTTGGTTTATTTTGTCACCATTATAAAAACTGTGGGATTTCAATGATATGTTGTGCCAAATCATATTTGAAAATGATTGCCTTACATGCAGTTCATTTGTTAAGCATTATAATGACCTCTAAATTGTGTGTGTTTCTGAGGTGGACGTGTGGCATAGTGGATAAAATGCTGCTTGGGGGCCCATATCACATATTGGAGTGCTTGGATTTGAGTACTGGCTCCACCTCCAATTCCAATTGCCTGCTAATCCATACCCTGTGTGGAACAGGTTCAAGTACTTGGATCCCTGCTACCCAAATGGAAGACCGAACTGAGTTGTTAGCTCTTGGCTTCTTCCTGGTCCAGTCATGGCTATTGTGGGCATTTGTGAAGTAAATCAAAGAGTTGGAGCATCCTTTCTCTCTCTCTCTCTTTCTCCATCTAAAGGTAATTAAAAATAAATAAAAGTTTAAAAAAGTTGCGTGATTCTATTAAAACATTAAAATTTCATTGTGTATTTTTGGTATGATTTTTCTTTGGAAATTAAAATTTATATAAGCCATTTAATTAATCAAATAGACCTTTCCCAATCTCTGAGACTCTGGATCATGAAGTCACACTAATATCTACCTAACACAACTGCAGGAGAGAAAGCAAGGCACTATCAGACCAAATTTCACTGCCTTCTTGGGTAGTTTAAGATTTCTACTTTAGTGCACAAAACAAGTAAAAATTGCTTTTCCTTTTTCAGTTTTATACTAACCACATTGATACATGTGTATTTATTTTTAAAAATATTTTGCTTTTCATTTACAGTGTTGAAATCAGCAAAATTAGTTTTGTGATAAGAATCTTTTACACGCTGACAATAATGGATTCACTGTGCTTACTAGATCTTGTTTACTCAGTAGCCTCAGGTATCAGGGTTAAAGAGTTTGTTTTTGGAAGCCATCTATTAGGTTGGTACTCTATGATTATATGTTATCTGAGGCATGGTATAAGGACAGGTGCTAATATATGATTTCAGAAGTGGTATATATAGCCTGGAAGAAGGTTAAAGGGTTGTGTTACAGTTGTAGCAAATGAAAACATCATTTAAAAAGTGTCTCTGCAAAGCACACATAGACTAAGAATTAAATCAAATCTTTGGCATTTGACTGAAGGTAATACACTTGCAACTTTCTATTATATCTCATTGCCAGTCATACAGAGATTAGTGGCTTTGAACCTAACTTAAATACTGAAGTTTTCAATGATTTCTAGGTAGTAGAAGCTCATTTAGAAGATCACTGAATTTCAGATGCTTCATTTGTATTCACAAGTTCAAGTTCATGCAAGCAAGTTCAAGTTCAAGTTCAAGCAAAGCAGATTGAACTGCTTGCTTTGTAAGTAACGTGATGGCAATGGGCTGCAGGTGGACACCCACCTCCCTTTGAAATACAATTACACCCTTTGAGCAGAATGAGGAAGAAAATCTCTAATATATTTACTCTAGAATCAGGTCAAATAAAGAAGTGACCTCAGAGGCAATTCAGAAAATAAGAGGATACATTGCGAGTGTATTTAGAGGGAGTACCTTTTCAGGTAGGCCAGAATCTCACACTGATCTGCCATCAACACAAAGAAATTTTACTTGAGAAGAAAATACTAAATTCATTGTCTTGACCAATAGCTAAGAGGAAGGAGAGGATAAAGACAAGGGGACAGTATCCTGGGAAGAATGCCAGGGTGCTGGCTCATGCAACGACAGGGTCTACTCTTCATGGGGACTACTGGTTAATCAAAAGTGGCCAGTCACATGTGCTCCAGTCAAAGTTTCATTGACTCCAACATTCAACATCTGATCAGACATATCTTTAAGCAATAATCACAGTTTGACCTATGTTTAGATAATCTGAGTTAGTTCTGGAAAAGAAAAAGAAAATGTGTGTAAAAGGATGAGTAGCCAAATTCCCCGAATAGAAGTGAATTTTTACTCTTGATTTTCTATGTTGTTATTTAGCCAAGACATTGCTAATCCCTTGCCATTGCTTTAATTATAAAGGCCGTACAAAATCTTCAAACACTATAGTTGGTTTAATTTAGATACACAATATTGTTTTTTTAGTGGAAAGGACTTTTGATTATAGGAACAAGACAAAGAGGAGACAGACCACGAGCTCAGCAGCCAGAACTGATGAATTCAGAGACAAACCTGAGAGGGACCAAGTGTTTATCTATAGCCAGGGCTGCTTTCGGTTCTGGGTCGGGGGTGGGCATTAGACAGGGCTAAACTGGTGTGAATGGGCTTTACAAACCTGGCAGGCATGGGCTAGTGGTTGAGGCGCTGTCAAGCTGGTTTTGAGGAAGAAGTCAGAGGGATGGGAAATTTCTCAACAGAGTTGGGGTTGGGAACTGTTTTCTGTCATGTGGGCAAGGAACAGAAAAGTCGATCTAAAGCTTTTGTTCTTGCTCCATCAAGGGGAATATACAATGTCTAAGTAATGTTCGTATGGTGTTTTGGATTTTGTTTCTGTGAAATAAGCACTTATTTGCATGAAGCTGGTGAAGTGAGGCAGCCAAGTCTGGTTGTATCCGTCTGGGAGTAGCTGTCACTTTCTGCCAGCATTCAGCCAATGGGGTGACTATTCAACGAGATCTCATACAGAGACTCTGCTACAAGGCTTGGTGTAGCCAGATTCAACACCTCCCACTCCGGAGACCTGGGTGCAGTCTCTGACTCATGGCAGTGGCCTGGCCCAGCTCTGTATTTTGCAGCCATTTGAGGAATGAACCAGTGGACCAGCCGATAGAAAATCTCCCTCTCTCTCTCATGCTTTGATTTTTAAATAAATAAAGAAATAAATAGTTCTGCTTCTGAGGGTTGTAAGTATTGTATGAATCAGTAATATGCAAAAATACTTCTTAGAGGAATGCTGTGGACATTGTTGCTATCATTATTGACAAATTTGGTAGACAAAATATTTCTCATTTTATTTCTTCTTATATTATTAAGGGGACGTAATGCATTTTCATATATTGTTGGAATTTTCTGTTTATTTCCAGGTGAATTATTTATTCTTAGGATTAGAACAACTATAATTTTGAAAGTTTTTTTTTTTTTTTTGAAATGCAGAGTGAAAGAGAGAAATAGTAAGAGAGAGATAGAGATCTTCCATTTGGTGGTTTACTCCACAAATGGTGGCAATGGTCAGGGCTGGGCCAGGCAGAAGCCAGGAGCCAGGAACCCCTTCCAGGTCTCTCATGTTGTTGTCAGGGAAAAAAGCACTGTGGGCATCTGCTGCTGCTTTCCCATTCACATAAGCAGGGAGCTGGATCAGAAGCAAAGAATCCCAGACTACAATCAGCACTCCAATATGGATGCTGCCATTGCAGGCCGCACCTTAACCAGCTGTGCCACAACACTGGCCCTAGAACAACCTTCTAATGGATTTTGCTTTATTCCTTTTGCACCAAAGATGTTCATGTTATACTTGATGTAAACGTTTCTAATATTTCCTTTGTCTTTTTGTATGCAATGTTTTAACATTTTTATTAAGTTAAACTTACTTTTATTATTGTTTATTATTATTTATTAAGTTAATTTGTATGGTTCTCTTTCTATTATGTTTATGAAGTATGTTAGTTTCCTGAGGTTCATATACTAAATTGTTGTGAACTGAGTGGTTTAATAGAAATGTATTCAGTAGAATTTATAAGGGTATTGTGGCCACAGCTCCTTCAAGAAGCTCAAAGGAGTTAACTGTTCCCATGCTTTTCTCTTACCTTCTTCTGGTTTCCAACAATTCTTGGCATTCTTTGCATGGTGGACTCCTTAGCTTCACTCCAATCCCTGACTCCACCTTTAAATGTATGGGAATATAATATAATATAAAATTTAAATATATCTTTTATCCATTCATCCATCAGAGGACATTCAGTTTGTTTCCACCACTTGGTTATTGTGATTAGGCAATGAGCCTGGTGGGTGCAAATGTATCTCTGAGATTCTGATTTCAATTTTTTGGAGAAATACCCAGAAGAGGTACTACTGGATTATATAATAGTTTTATTTTTAGTTCTTGGAGGACTCTCCATTCTGTTTCGCATAGTAGCTGCACCATTTTATATTCCTACCAACTGTGCCCAAGGATTCCAGTTTTTCCACATCTTTGCCAATGCAAGTTATTTTCTGTTTCTTTGAAAATAGCTATTCTAACAGCTGAGAGGTAGTCTCATTGTTGTTTTGATTTCAATTTCTCTGATGATCAGTGATTGTCAGTATATTTTCTAATTTCTTGGTTATTTTTGTATCTTTTTTTAGAAAAACACTTTTTTCTTTTGTTACAAGATTTATTTGAAAAGTAGAGTAAGAGAGAGAATGGGGAAGACAGAGAGAGAGAGAGAAAGAAAACTTCCATCAGCTGTTTCATTCCACAACTGACTGCTGGTTTACTCCCCAGTTAGCTACAACAGCTGGAATGGGCCAGGCCAAAGCTAGGAGGAGCTCTGAGCTCCATCTAGGACTGCTAAGTGGATGTAAGGGGACCAGACACTTGGGTCATCATCCACTGTCCTCCCAGGAACACAAACAGGGAACTGGGCCAGAAGCAGAGCTTCTGGAACTCAAATTGCCCCTTTGATATGGGATGTCAAATGTTATAACCAGCAGTTTTACCCACTGCACCACAACCCTGGCCCCTGAAGAAATATATGTTCACATTTTTTGTCCATTTTTAAATGGAGTTGGGTTGATTGATAGATTTTAGATAAATAGATAGATATAGACATACAGACATACATACACATAATTTCTTACATATCATGCATGTGAACTCTTTGTCAAACATATTACTTGTAAATATTCTCTATCATTCCATGGATTTTCTATTCACTATGTTGAGTGTTTCCTTTGCTATGTAGAACTTTTTAGATTGCTGTAGTTCTGCTTGTTTATTTTTCTTTTGCACCAGCCCTTCCGTATCAATATTGTAACGAAGCTTTCCAGCCCCACGTTCCCTGCTTGCTGAGACAGTTGCCATGCTCTTTACCCATTCCTGTCCTTGATCTCTTTCACACCTCTCTGCCATTAAGCAGACTTATTCCCTCTGATTGAAATGTCTTACTTGGGATTTGCTGCCAAGAAAAGTGAAGAGATAATTTTTCTACTTGATTGTGTAACTACATCCTAAATTGTTATAGAAATAATTTTCAGCCGTTATAAAATTAGAAATATAGTGCTGTTCCCAGAGACACTATGGAAGCCTGTCTAGGGTCTTAAATTAATACCCCCTGGGAATTCACTCCTTTGTTTAAATATCTTCCCTTGAGTGTGGCCTGGACTTATGGATTTAATTTGAACAGTGAATGGCAGAAGTGTTGAGAAGTTACTTTCAACCTTAGATTTAAACTCTATGGCTTCAGTAGCGGGTGCTCTTGTGTGTTCAATCTCCTTTGGAATGTTTACCTAGGGGAAGACAACTGTCATGTATGAGGTACAGAGGGGTTTAGAATTTGAGAAGTGGCCCACAAAAGTAGGGATAGTTCAAGCCAGTATTGAGTTCATAACCAGTGCTACTATTTCCGTTGTCATCCTAACATAGTTTGAAGACCCTGACAAAGATCTTGAGAACTAAGATTCCCATACATTGTCAGCATCTTTTGGCTGGTCATGTCCTAGCCCCAGTGGAATTCTTAAGATAAAAATTACTTTTTACTCTTCAAAAGTGTATTTGAGAGGTAGAGACAGAGAGAGGAAAGGCAGAGAGCTCTCACTCTCATCCACTGGTTCACTCCCTTCTTGAATGCCATGGCTGGATGGAGGCAAGAGAAGAGCCAGGAGTCAGGGACCCAATCCAAGTCTCACACATGGCAGGCAGGTACCCAGCTGCTTTAGCCATCATCAGTACCTCCCAGGGTGTGCAATAGCAGAAAGCTGGATTCAGGGGCTGGAGCTGGAAATTGAATCCAGGTACTCCGATGTGGGATGCAGGCATATAATCACTTGAGTAAATGCCCACTCCCAGATTCCTAACAAGCCATGTCTATCTGTGAAGACATATGGTAACTCCAAAGACATCTTGAAGTGGTCAGTGATCTCTCTGTGTCGGCAGTCCAGTGAGCCTTCAGGAAACAGTTCTTTCCTTTCCATTTATGTTGTTCCCCAATCTGAACCCTGAGGACTCGTGTTGAAGTCCAGACATCTAACATTTCATACGCAGCTGGACTCCTCACAAGGGTGCTGCCACACAGAGGGTTCTGGATCCTTTCCTGCAGAGAGAGAAATGAGGCAGAAACTAATGTTCTCTGTGAAATTCACCCATCCTATCCTTTCCAACTGTGTGCTTGCTGTCTTCCAACTCTCGTAAAACTACATGGCATGGCTGAATTTTTCAACCCTTTTGCCATTCTACTCCTTGGACATTTCTCCTCCATCTATGAAAGAATTTCCATTTCTAGGCTTGAAGGAAGCAATCTAAAACTCACCAAGCACTCACTTTTCCATTCTTTCATATGGGGATGCTAAATTTTTACCACCATTTTTAATTGAGCTCCACTTTTTTATAGATGAAAAAATAACTCAACCCAAGCCTGTTTTTAAGGAGTTTCATT
This sequence comes from Oryctolagus cuniculus, assembly GCF_964237555.1. NCBI lineage: Eukaryota > Metazoa > Chordata > Mammalia > Lagomorpha > Leporidae > Oryctolagus > Oryctolagus cuniculus. The sequence goes on from NC_091445.1 coordinate 26,642,547, forward strand.
CTATCTCTCATTTGTCCTTCTTTTTCTAAATTCAGATCAAGAATAGGTCTGGGAATGTAGCCTAGATTACGCTTGGAGTCTGCAGCCTCATTTATACTCTGTCCTTTTTCCTTCATCCAGCCTTGATACGGTGAGCAATTACTCCTCCTTGCAAAGATTTAACTTCATATGTGAAATTCAGATGTATCCCCAAAGCCCTAGATGCTACAGTGAACCACAAACCAAAAGTATGGTGATAGCTAGCAAGCAGAGGCACCTGTTCCTTTACTCCCCATTAGTAACTCTGCTTGATCTGAACCAGATTTTCAATATTCATATTTTAATATTTAGTTGAATAAACTCAAACATTTTTAGATATAAGGAAAACCTATGTTGACTAATTTTTTTGGTTTATACAAATTATCGTAGAAAAAAATTGTCAAGAAAAAGATTTGTTATGTAAAGATGCACCTGTGTATAACTGAAAGGATATAAAAATCCGTAATGGATCATAGAAGGTAAAAAGATAAACTGCCTTTTCCAGCATCCTAAAATCTCAAAAGATAACAGAAATGTTCATAAATCCTATGAGTGGTGCACTTCACATTTGAAAAACAAAGACTATATGATGCTGTTAATAAAAAAAGGCTTTGAGTATTTGTATATTTGGAGTGTTGCTTAAGTGGAGTGACATCTGAGATTTTTATCCTTGGATAATTCTTTTATCAATTGTTTTATATAATGTAACAATTATTCATGGCCTGATGCAATTGAAATGGATTCACTAGACAAATAATAGCCTACACTTCTGCTTCTTCATTATAATCCATGCCTTCTATATTTATCTTTCAGGGGAACAATTTATTTAGGGATATAAGAGAGGCCCAAAGAGCTTCTCAGGAAAGCACATAATGTAGTGCAATATTTGCAAAAAGAGCTGCTAACCTTGAACCAAAATCACTCTCTAACCAGCCTCTATTACCTACAAACACACAGTAATGGAGAGGAAATATTTTTGCCTTACCAATAAAGAAAATATCTTGGGGACAGTATCTTGACATCATGAATTAAGGTACTGCCTGTGACACCAACATCCCACACTGGAATGCCAGTTCAAGTCCTGGGTGTTCTACTTCTGATTCAGCTCCATGTTAGTGTGCCTGGGAAAGTCATAGACGATGGCTCAAGTACTTGAAACACAGCCACACATGTGGGAGACCTGCGTGGAGGTTCAGGTTCCTGGCTTTGGCCTGACCCAGCCTTAGTTGTTGTGGCCATTTGGGTAGTGAAGCCGGAAATGCAAGAGCTTTCTCTCTCTCTTTACTTTTCAAATAAACCAATTAATTAAAAAGTGTTTTAGGCAGGATGATGCTTTTTGATTGTGTGCTCCTATCTGTTTTTCTTTCTTTTGTGAGCATTTGTCAGGTGTCTTTTACATACCATTTTCATTGTTTATTTCTCAGCTCCCAAATTTGCCCATTTCTCATCATAGTTGATTTGAGTTACTTTTGATTGTCAAAGACATGCCTATCAACTCTGCTTATCACAGTAAAAATGCCACATTTGTCTTTCCTTGATCAAGCAATATATCTAAATGTTAGGCTTATGAAAAACAAGCAGAATAAATCAAAGAAATAAAAGACATGATTGGAAAAGGTTATAATAGATGCTTTAATTGATAGGACTGATAATGCATTTGAAAGTTTAATATTTCAAACTTAGATGATAACATTTATTTCCTGGAATCCATTTCTAAACCTTACTATTGTTTTTCTGTGTTCAACTCTTAATTACTGCTCAATGGCGTGTTAGTCTAGTTGGAAATCATTTGATACAGATTACACAGAAATTATATGTGGGCTACAAGGAGCAAAAAACCTTGTGTTCATTTTCATTTTCAGTGGAAAAATAAGTTAGAAAATGAAACATTTTTACTATGTATTGAATAACCAGAAAAATAAATTCAGACTACATTTATGCCTTTGAAGTTAGTCTCTTCAAAGTAAAATGGGAAATTCTGAACTGGTTTTGGTATATTGTTATTGCAAAGTATTTCGTTTTCCATTTCTAACCATCACAGTCCTATTAGCTTGCAAATGACTATGCTGTCTTCAGTCATCAGTTTAAAGCAACGTTGGGTAGAGTTTGTGAAAACAGAAAAAAATGAAGACGTAAAGTAAATCTGATGGCAATATTCATTGGTGCAACACAGGAAAATCTAATGTTTGCTTTCTTTGCAAAGTTTTATTCTGATCCGAACTTGTACTGTGTTTGATGTTGTTATGATATTCACAATAAACTTCCCTGTAATAAGCAAACCTCATGTGGCTGTACTGGATCTCTCCCATTTGTCCCCCAGTGGGGCTTCGCCCTCAGGACCTTGACTGTATGAAGTGCACAACAGGCTGCTTTGCTCTCCTCTTTCTGGTCTGAGATGCCTAATGAGAGAGACCAGCAGGAGGTTGAGGGCAAGGAAGGCAGGAAGAAAACTGGAGTGGGGGTAATTATTTTTTTGGTTGTCTTCCTGGTGGGTCAATTTTGCTTTTGGCTGTTTACCTCTACTGAGCATAGTGTGTGTCAGGCAATCTCTTCCCTGGAAGCGCTGTGTTTGCTCAGGTGCTGTGAAGGCGTCCTAGCCCTCTTATCCTCTGGAGAATCACGCTATCCTTTGTAGATTTCCTTAGTCCTTCCCTCAGTCCTTGGCTTAAGCCCTTCAAAGTTTCCAGCTTTAATGCATCTTCTGTTTCTGTAAACGTCCTTACACTGAGTGAGAGCGATTCTATGAGCTGCCTAAATAAGTTTGTTTATAGGTCCAAGGCGTTGGTATAGTACTTAAAAATCATTCTTATAAACTATTGCAATGCTTAATTTAAGAAGTGAACTACAAAACATATTTCTCCTGTCCTTTTGTGAGCATTCAAGGAAATTAATTTCAGGGAAAAAAACTAAGAGAGCTATGTTTACACACACTATGTGTGTTTGTGTGTTACTGAAACTTGGATTTGCAATTTAATAAAATTAAGGGTTTTATATTTTATTGTATGCATTCTTTCTTTTTGTTAATAGAGAGTCCCTATCTGGAATCCAAAATACAGCCAATCCTCTGTCAATATTACAAGAATCTATTATCTTAGCTCTAAGAGCTTGAGCTAAAAAAGTAATATAGCATTTGAGAAAGATTAAACATAGAAGACCAATTAAATTCATCTCTATCTTTCATGTCTTCCAAGTCCATCTTCCAAGCCTTTTTCCTGCCGAGCCATGGCATCCAACAAATTGGCAGAAGGAATCAGTAGCTGAGACAACAAAGGGCCTTAAATACAATAATGTGGCTTCTCATTCAAGTATAATAAATAAACAAGCAAATACAATCACATAAAAGCCATGCTGTCACCAACACAAGAAGAAAATATCAAATTCCCTGTGGATTTAAAAAATGCCAGGAAGCACACAAACAAAAATGCCCAAGAACACCAACTAACCTTGGCAAGTGGCCTCGAGGGAAGAGGGGAAGTGAGAGTGAGGGGAGTCCAAAATTCATCCAAAACCATTAGCTGAAAATGGAAGACCACTTACTAAGTGACAATAGGGATCATAGGGCTAGGGTTTGTATGGTGTGTTGGATGAAAAGACAGTGACCAAGGGTGGAGGGCACACAATGAAGACAGAGAGAAGGAAAGGCATCCTTTGAAAGCTGCGTGGTGAATGGCAGAACAAGTAGACAAATTTAAGATTTTTCCAGGTTAAAAAATAAAAAAAAATCAAAAAGCACAGAGGTTGTTGTTCCCCACCTCTGTGCTCACCCTTAAGAAAAGCCTGGTAAAGAACTACGCTTTGACAGAGAGACAGACTTGACACTTTTGAACCAGGCTTCTTATGAAACAGAACAGATTGCCAGTGCCGCCCACATGACACACAGTGTCACGCACACATCTTTAAAAACTGTGATGGAATTAAAATGAAACTTGGGAAGCTGCACAATTCAGCTGGCAGACATTTCCCCCTTCCATCTTCAAAAATCTGGTGATGCAGAAAAAAATATGAAACACAACACTTAAAATCGAATTACATTTCTTAAACTGAACATTTGTGGATCTGGGCAATCATCTTGAATCAGAAATTCAAAATTTAAAATATAATGTCAAAGAAACAGGAAGGGATAAAACAAAATTGAACCAAGGAAATGGAAGGCAGGATCAAGTCATATCAGAAATGATGATGAATTGTAATATGAAGGAAGAACAGAGATATTTGGAAGGAAGATAGGAAAGAATAAATGAAAGATGGAAAGAAGGAATGGAGGGAGGGAGGGAAAAATGAAGGGAGAGAGAAAGGAAGAACAAAAAAGGAAAATAGCCACGCAGAGGAAAGGGGGAAGAAAAATACTAATAAGTCAAATGGGATACACGTTAACGTGATCATAATTTTTTTAGATTTCTAAAAATTTGAAATTATTACAAATTACAAAGTTTAATCCACAAACAGTGCACATATCACTGTAGGGAGATGAAAATGCAAGATACTTTCCTGTAGAATTCATAGTTAAAGGAGGGTAAGAGCCACAGACGATTTCAGCCAAAAACGTTTTTCTTTAAATATCATTCTTCAACCATGTTTAGCCTGTCACAGGTTCTCTTCTGTTAACAATTAATATTCTTTCACAGAACTAAAAACTAGTGAATGTTGGAGAGAGCTTGTCACTTCAAAAATACATAGCAATTGATACTTAAACATTTTGCCATCTCCTTTGAAAACTCTATATTAATATATTTTATTCATTTGCTTGTTGGATTGACTTGCGTTTTTTTCTTTACTGAATTTGAAATAGTTTTTGCATACGATAAAAGTATTTTAATGAAAGGAACACAATAGGGGCCGGCTGGTGTTCTGTCTTAGTTGGTTAAGCCTATACCTGCAATGCCAGCATCCCATATTGGCACTTGTTCAAGTCCCAAATGCTTCACTTCTAATCCAGCTCCCTGCTAATGTGCCTGGGAAAGTAAGAGAAGATGGCTCAAGTGCTTGAAGCTCTGTATCCACGAGAGAAACCAGGATGGAGCTCCAGGCACCCAGCTTCACCCTGGCCCAGGCCTGGCCTGGCTGTTGTGGCCATCTGGAGAGTGAATCAGCAGATGGAAGATCTCTCTGTCTCTCTGTCTGTCTCTTTCTGTAATTCCACCTTTAAGAGAAATAAACAAATCTTTAAAAAAGAAGAGGACTCTGCTTGTCAAAAAAAAAAAAAAAAGGAAAAAAGAAAGGAAAAAAGATACAATAACAGTCATAGGCTAAAAGTAAATTAAAAGCAATAAAATTCAAATGATATAAAAATAAATAAATTCATAAATAGATATTTGTTCAAATAGAAGCAAGGGAAAGATAAATTCACATATTTTTGATGGAGTTTATAAACAAGAAAACCAAATAATGGAAAAGAATAAATTTGCAACAATAACCCCACGACACTTCCCTATGTAAAAGATCTGAACCATACTGAGAAGAATCACCACGTACCATAGAAATCAGTTCAGAATGATCAATCCAGGTATTATCCCAAGAAAAGTTTTGCACTTGAGGAATAACAATATGGACTTTACAGATAACAATAACAAAAAATCCTTAGAACTGATAAATCATTATTATCTAGAATCTATGAAGTGCTTAAGAAATTCAACAACAACAAAAGAAACAATCCAGTTAAGAAATGGGCAAAGAACTTGAATAGGCTTTTTTTTTAAGAGAGCAAATTCTAACGGTCAACATACCGTTGAAAAAGTATTCAGGATCTCTAGCCATCAGGGAAATGCAAGTCAAAACCACAATGAGGTTTTATCTCAGTCTAGTTAGAATGGCTCTCATACAGATATCAACAAACAGCAAATGCTGGTGAGGATGTGGGAGATAAGGTATCCTAATCCACTGTTGGTGGGAATGTAAATTGGTCCAGCCAGTCAAGACTGAATGGAGATATATCAGAAATCTCAGTATAGACCTACCATATGATCAATCCTTCCCACCCCTGGGAATTTACCCAAACCAAACAAAATTAGCATATGAAAGAGTTATCTGTACCCACTTGTTCACTGATGCTCAGTTCACAGTAACTAATTTAGGGGATCAACCCAGATGTCCAACTGTTGACTGGATGAAGAAGTTATGGTATATGTACATTATTGAGTACTATTCAGCTGTAAAACAAACATGAAGTCCTGTCCTTTGCAACAAAATGGATATAACTAGAAACCACTATACTCCGTGAAATTAGCCAGTCCCAGAAAGACAATTACCATATATTTTCCCTGATCTGAGGTAACTAGAAGAGTATCTAAATTGTAATGTATTGGAGTGAAATGGATATTTTGAGATCTGATAATTGTTACAGCCCTTGTCTCTTCTGTTGAGGAACAGTATTTTGTATTTTTTTCCTTCATACTATTTGTTGAACTCTTTTACTTGCTGTAGGGTTAACTTAAAAATCATTAAGTAAACTGAAAGATTTTTTTAAAAGTTAAGAGTGGGAATGGGTGAGGGAGGAGGAAGAAGGGTTGGATCATGGGTGGGAGGAAGGGTAGTATCACTATGTTCCTGAACCTGTATAAATGAAATATGTGAAATTTGTATAACTTAAATAAAATACAAAAAAAAAGGAAAATAGAATGGCTTCAGACTTGCTAAAAACCACATACAAGACAAGGCAAAAATGATGAGGCATTTTCAAGAAACTCAGGGAGAGAAAATATACCCGACAGTTAAATGACTAGTGAGATATTATTCATGTATTAAGGATATAGAAATAGTTTAAAATGTTCAAAAGTTCAGGAATTTCTGAGGGGTTTCCAAAAATTTTGCAGAAAATATATACTATAAAACGATAGGTGTGGATTTCAAATTTTTTTGCAGCAAAATGAACTTATTTTTAATTACTTTTTTTTAAAGATTTTTTAAAATTAATTTGAAAGACAGAGTTACAGAGAGAGGTAGAGACAGAGAGAGAGGTCTTCCATTCGCTACTTCACTCCCCAGTTGGTTGCAATGGCTGGAGCTGCGCCAATCCGAAGCCAGGAGCCAAGAGCTTCTTCTGGGTCTCCCATGCGAATGCAGGGGCCCAAAGACTTGGTCATCTTTCTACTGCTTTCCCGGGACATTGCAGAGAGCTGGACTGGAAGAGGAGCAGCTGGGACTAGAGCCAGCACCCATATGGGATGCCGGCGCTTCAGGCCAGGGCTTTAATCCACTGCGTCCCAGTGTCAGTCCCCTACATTTTTCTAAGACATTTTAAAAAAAAGATTTATTTATTGATATGAAAGGCAGAGTGACAGAGAGTGAGAGAAGGAAAGATCAAGAGAGAGAGAGATGGTCTCCCATATTGATATCAGGGACCCAAGCACTTGGGCCATCACCTTCTGCTTTGCAATATCAACTGGGAGATTTGTGAGAATCAGAGTAGCTGGGACTCTAACTTTGCTGTAGCTTAACCTACTGCAACACATTGCCACCCCTTTCCATGAACTTTTGGAAGTTCTCTCCTATGCCCTTGAACCTTAAGTTATCTCCAAGAGCATGATATACAATAAATTAAAAGACAACTGGGGTAACTCTAACAACAGGGCTGACACAAGTAATAGACTTACTTATGGATCTATGACTAGAAGCAAAGTGACAGCATAGGTGAAAGAATAATTTCTAATATGCTATGTGTTTAAGTGTTTACTATTTTGACAAAGTAGAAAGAATATACATAAAAATGGAAAGTGAAGATCAATGAAAAAAATTAAACAGGTGCTGTAATAGTTGGTAATTAAATATTACTACTAGAAACTGACAGAGTAAAGAATGAAAGTAGACAATTATAAATAGCCACATTAAAAGGGAGTCAGTTCAAGGGTAACCACTGGGGGAGAATCCAAACCTCTCTAAATACGAAAGACAAAAAAAATGGAAAGAGTAAAAATCTCCATAGAGGCAAAGACATGGAAACTACGATGTAAAGCACATTCTAAAAATAAGAGACTATAACATCCAGTGGATTCCAAACATGCCAGTAACATAAAAAATGCAAATGGAATTAATTCACTTTCTCAGAGTAAAAGGGTAGATTTTTTTTAAACTTGATTTAAAAGCAAGACCCATATTATTATGAATAATAGAGACATCTACACAAAATCATTTTAAAGGATAAAGTGAACATTGATATGATATAAGGTAGAATTTGAGGAGAAAGTATTATAGATGGCAAAGAAGGCACACTTCAGTGTTGAGTCATCAATCACTAAGATGCTACAATTACAAATATCAATGTACCTAATTGTACAGCAAATGTTTTTACATTATTGCTACTATTTTCATTAGAGTAACACTGGGAGAAACAAAGAAAGAACACATGTTTCCATTGTCTAGTTCACTCCCAAATGCCCATTACAGCTGGGTGTCAGAAATTTAAGGCAGGTCTCCTATTTGAGTGGCAAGAACCGAACTACTTGACCTGTTCTGAGTGCCTGTATTAACAGGAAGTTAGGATGAGAAACTGGAACTGGGACTCGAATCCAGGTAGTCCAATATGGAGTGCAGACATCCTCTTCGGTGGCTTAATTGCTAGAACAAATGCCTGCCCCCAACAAATGCTTTTATAAACCAAAGCAAAATCTGCCACAGATGCAAGAGTATATTCATAGACACAATAAAAATCGGTAGCTTTGATGTGCTGTACTTATATGACAGAGATCAAAAAAAGAGAAGATATAAAAATAACAGCAATTTAATCTGTAGAGTATGCTACACAGACACAGAACCTAAATGTTCTAATTTTTAATGCAACTCTTCTTCAAATGAACTTGGGCTATAAATTGAAATATTAATCATACTCATAGTGAGTTACAATGAAAATATGGTTAAGCAACATACAGTGGAAGTATTACAAATGATGCCCTCTATCAAAAACAATGGAAAAAATAATTCTTGATAATATATAAATAATTATATAAAAGATAAAAGCAATTGCGTTCCTCCTTAAAGCAATTCTTCAGTGACAAAGTCAAGACTAGACATTTTCTCAATGTAATCTCGTTATTTTTTGAGATAACATATTTTAAGTTTTTATTTAGTTATTTGAGAGGTAGAATTAAAGACAGGGAGAGAGAGAGAGAGAGAGAGAAAGAGATATTTCATTCACTGGTTCACTCCCCAAATGGCTAAAATGGCCGGAGCTGAGCCAATCTGAAGCCATGATCCAGGAGCTTCTTCCGTGTCTCTCATGCGGGTGCAGGGGTCCAAACACTTGGGCCAACTTCTACTGCCTTCCCAGGCCATAGAAGAGAGCCTGATTGAAAGAGGAGCAGCAGGGACTCAAACTGGTGCCCATATGGGATGCAGGCACTGCAGGCAGATGATTAATGTACTGCACCACATATTTTTAATTTATGTTATAGTCAAGGGCTTAATGTCTCTATTAAATAAAGAGTTCAACAAATAAAAAGAGAATGACCATAGTCCATCAGAAAAATAAACAAAGGGCTGTAAACAATAACCAAACAAAAAATATATTGAACTTCACTCATATAAATTGAATTTTAAAATAATTACAAATCATTAACACCATAATAATATAAAATGCTTATCCATTTGTTTGACAAACATTTGTAGCAAAGTTTTGACAAAATACTGTATTTGCAGAAAAACTGAATATCTTAAATAATAATAAGGAAAACACCACATGTCAAAATCTGTCATACATATTGAATAGCAAATACAAGAATACTCACTGTATGAAATACTGTTTTAAGAAATAAATTTAAAAACTGAAAACAAGTTAATTCTATTTTCAGTTCAAAAATCTTTAAAAATAAAGCAAATAAAAAATTGAAAAATAAAGTAGACATAAATAGAAATTGATATTACAAATATAAATTACGCAGTATAATGCATGTGTATATCAAAATGTTATTTATCTGAAACAACTCAAAAAGAAAAACTAAGAGAAACTTACAAAGAACAACATGAAAGAAATCACAAAAACAGAAAATAATGACAAGGAGAAAATTACCATTAAAATATATGAAAAATTATCACCAGAGTCAGATCATGTCAGTGACTACTGAAAATGTTAATTAGATATATAGTATTGAAATCACTAAAATTTGTTCTATTAATTAACGCATTACAAAAATTTTTATTTATTTGCTGGCTTGGATCCTTGACTCATACCTGAGGAAGCATAAATTCAGAATATAAGTTAATAATTCAATCACACTTTTCTTATTTATTTATTTTAAAGATTTATTTGAAAGGCAGAGAACTGAAACAGAAGGAGAGAGAGAGACATGTCTTCTATCTGCTATTTCAGTCCCCAGATGGCTGCAACAGCCCAGATTGGTTCAGATCAAAACCAGGGGACTGGAACTCCTTTGGATCTCCCATGTGGATGGCAGGGGCCCCAATACTTGGGTCATCTTTTGATGCTTTTCCAGGCGCGTTCACAGGGAGCTGGATCAGCAGTAGAGAAGTGGAGCAGCTGGGACTTGAACTGGTGCTTGTATGGCATTCTGGCATCTTAGGTGGTGGCTTAACCAGCTAAAACACAGTGCCAAACCATAAACCTGGCTTAATATTGGCATTATGAATAACCAATATTGGTGTTGGGGAATAACTAGTATTAATAGAGTGAACATATTGTTTTGCTTGTTATTGCTTTATGCAAATTTTTGGGTCTCAGAAGGTATGGCTTCCACACAAAATTTATGTTCCGAATTGATTTAATTTGTGAACTATTAAGTCAAAATTCTCATAAAATGCTATCTGAAGTATTTAATACTGTCCAAGTAGACTTTAGTATTTAACATAAAATAGTTCAATTTCATAAAATATTAACAAATTATTCTATAATTTAAATAGTACTTAATATTTACAGGTATTGTTAAAAAACAGCAGTCACATTTTATTGACTTAAGAATTTTGCAAGGAAAAACTTAAATAGAAAATGGACTGGGATGGTGCAGCAGGTTAAAGCACCATCAGCACCCCATATCTGAGAGCTAGTTCAGTGCCCATTTAGTTGTTCAGCTTTGAATAAAGCTCCCTTCTTTTTTTTTTTTTTTAAGATTTTTATTTATTTATTTGAGAGGTATAGTTAAAGACAGTAAGAGGGAGAGACAGAGAGAAAGATCTTCCTTCCATTGGTTCACTTCCCCAAATGGCTGCAACGGCTGGAGCTTCGCTGATCCGAAGCCAGGAGCCAGGAGACTCTTCCGGGTCTCCCATGTGGGTGCAGGGGCCCAAGGTCTTGGGCCATCTTTTACTGCTTTCCCAGGCCATAGCAGAGAGCTGGATTGGAAGAGGAACAGCCAGGACTAGAACTGACACCCATATGGGATGCATATGGCACCTCAGGTGGAGGATTAACCTACTGTGCCATGGAGCTGGCCCCACAGCTCCCTTCTAATGCATTTGTGAGAGCAGCAGCAGATGGCCCAAGTGCTTGGGGCCCCGAGACCCACATGGAAGACTTGGATGTTGCTCCTGACTCCTAGCTTTGGCCTGGCCCGTTCTGGGTCATTGCAGTCAATTCGGGAGTAAACCAGTAGATGGAAGATGCTTTTTTCTGTCTGCTGTCCCAGATCCTCAATCCCCTCCCCTCTCTTTCTCTTTAATAAATCTTTAAAAAATGAGCTCAGTGAGTGTGGAGAAAGCCTGGACTTTAGTTCAGAAATCACCCTGAATTGAAACTCTTAAGAGTTGCTAAAATACTAAAATTGTTATATAAATTTTGAACTGTCAAATTGCAATACTAAGTTACTTAAGTTTTCAAACTGTTCTTATTTTACAAATGCACAAATGAAGAAAAAAAATTGACAGGCAGAGTTAGACATTGAGAGAGAGAGAGAGAGAAAGGTCTTCCTTCTGTTGGTTCACCCCCCAAATGGCAGCTACGGCAGGTGCGCTGTACCGATCCGAAGCCAGGAGCCAGGTGCTTGCTCCTGGTCTCCCATGTGGGTGCAGGGCGAAAAATATTTTTCTAACATTTTATTTAGATATTTGAAGGCAGTTACAGAGAGAGAGGGAAGAGACAGAGAGAGTGGGGCCTTTCATCCTCTGGTTCACTCCCCAAATGGCCGCAATGGCCAGAGCTGGGCTGGTCCAAGGCCAGGAGCCAGAAGCTTCTTTTGGGTCTCTCATGAGAGTGCAGGGGCCCAAGCACGTGGGCCATCTTCCACTGCTTTCCCAGGCCACAGCAGAGAGCTGGATGGAAAGAGGAGCAGGTGGAAAATGAACTGGCTCCCATATGGGATGCTGGTGCTGCAGGCTGAGGCTTAGCCTGCTACACCACAGCACTGCCTCCCAGAAAAAAATTTAATAACCATGCAGGAGATTTAGTAAAACACTCACCTAATCTATGTCTCTAGCTTTTGGCTGCGTGGTCAGTAGTTGATGACATGGTTCTGCGAGGTTTAACATTTCATTTCCTTCTGAGGATTCAGGGTGGCTGAACAATGTTTCAGTCTCCAGGAAGGCACTTCTTTTTAGGCAACCTACAGCCATGACCTGAGTTTCCTCTTAGAATGTAGCCTTGTGGCACAGCCACCTGTGAGGACACTGCTGTTACTTAAAAATTTAGGCCACGGATGGAGAAACTTTCTGTTAGAGGCCATTTGTGTATTTCTAATGTGATCCACGGGCCATATAGAATTGTCAGCTTGAATTAGCCTGCTCCAGATCCATCGATTTCCGACTCCCACCTGCTTTTGTCTTGACAGGGCTAGAGCAAATGGCTTCCAAGCCTTTTATGGCATGGACTGGACGGTCCCACCCTGCTTTAAGTGGAATGTACATTAGGGGTTAGGTCAAATGGCTCTTCCACAGAACAGAAGATCTATTTTCCTATGATGATAGAATATTTGGTGACTGATTGTGTTTTATGAAAGGAAACCGAACCAGTATAGCCTTTACAGATACATATGCTTCTGGTTTATGGTTATAGGAACTCAACCTTTGTAATGGAGTGATAATATTGTTTGTTTTGAAACAGTGAGAGTTGCCTGTCTTTGTTGTTATAACAATCAATGTATTTCACACTGTAGAAAAAATTACTCACAATATTATATTAGATCATTATCCTCAGAACTGTGTTCTAAATGTGAATGGAATTTGTTGATCTGAAACTGAGGTGACTTACTTATTTTCCATGAGTTCCATGGCCACACCTAGCTCCATTGGAGAAGAGAAGATGTTCATTACAGATATTTGTGTATCAAGTTGGAAGAAAATGACACAGATAAAAGTAAATGAAAACAAGTATCATCTTCAAGCCTATAGCTAAAATGCACTAAAATTATCTATGAAATCCCAGAAAAAAACAGCAAATCCTCTTTTTAAAAAAAAAATATTTATTTATTTACTTGAGAGGTAGAGCTACAGACAATGAGAGGGAGAGACAGAGAGAAAGATCTTCCTTCTGTTGGCTCACTCCCCAAATGGCCACAATGGCCAGAGCTATGCAGATCCAAAGTCAGGAGCCAGGTCCTTCTTCCCAGTCTTCCACGCGGGTGCAGGGGCCCAAGCACTTGGGCCATCTTTTACTGCTTTCCCAGGCCATAGCAGAGAGCTGGGTAGGAAGTGGAGCAGCCAGTACTGGAACCAGCGCCCATATGGGATGCTGACAGCGCAGGAGGAGGATTAAACTACTGTGCCATGGTGCTGGTCCCAGCAAATCCTCTTAATCAACATAATTTTCTATTTGATTCGCATTCCTATAAAAATTCTCATCTCTTTCAACTGTAAATAAAATATTTATGAAGTATTTTTATTGTATTTAACAGTCTATGGTTGCAATACAAGGTAGATACATTATTAAATTAAACTTGATTTGACATACAAGCTTTGAAAACTCCCATTCATTTATCTGTGTAACTTCATGATTGCGGGTTCGACTGTTTAAACTCAAGAGTTTAGGGCAACGAAATTATTTTGCCTTAAGCCTGTAAGTGACAACTTTTGGCAGAGAAGATACCCATCAGTGTCGCAGATGTCTTTAAAAATTGTGAAAAAGTTGACCTGTGTTCCTGTGAACATTCTCCCACCATCCAGCTTCATGTGAAGGAAATGTGTTTCTAACCTGTCCATTACTTCTGATAAAAAAAAAAAAAAAGCAAAGCTTCAGGGCACTGGGAGGTTTAGTTGATCAAAGCAATTCTTTAAAGATGTTCCTGAGCTGGGCCCTTGTGGGTCATCTGTCCTGATATCAAATGCTACCCGTTTCTAATCGGATTCTTGGCATTTCTTTACGTTTCGGTAGATCTCAGAAGAAAAAATATCTCACTCCAAGGTAATTTCCAGTTTTTAAATATATTCAAGGGATTGAGAACCCTTGCAAATTAGATTTACATGAATTATAAAAATAAAGCTAATTTAATTCTTCTGCTAGGTACACATTTTAATATTTTACTATGTGCTGTTAACATATGGGCAGTGTATTATCATCATGAAAACATCTACACATTAAAAAGTAGAAACACAAGTCATGAGAAAAGTTCCAAACCTCTGCTATCAATTTGTATCCCAGTGAGTAATAGTCTTATTGTACAAAACAGACTTATGAATTCTGAAGTAATTTTTCAATTCCTAAGAAACGCTTTTCCTATTACTGTAACTGTTTTATTTTGCTCTGTTGAATTTGAGAGTGGAATCACTTTTGCTACTTAGTAATTAACAGATAAAATCTGTTATAATATGTCATTATAGATCATTGCCAAATAAAAAGCAAGCACCAGATGGTGTGCTTTATGTTAAGCTACAGTGCACATGCATTAGGACTTCTCTTTTTCTCCCAGGAAATTGCAATTTATTTCAGAGAGATCCTTTACACTATGGGAACTGTGCAGGAAGAAGCTGTTTTTAGGAGCCTGGAATCCAGACAAAGCTTAGTTATCTTCTCACGGTTTAGTGCTCTGTGCTAACAATGTGAGCCTCCTTTGTTTCCTCTTCCTCCTCCTCCTCCTCTTCCTCCACTACCTCATTGTTCCTCTTCTTTCTCCTCCTCTTCCTTCTCATTCTTCTTACTACTTTCGCATGGCAAACTGACATGAGCAACTGAGACTAAATTCCAAGTCTGGCCATTAGCTGTTCCTAACCTATCAGATCTGTCAACTAAAGAAATTCTTTTGAGCCTCCCTCTAATTGACAATCTATTATATTCTGAGAGAAAATTCTCCCCAGTTCCTGGAAATGACTTGACTCTTAAAATTTGCCTGGAATATTTCTGCTGAAATCAATGGTGTCTTAGATTGCTAACCTCTGCAGTGCTCCCTGTCATAGCAAAGCTCCTCCTTGGGTGGACACTGAAGCCCTCCATGCCCAGACTTTTCCCATCATCCTGGTTGTCTCTTCAGTGCCCTGCCCCTTGTGCATGGCTGCATCCCTGCAGTTCTTCCAGCAGCACCAGCTGCCGCCCACCTGCCCACCTGAGGGCTTTCAAACAGGTCACCCCCTCCTGCTGTGCCTTCCCCTTGCGTGAATCATTCCTTCCCGTTTTCCACATTGCTCTCAATGTCAGGAAGGCTACAGCCTCGCCCATTCTTACCCGGACATGGAGACTTGTCCCTTTGATTTGTGTTAGATTCTACTCACATATTTATTTTTTGTTAAGTTACTTTCTGTGTTCCTCACAAAATCTGCAATCTAGAACAACAAGGACTCTGTAATCTTTATTTGTTAATATATATGTCTACACACTGGAAATTCAATCTGTATGTACTAACTATACATCACTAAAATAAAATAATGAGTACATGAGTACATGACATCTTAGCAAGTAGATTTCATATGCAGTCAATAATTAATTATCAAAATTACAAGCTACCATGTCTTCTTTAGAAATAGTTCCAATTGAGCTGACTATAGTCTCTTTCACACCCTCCAAGTTCTTATCTATTCATAGATCCAACACAGACCTAGGGAGAGAGGTAATCAGTGCACTTTGTATTTATACAAAAATGAAAACCTAGTGAGAGCTGATGAGTTTAATATAATTTAGTGAGTTGTTCTCTATCTTTACTAAGAATTGACAGGAAATACTTTGGTTTTCTAAATCAATGTAGCTTACACAGGAGGAAGGTCTTATTGAAATAGAAAATATATCAATTAAAGGATTTTTATTTTCTTTTCAAAATGTTTTTAAAACACAAATGACAGTGTAATGGCTGTTTTATAGGCAGAAGAAAATATTTTCACTGCCTCTGAGGTTCGGGCATGAGTATTATTAAGAAGTTCAAATAATTCTGTAGGATCTCTCCTTCCTGCAATTGAAAAGGCATCTTCATTATTTTACCATTGAAATACAGTTTTTATCACTTTGCCTCATTGTATTAGCTTCAGTTTTCATAAAGGGAAAAGAAAATTGTACAGTAATACAGGAAACAGGAAGAAAATCAGAGAAACAAAAGCATTTATGTACACTTTATGTTCAATTTGGGAGGTTCACACATGACACTGTTCTCTTCATCCATTCAGAAATACAGGATGGCATTTTAAAAAGCAAAATTCACAAATCCAAGCCTGACTTTTCAGAGGTCATTTCCATAGGAGGTATCCATGATTTTTGTCAAGTTACTCAAACTTCAACAATGGACAGAAAAATCCAGCGGTAGATGTATAAACAAATAAAGGCTATAGTGAAAATCTCCTATACCTATCCTTAGTGTGCTCAATGGCAAAGTCTTCACTGGTTATCTTTGCAAAAAGCAATACACCATCTCCAAATGAGTGGTAAATGCTGCCCAGCTACATTCTTCATGCCAGGTCACAGTGCCATGAGCCTCAAAAAATACACAAAGTTGGAAGACAGCTTCATATATTAGTGTAGGCGATTGTTTTCATTTCTAGTTAAAATATTGTGAGTTCTAGAGGTAGTTTTGCATGGAAAACACTAATAAAAATCCTAAAGTATCCCATCACTTTAAAGCACAATAAACAGACAGGAATCTGTCACATTAAATGTTAATCTGCTAGCTGACTCTCTTGTACTATAGGGAAGTGTGTTTAAACTTCCTGTCTACTGTGCTGTGACTACTTTAGAACAACTGTTTGACAAAAACTTCTAAATATGCAAACTCTCTCTAAAGCTCTCCTTTAAAAAAAATAAAATGAAAATAGAAAGTTTAATACTATAAAGTGAATTGAAGAGCCAGGATGTAGATTCACTATTTATTAAGAATTATCTTATTTTTATTGGCTGCAGTAAAGCTTTTGAGGTTAAATAAACAGTTTTCTGAGATTGACTGAATATGCTTCATTTGTGCATAAATATGTTCAAGAAGCCATAATGATATTAGAGGTTTCAAAATGTTGTATACATTGAACAAATGCACACATTGTATCTGTGGATGTTATTTATTCAACAGTTGTCATGCATTTCAATGATGAAAAATCACATGTGCATAGAAAGCAGTTCTCTTGGAATCAACAGCCAGAGATTTTTGTCTTCGTCCAAGAAGAGATCTGGCAAGAAAAGAGTATTTCAAGCGTTCAATGCCATTCAAGTTCAGATACAGAATGCAGTCACTGTCAGTCAGAAGTCAAATATATTAGGGAAAAAGAGCTCATAAGTAAACTTCAATTCAGGTAGCTTGAAAAAAGTGAAAAATCAAAAGCACAATGGACTAACTCATGGGTGACTGTGGTTGCAGTCCTACCGTATGCAGCCTACGAGGTCAGAGAACAGAGTTCTGATGTGGGAGCAGAAGTGTGTTTCCAGTTCTGTCATCCCCCTGCCCCTGAGTGTCTTTTGCTAACTTCACTAATATGTCTTTAATAAGAGGAAGCTAATTTTGAGAGGCCAGGAAGAATTAACTAATAGTCATTTTATGTAATTGTAATATACCATTTGTAATATTTATATTAGGGGTTCTTTTTGAAGTTAGTGATACTTATGTTAAGTAAAATACATGGAAAGGGTAAAGAGACAGTATTTGCAATTCACATCTACAGATTTTGAATAGCATAGTAAAATGTTTTTGCATTTTATTTTATTATTTTAGTTTTATAAAGAGTCAAAAGATGAACAGGAAAGATTTTTGGTCATTCTATGACAATTTTATGAGTATTACATATTTGTAGGTAGGATACTAGCAGCTATAGCAGTTGATTTTTCAGCATTAGTATCTCAATATTTTCAGAAATGTTCACACCATTATTGGATTTAGCTTAGTATAACTTGAAACAAAATATTAAAAATTTGCCATAAAATTTATTTCCCTAATATATGCTGTCCAATGCTTCCCTGCATCTCTAAAGCAATGTAACACATTTTGATAACTTTTTTCTTGCAAATTTTATGACTTTTTGCCAACTTACTTCTATCCTATAAAGTAAAAACAATAAACCAATGACTTGTTTTTAGACTTGCAGGAAATGTTTATGAGAACTTTGTGATCATTGAAATGGTCATACCTTAATCATTCATTCAATCACTACATGTTTGTTATCAACTTGAGAACCAGCCTTACCCACAGGACCCAAAATATGGTTCCAATTTTCCTGTTGCTATTCATTCAACAAATGTGGTGTGTAGTTATTTTTTTCAATTACTAATTATAATTTTTAAATCATCTTAGTCCCTACTGTATTTAGGCTAATATTTTCATAGTAAGTGGCCATAGCAAGTAGGCATTATACCTATGAATGTTCCACAATATGTTGTTCATAAACACATTTTATTATGAAGTGTTTGTTTAATTAAAATGGTTTAAAATTTACTCCAGTAATATTTTCAATGAAAAAGAAGCATGGATTATTTAAGTTTTAGCTTTCAGAAGATATCAATCAAATTCTGATTGAAGATACCAATAAAATTCTGATTTTTCCTTGTCAGCCATTATCTTAAATTTAATATTCTGGTAGATACTGAATATGTTATTTTGAAAAAAAAGTACTTCCACCCTAGAATGAGTTACTTTACTAAATTCCCATAGGAAACTCTCTTATTGCTAATACATTACTGCACATACATTGAATCTATATGCTATAATTTTTTGCCTCCAACCTCATAAGCTTAGGAATTACATACATAAAATATGCCACACAATCAATCAGTGCATATGTACATAATAGGTGAACACTGAAAAGACATGCATTAATAGTCTTCATATAATCAAATATAACAATAAAACTAACAAATAAAAATGCTTTTATTTGAATGCTCTAAGTTGGAGACGATAAAGTACTTCCAATATTTGAACATTTTAAAAAGAATTCTCTCGGGGACTTTAAAAAGAACACCTTGGAATATTTAATTGAATATCTTATGAAAATGTGACCTCAGAATTGGTAACACTGACTTTGACACATCAGTTCTTTCAAGAATGGCCTTAGGGACTTGATGCATTTTAAGTGGATTGCCAACATGCAGGATCTAGCCCTGAGATTTGCATGTTTCTAAACTCCCATTTTTTCCCATTTACCTACGACTGTCAGTCTCTAGGGGAACTCTTTGCTATAGAGAAATTTAAATGAGCAACCCAAGTTATAAATCTTAAGCTGGTAGTACAAATAGGTATAAGGAGAATGGTGCAAGTAATATTTATCCTGGATAAGGCCACTGTATATCTTTAAAGAATATATATTTTTTTTGTCCAAGAGACATATCAGATTATTGTTGATAAACAACAGAATTAAAACAGAAAGTTGGGCTTTATTTTGCAGTGTATCAAGTGTTGGTATATGAATTTAAATTCTTCATTGTAGGAAGGACTGTATAATAAAATGAAACATGCATATCATTTCAAATATGGAATTTAGGATCCAGGCCAGTTAAGGTCCGTCACTAATTGTATGTATCTATCCTCAGAATCTTTATTTATAAAAGTATACTAATAATAGGACCATTAATAATTTTTGCTCAGTTCTCTCTTCTAACTCTGTTTTTCAAATAAATCTTTAAAAAAAATGAGGTGAGGTTGTATTACAGCAGGATAAACTTCCTCTTGCGATGCTGTCATTACATATGAGCACCAGTTTGAGTCCGGCTGCTCCATTTCCGATACAGCTTTTTGCTAATGCTCTTGGCCAAGCAGCAGATTATGGCCCAAATACTTGGGAACCTGCCACCCACATGGAAGACCTGAATGGAGGTCTAGGCTCCTGGCTTTGATCTGGACCATGCCTGGCCGCTGTGGTCATTTAGGAAATGAATCGGTAGATGGAAGAGCTCTGTTTCTCTGTCTGTGTGTCTCTTCCTTTCTGTGTAATTTGGTCTTTCAAATAAATGAATAAGTAAATCTTTAAAAAATAGTCTGCTTCAAAGCAAACTTTTTCAAGATTTATTAATTTATCATAAGGTCAGATTTACAGGGGGGGGCATGGAGGGGGGATGTTCTATTTACCGGTTCATTTACCAGATGGCTGCAACAGCTTGGGTTAGGCTAGGCTAAAGCAAGGAGCCAGGAGCATCCTCCAGGTCTCTCATGTGAATGGCAAGGGCCATTTCTGCTGCTTTCCCAGGCCATTAACAGGGATCTCGACCTGAGGAAGAGCAGCCAGGATACAATTAGGTTTCCACATGGGATGCCTGCAATGCAACAACGCCATCCCCTTCAAATCAAACTTTGAGCAAAATATGAATTAACGTCTTCAACAGTATCAATTGCAAAAAACTTACTAGTTGTTTTCAATGAGTAAAATAAAATAGACAATGTCTACAATGAACATCTTAACTGTAGTAAAACATTTGAAATTGTTTTTCTCTAACTCATTGCCATTCAGTAAACTTACTGTGATAATCGGATCCATGTGCCCTCAAAACTAGCAAGCCAGGACTGTCTTCTAGAACAATCCCCACACAGAGGAAAAACTGTTGGGAAGAGAATTTAAATCATGCAAACTACATACTCTAGATATATAAAACTTTAAATATGTATACATGTGCACTTGTAAATATACATATACATATACTACCGCTGATGAAATATAGCACATAGTTAATTTTTACATATTGATTTTCATAGTCAGAAATCTTGATTATATTTACTTATTAATTTCCATGGTGAGGTTTACGTTGTTGGATTTTCTTCAGTGTAGTTTCAGCATCTGAAAATAATAGCTTCAGTTTTTGCTGATGTTATTGATTTCCAAAACCGTATGTCTATTGCTTTTGCTTGCCAGTTGTATAAACTGGAGCATTTATTTCAATGTTGAATAAAACTAATGACAAACTGATTTTCTTTGAGAGTGAAAAAATAATTCAATAGTAAATTTAAAATGAAAACATTTTCAGAAGATGCCTATTGTAAGACTTAGTTCTCCTATTTTATTGTACCAAAAATTATTCAATCACAAACATTATTTATTAAAAATTATTAATACAATTACATTCTTTTCTCTTGTTCATCTAGTTTTGTTTTGAATTATATTCTCTTTATAAAACCAAGATGACTTCAATTTCTGGAAACAATCCACTTCAAAATAGTATAATATATATTTTAATATTGTTTGATTTGATGTACTAATATTTGGTTTGAGAGTTATGCATCCTTGTGTGTGAAAGAGATTTATAAAACTTCTATTTCCTGTAATGTCTTTGTCAGGTTCTGGTATCAGGCCATAACAGCTTCATAAAACAATCAGATATGTTTGCATTTCTTCCTTGCTCTGTTAGATTTTGTGTGAGGATTGTCTTATCTTTTCCTTAAACATCTGGTATTATCTATCACTAAAGCTTTCTGACCTGAATTTTTTTGTTGTTGTTTCTTTCTTTCTTTCTTTCTTTCTTTCTTTCTTTCTTTCTTTCTTTCTTTCTTTCTTTCTTTCTTTCTTTCTTTCGACAGGCAGAGTTAAGACAGTGAGAGAGAGACAGAGAGAAAGGTCTTCCTTTTTCCATTGGTTCATCCCCCAAGTGGCCACTATGGCCAGCGTGCTGTGCCAATTCAAAGCCAGGAGCCAGGTGCTTCCTCCTGGTCTCCCATGCGGATGCAGGGCCCAAGCACTGGGCCATCCTCCATTGCCTTCCTAGGCCACAGCAGAGAGCTGGACTGGAAGAGGAGCAACCGGGACAGAACCCGGCGTCCCAACTGGGACTAGAACCTGGGGTGTCAGTGCCGCAGGCGGAGGATTAGCCTAGTGAGCCGTGGTGCCGGCTGACCTGAATTTTTTCATTAGAGGAAAGATTTTAATTATAAACCCTAATTCTTCAAGGCATTTTTTCAGATTTTCTATTCCCTCTTCTACCAGTTTCCCTCTTCCGCCATTTTTTCTTTTCATCTACTATGTTCACATTTATTAAAATAAAGTAGTTAATATTAGAGATCTCCAAAAATCATGGAGAATGCATATTCTGAAAAATTATGCACATATTTCAAAATGTTTTTCACCAGAATAAATTTGCTTTAATCCATTTTCCATAACTGGTTGAAGTACCCTCTTATCTTAGATCCTCTTTCAATATTTCTACATTTTGCAATGATACTTTTCTTTCTTTTTTGTTTTGAAATTAGTGTTATTTTTAAATAGTTTCATCAAGGTTTACAAATTTTATTGTTTCTTTCAAAGACAAAATGTAATTGTAGAGCTTTACTTTTGACAGTTTAAAAGATGTTATTAATTATTGTTCCTATCCCTCTATATACACACATACACATGCACACAATTCTAATTTCTTCCTTTATATTTCCTCTGTGTTTTTTTTTTTTCTATTTTCTTGGGATAGGTAATTGTATAACTGGATTTTCTTTTTGTTTATTTCACAAAATTTAAGATAAATTTTTCTTCTTTTTATATATGTATGTGTTTACTTATTTGAGAGGCACAACATAGAAGAGGGAAGGGAGAGAGAGAGAGAGGGAGAAGGAGAGGGAGAGGGAGAGGGAGATCTCTTCCATTCGTTGGTTTGTTCTTCAACTGTCTACAACAAGCAGGGTTGGGCCAGGCCAAAGCAAGAGCCAGAAACCCCATGCAGGTTTCCTACATAAGCGGCAGAGATCCAAGTACTTTGGGCCATTATCCGTTCCCTTCCCAGATGCTGTCACAGGAAGCCATATCAAAAGTGGAGAGCTGGGACTGGAATGGGCACTCTGATATCGGGCCTCAGCTATACAGTGGCAGCTTAATCTGGTGCACCACAAAGCTGGCTCCCAAAATTCCCAAAATTTTGTCTTGAAGCAGCTCTACCTACATCTCATAAGTGTTGATATATTACTATTCTTTGGCTAAATATTTTTCAATTGTGTTTACGTGTACATTTTTAGTCATGTATTATTTTGGAATTGTTTTCTTTTTTTAACTTTTATTTAGTAAATATAAATTTCCAAAGTACAGTTTATGGGTTATAATGGCTTTCCCCCCCATAACTGATGAAATCTTTACTTACTATATACTAAATCGATCTTCTGTATATAAAGATAATTGAAAATGAATCTCGATGTGAATGGAATGGGAGAGGGAGCGGGAGATGGGAGGGGCGCGAATGGGAGTGAAGTTATGGGGGGATTGGTTTTCAAGCATAAAATTTCTAATTTTTTGGCGCCGGCACACCGGGTTCTAGTCCCGGTTGGGGCGCCGGATTCTGTCCCGGTTGCCCCTCTTCCAGGCCAGCTCTCTGCTATGGCCAGGGAGTGCAGTGGAGGATGGCCCAGGTGCTTGGGCCCTGCACCCCATGGGAGACCAGGAAAAGCACCTGGATCCTGGCTCCTGCCAGGATCAGCGCGGTGCGCCGGCTGCAGCGGCGGCCATTGGAGGGTGAACCAGCGGCAAAAAGGAAGACCTTTCTCTCTCTGTCTCTCTCTCACTGTCCACTCTGCCTGTCAAAAAAAAAAAAAAAAAAAAAAAAAAAAAAAAAAAATTTCTAATTTTTTTCTAATTTATACCATCATTCTATGATTGGTTATGTGATTCAAGCTTTTGGAATATGAGGAGTTATTCTTTATGCAAGATGGACACTTTTGGAAATTTTTGAGGGTGAGGGCACTTGAAAAACTGCATTTGTCTTGACTCTGGTTGTCTATTTGTCACTAAAATGATGTGCTAACATCTTCAATTTGATGTGGATTAATTTTTCATCATTTAAATTTTGATTAATCTGATTCATATTTTTTGCAATAACTTAATTTTCTTCTCTAATTGGCCACAATGTTTCCTTTTTATAGTATTGATATCGTGGCATGACATTTGTTGTTGATGTATTCAGGGTCCATAGTTATTCATTCTCTTTCAATCAAGCAATAATATTGTTATGATTTCAAGCAGTTAATATTTATTCATTCTTAACTTTTCTTGTATTGCTTTTCCTATGTTGCTCTTCATCACTTCCTCTATCAACAGACTTCCATGTGTGATCACTTGTGTTCTGCGTCAGTAAAATTTCTTTAATATTGCAATTAGCACTGATAATTTCATGATGCATCATGTCAATTATTATCTTTCTGAAAACACCTTTCAGCTTCTTTTATTAAAAGATATTTTTCAATTGGAGACCATCATGCTTAGTGAAATCAGCTAGTCCTAGAAACACAAATATTGTATGTTTTTCCTGATTTGTGGTAACTAATGCACAGAGCACAGAAAATTTTAATGTATATGGTGAAATTGACTTCTTGAGGTTTGATTGTTGTTTATAGCCCTGGTCTATACTCTTGAGGAACAGTGGTTTTTCTACTTAATACTTGTTGAATGCTTTATTTACTAGAGGGCTATGCATGTCATGATATAGTAGATTAAAAGTATGTCATTCTTCCAAATCCCATTAAGCTGGGTGGTAACAATGCCATCTTACATGTTAGAGTGATCATATTAAATGTCTAATTGATCATATAGATAGGATTAAATGTCAAAAGGATCACACAAATAAGACCAAGTGTCTGGTAATAACAGTAGATAGAATTAAAAAAAGAGAAAAGGATCCAACATGGGAAGCAGGCCACACAGTAGGCTCACAGAATGAAAAATGCCCTAAATAGCTCTCTGATCTCAGAATCAGCCCTTAAGTCACTCTGGACTGGCTGGTAAGCTCATGAAAGCATATCAGGCACGGAAAGCCAAGACACAGAGGCAAAACACACACACACACACACACACACACACACACACAAGAATCCTCTGTGGGTGATCCCAACAGTTAGCTGAGCCTAGGGGTACATTTCTCCCCACCCCTGCCTTCTGCCAATCAGGTAAACAACTCCCAGTGGGGCCCAGGCCCATTACAACCACCTGGGTAGCCATCCTGACTATGTGACCTTCAAGCTGATTGGCACCAGTGTCAATTCTGTCCTACAGTTAGCATTCCCCAGAGTTAGTTATGACCCATTCCACTTGCTCTTTAAAATGTACCTGCCTATGAATAAACATAGGCATGTTCACCGAAGCCTGTCCCCAGTGTCTTTGTGTGGGAAAAGGGCACCACCGCCTTGCTCATCCTCAACAGTGTGGCTTTGCAGGACTAAGCTGCAGTCCTACATGAAGGATCTCTGTGAGTGAGACCCCAATGGAAAGAAGGGGCAAGGAAAGAAGGATGTACTTTTCTCTGAAGGGAGGAGAGAACTTCCACTTTGCTATGGCCCTGTCTAAATACTGATAGAGTTTGTGGACTTAAAAGGCTTCCATAGCCTTGGCAACTCATGGCAAGAGCCTCAGGTGATCACTGATATCATAAATAAGAACGTTAATTGCTAAATTAACAACAGAAATCACTGTGTACTTACTCCCCATGTAGGACCTCTGTTCTTAATGAGTTGTACTATGAGAATTAAGTGCAAAACTTGTTTTCAAACAGTACTTTCTACACTGTGTGTGTATGTGTGCAAACTATTAAAATCTTTACTTAGTATAAAGTTGATCTTCTGTATATAAAGTCAATTAAAAACAAATCTTAATGAAGAATGGATGGGAGAGGGAGTAGGAAGTGGGACTGGAGTGGGGGTGGGAGGGCCAGTATGGGGGAAAGAACCACTATATTCCTAAAGTTTTACCTATGAAATTTGCATTCATTAAGTAAAAACTTTAAAAAAGTATGTCATTGTAAAAATTAAAAGGAAAATAAGAAAGGAAGGAGAAGGGAGGATGAGAATGAGGGAGGGAGGGAAGATAGAGTGGGTTGTATCAATATGCTCTTAAATCTGTATATATGAAATGCATAAAATGTTTTCCTTCTATATAAATAAAAAACTATTTTTAAAAAAGGATATTAAGCTGGCAATGACTTGCTTTTAGCATATTGACTGAATCTTTCCCTTGTCCTCTGTCTTCTATTTTTTTTTTGACAATTCCACTTGTAGTCTTATTGCTGCTCTTTTACCGTGACTGTTGTTAACACTGACTGTTTTAACATTTTAGGATATTTCCTTTGTCTGGGATTTTCAATTATTGTGCTAAGAAATATGTGGGTAGAGTTGTCTTCTGGTGACTTTTAGAATTTCCCATATGTATGCCTTGATGTCCTTCAATTTTGGTATTTTTCCTGCTATTATCTCTTCAAGCATTGTTTCTGCTCCATGTATTTTATTTTTCTTCACCATTCTGATGACACAGTTGTTGGATTCTTACCATAACCTACATTTTTGTTATATTGTTTTCTGTATTTTCTATCTCATTTTCTTTCTGTGTTTCATTCCAAATATTATTTCCCTTCATCTGTCTTTAAATACTTCTTTTTAGCTGTATCTTCTGCAAATGTTTTGTATGACACATAATTGCAATCACTGTGCTTTTCAATTCTCAAATTTCTATTTGTTTCTTTTGCTCTTATTTTACAGAACTCAAAAACTATTGATATAGGATTTTGATTTTTCTAACATATGTAGTATAGTTATTTTTTAGTTTATGACTGAAATCTTCATTATCTGTACCTGTGTTTCTTTTCATGTTCTGCTTTCTCTTGTGGTTTACAGTCAGAAAATTCAATCCTATTTTGGGGAGTTGAAAGTTTCAGATAAAAAATGTAAAGGTTATTTGACAGTCTTGAGCATACCATCATTCTCTAAAGATGGCTGAGTCTGGCTTGAGAAATCCTGGATTACCTTAATCCATTAAAAGATTGCAGTAAATTAGAAATGATTTTATCTTGGAGAAGAATGCTCTATTGCTTATTTAACATTACTCCTAGGATTCAGCACTGCAGTTTCCCAGCCAAACTCTATGGAATTAGCAAGACTTTGTCCAATTTTTCTCCTCCACCTATTTCCATGTGTTCTGTTCAAAATTATTTTCAGCTCATTAACATGTCAGCCATCTGCTATGCATAGTCAAATACCTGCTGGGAAAAATCAGTACCAAGTCTTGGTGCAGATATCCTACTTTCATGGGTGTGGGTCTCAAAATTCCTTTCTTCATTGGAATATGCCCACTGTCTTAAAAAATGTACACACATATACAAATTAACTTAGATATATGATATAAAAAGTAGTTTTAGAAGACTGGCTATTCCAAACCTATAATGGACTCCTCTGCCTTCAAAGAATATGAAACTCCATCACTATATTCAAACACATATTGAATATTGCAATTTTCTGTCAATGACTAGCATAAATGAAGATCTACAGCCCCCACACATACCCCAATGAAGCATAATTTCATTTCCTTTCAGTTCCTCCTCCCTCTCTTCCTGCTACTGCCTGTTTATGATATTGGATCATGATCTTTTTAATGCTATATATTAAAGAAAGCACTTTAGAGATGGATCATAAAAGTATAGTTTTGATCACTTGGATGTCAAGAGATGAGATGCCAAAGTTCCTGCTACACTTGAGAAGTGTTTTTTCGCTTATGTTCAGACTTGTCTTCTTCTAGGATCAAATTCTATGTGCACTTGGTCTTTCAGGGAATTTTCATGGCTCCAAATTCATTGAGAATAACTTCCTGTTTTGGAGAGACTTGATATAAATGTAGTTCACTTTTTACTTTCTGAATCTGTGGTTGGCTGAAACGTATGTTTCCCATAAACCAGAACAATCTATTTATGTTTTAACGATTTTTTTTTTTACTCAGAACCTAAGGAAACTAGAGTATTCAAATGTTTTAATTATGGATTTGCAAATAAGATACAATTTTGATCAAAGATGGGAGTGCATTTAAATGTAATTTTCACACAGAAGAATTAATTATTCTGTTCTTGTGAAATTTGCTGTAGATTTTTCTGCATTGAGCAAGTATGCTCTTATGGAATCTTGTTTCCCTGTATCATAATGATATACCTGAATTTTACCATCTACCCATGCTGTGTAGACAAAAGGGTTATTACTTCACCAACAGTATTCAGTATGTAAGGTTTGCTAAATACTATGGGTACTCCTAATAACAATCTACATCCTCTTAATTCAACCCTTTGTTTTACAAATGCTACAAGCAAAGTATATAGAATTATTGACATCATGAAATACCACTTTCCTTTTTTATATGTTTAGTACAAAGAGAAAATGTGTTTTCTACATTTTAAAAATTCCTTTTCTTGGGATATCCAATTAATCTAATTGAGGCATTTAATTTTTTCTGAAATTTTAAACTTAACACAATGAAAGCTTAACTGCGGCCCCCTGACAGCCTCCCTTATTCAATGCAACACTCACACCTAGAGAATCTGCACCTTTGGGGGAACAAATATGTATACTTGATGAGCACATACATAAAAGCAATTGGCTCATCAGTTTATGTAAAGATTCAGAAAAAAATGATAAAATGTGTAGTAAGTAAGCTCTGGCTATTATTTAAGGTTACAGATGCACTGTCACTTTGCGGAATACACTTTCCAATGGAAATTTTCTAGCTATTTTACAGAGAAATAAGGACCTTGACTGGTCACCATAAAATTACTAACTACTTTCCAGAATTTAATGAAAGCTTTTGGTCTGTGATAGAGCTTTGTGTTCACAGCAGAAAGTTTTTGAAACATCTTGTTGTGTAGATGTTTGTCATTATATACTTATGCAATGCATACATTGTGTTTGACTTCCAAACATGCTTTTATAATAATTATTTTCCAAGAAATTAGAACTATTTTGACACCTGTATTTGCAGAGATTGTCAGTTAATGGTTTCTTTTTTATAATATTCAACATGAGGAGTCAAATATGTATATATGAGTAATTAGCATCATTACTTTGCCTCTTATGATTATATATTTTATAGAAGGATACATTGATATACCCTAATTAAAATGTATTAAATGATCTATGAGGAACATTTTCTAACACACTAGTCATTTTTGCACTACTTAGTTTTTTTAAATTTGAAGTAAAATTTAGCACACAAAGCCTAAGAGATGTTGAGACTACAACAATGGAGGACAATGATAGAATACATTATATTGTTATTTCTTATATCAGCTATGTATCTGATATATTGTTATAAAATATTTTCAGATGCTTGGTCTGAAAGGATGTGGGCAAAATTATTCAGTCTCTGTAGCTTACTGCTATAGGCCTGGAATAGAGAACATAGATCTTTTGGAAACGTACTCACAAGCCAGAGGGCTTGACAATACCACTACTGACTGCAATGTGACAGGTTGACCTTAAAAAATTAATTGGAAGTTACACCACATTAAAGATGTGTCGATTGTTTTAATAGGCATTGTGAGGGAGAAAAGCATCTATTAGCCCTCCAGCCCTAATGATTCTGTGTGAATGCGTTAATGAGATGTAAACCTGGAAGCCAATTCAGAAAAGCAAGAATGATGGTGCTGATGGCAAGAGGAAACATGGTATTCCCTTATCTTACTCAGTTTCCCAATTAAGCAGTCCAAAAATTGACTAATTTTTTGAATGTGTTTTACAAGTATGCTAGAAATGAATCTTCTAGTTCCCAGTAAATAATTATACATTTTACTAATGTCCTATATTTACCACCCTTACTATTTTGTTTCATAATTTCATTTTTAATAATAATTTTTAAAAAAATCATTACCCAAGAGACTACCTTATTTAAATGTAAGTTTCCAGGGGCTAAGAAATGATCAACTTCTTTGTCTACATTTTCTGTCATTGTAAGAAAGCATCTAAATTGGAGAATGTAGGGGGAAATATTCTATAATGGCTTTTCAGAAATTGAATTATGTTATCTGAATTATCATTGTATATACCTATATCTGTAACTATACCTCCTACAGTTATGTTTAAGTAGTTGTTTTTTGGGTGCTGGCTTTTTTTAAATAACGTTCTGAAAAAGCAATCCTTGAATTATCATTGTAAAAACTAGCACCAGATGTTCTATGTGCTTTTTTTGGGTATGTAAGAATCTCATTGAGCTCATTAAACTCTTGGCCAAAATGTTCATTTGCTACCATGAAAACTATTCATCGTGCCAGGCCATTAAACCCTAACAATAATTTCAATAGGTACAGAGTTCCAGTTATAGCTCATTTTATTCAGCTATAATTGTTCCTCAGTGATTTGAACTGATTCTTGAAATTTTTAAATAAATATTTGAATAGTTATGGACAACTAAATTTAGGATATTTGTGTTTGCTTCATTAAAACTAAAATATTCAATAAAAATGCTGCTTTATTTATACTGCTTTTCTACTTTTTCATACATGCTTTCTAACAGGAGAATGTGGATTACATGTTCTGTTAGCAAGTACACCAAGGAATTCGAAATTCAAGGTGATTTTTAAGATTCTTTTCTGGCTCAGTAGGTTTTCACATTTAAAGCATTTGATTTGTTTTTGATGTAGAGTAGTATACGTAGTTATAAGATGGATATGCATACTACTCAACTACACTGACTGGTACATTTTAGGTGATTATAAGAAATGGGGACACATACACATCATGGGGTGAAATGAGACACAACACACAACAAGCCTTTCTGTTATAAACCACAGATCTTCTCACTATCTTTACAGCATTTTGAGAGTGGAGGGGGAAAGTCACATTTTGGATTCAGCAGTGTCTAAAGAAGATTCTATATAAACGCACAGCACGAGGAATTCTGGTTGATTAGCAGAGCATGCCCGTTTCAGACCAGGGAAGCATGGCTGTGCCTATTACTTTGCAAGGCAGATTCATGTGTATTTATTTGGAAGTTTTTCTAACTTTCAGATCTTTGGCATCAAGTCAAAACATGGGCATGGCCAGCAATTTCATTTTTATGAGGTGGCGATTTTGACTTTCAGCAGCAGAATATACAGGCTCCCTGCTCTTGATTCTACAGGATCTGTCAAAACATTATAAAAATACAATCAGCAGGCAAACAAGATATTAATCTACAATGAGTAGAGATTTTTTAAAAGAGCATTGGTGGCCGGGGGGTGGCCTGGAAGGAAACTGGCGTGCGGACTCTGGATCTGCAATGAGGGGCTGCACGTAAGGCTGCTGGTGATGTCCCGACGGCAATTCTTATCCTTAACGGGGTTGGAAGAAAAGCAAAGAAAGATAGCACTGAGTAGAACAAAAGGTGTGCTTATGACAGTCGGCATGAAAGGTACGATCATCTCTTTCCAAAAACCGGACTCAAGTGCTCATGAATATATAGGAGAGCATCCTTCTTACTACAATCTGTCCCCATCTTAGGCTTTGCTCTTCCTTCTAGTTGATGAGAATTCATCTCCATGATACACAGAGCAGGTGCACTTGGGTGAAGGCAAGCCCCTCTTCAGAAGCGCTGCCTTTCTCTCGAAAGAAGCAGACATCTGAATTCTTTCCATATCAGGCGTCTGCTTCCTCTGTTTATGGCAGTTGCTTTTTCAAAAAAGTCCTTTTAAACTGCTGTTTTTTTCTTCTTTTATAACCTGGAGCTTGTCTTTCAGCTTGGGAAGAGAAAAAGCATCCCCCCCAAACAAAAATATTGACAGTCAAGAGGTCCGAAGAAGATCAGTAAGCCAGAGTTGTGAAAGACAGAAATGAGACTTTTCTGGCCCGAGGGATGTAGGAAGATATATGCAGTAGACGCTACACTTGGTTTTGTTTTTCTGGGGGTGACATTTCTTAAGGTAACTGACAGAGTTTTTTGTTTATTTTGCTTTTTTTTTTAATCAGTTCTTTCATGATCAGTCAGTTGTAGTCATGCAGTTTCTTCCACTACTTAAGTTTCATTGTGAAAAACAGCAGTGATTATATGGCTATCTGTCGAATCCCAAGAGGAGGGACACTGCAAAAGGAAAATGAACAACCAGTAGAGAGGTAGGCATGTAATTGGCTGATGTTTGCTTTGAGTTTATTTAAAGCAAACATGGGAAGGACAATGTAATTAGAAACCAAAGTTGACTAAAAGATATAATTAAGTTGTAAAT
Organism: Oryctolagus cuniculus; assembly: GCF_964237555.1. Lineage (NCBI taxonomy): Eukaryota > Metazoa > Chordata > Mammalia > Lagomorpha > Leporidae > Oryctolagus > Oryctolagus cuniculus. The sequence goes on from NC_091445.1 coordinate 26,674,714, forward strand.
GAAAGTTAAACAAGTAGGAACTGCTTTCTTTCATTTATGTTTATTTACTTTAAAAAAAGATTTTTATTTATTTATTTGAGAGACAGAGACACGGAGAGAAAAGAAAAAGTTCTTCCATCTGCTGGTTCACTCCTCAAATGGCCACATTGGCCAGAGCTAGGCCAATCTGAGGCGAGGAGCCAAGAGCTTCTTCCTGGTCTCCCATGCAGATACAGGGGCCCAAGCACTTGGACCATCTTCCACTGCTTTCCCATACCATAGGCAGAGAGCTGGATCAGAAGAAGAGCAGCCAGGACTTGAACCAGTGCCCCTATGGGATGCCGGCATTGCAGTTGGAGAGCTAGCCTACTATGCCACAATGCCAGCCCCAGTTTATTCACATTTTTAAAGTTATAGGCAATGGCTAATAGAAAATAAAGCCTGATATCTTACAGGCAATTCAAAATTGGTTATCTTTATCTAGGGTTTTTGGTACCTACTGAGACAATACTGAGTCATTCTCTCAGCAAAGAAACTGCCATAAATTTACTGTTCATTCCTTTACTGTCACTTAAAAAAATGTGGGTGTTCTCAATTCCTAGAAATACAAAATAAAAAACATAGTCAACATGGGTTTTGACTTACAGTAGCTTAGAGTTTAACGGAGAAAGATAAAACTGTATCAGTCGGCATCCTATATGGGTGCCAGTTCCTGTCCCAACTGTCCTACTCCTGATCCAGCTCTCTGCTGATGCACTAGGGAAAGCAGGGGAGGATGGCCCCAGTGCTTGGGCTCCTGTATGCATGTGGGAGACCTGGATGAAGCTCCTGGCTCTTGGCTTTGGCATGGCCAAGCCCTGGTCATTGTGAACATTTTGGGGAGTGAACCAGCAAATGGAAGATCTCTCACTCTCTCTCTGTTTCTTGCTCTCCATCTCTCATTGTCTCTCCATAAATTTGACTTTCAAGTAAATATATAAACAAATATTTTAAAAGAAAATGTGGAAATACTAAAAAAAAAGTGCAGTGTGCTATGATAATACAGTTGTCACATTTTTATTTCCTCAACATGGAACCTAGACAGAAGGAAGCAGCGAGTAATCTTTAGGCTGACTGTATTAGAGGCATCCTAGCTGCTCTCTTTTTCTTGCTATTGCTCATTTTATCAATACTATTATTACAAAATAGTTTGAGGTATCTAGGCGTGACAGGTTACCAGTGGAAAGTGAGAGAAAATTCTTTGACAAAAGTAGCAGATAGAATAAAATGTTGTTAATAAGGTTATATACTGAACCATTAAAATAAAAAGTGAATATTGACTCTTGGAGAAAAATGTGCATATAAACAGAAAATGAATGAGTTCATTCAGAACAAGTACCACAATTGTTTGAAGACTTATATAGCTTATCATGACTTGTAGAATTTTCATCCATGATATTTATGTCTGTATCTACATAATTGAGAACACATTCCCAGGAATACCTGCTTCCTGTCCTGGCTGTATCTCTAGTACAGCTCCCTGCTAGTGCACACACATTCCTTGCTAGTGCACAATGGGAGGCAGCAGATGATGGCTCAAATGCTCTGGTCCTTGAAACTCGAGTAGGGGATCTGTATTGACTTCCCAGCTCCTAGCCTTGGCCCAGTACAACCCTGGCTGTTTGCAGGAATTTGGGAAGTGATCCAGTAAATGGATGCAGTGGATCTCTCTCTTTCTCTCTCCCTCTCTCTTTTTCTCTCTCTCTCTAGTAACTTGATGGTGTCAGGTCGTAGATTTAGGTCTTTAATCCATGTTGAGTGGATTTTTGTGTAAGGTGTAAGGTAGGGGTCTTGCTTCATGATTCTGCACGTGGAAATCCAATTTTCCCAGCACCATTTATTGAATAGACTGTCCTTGCTCCAGGAATTAGTTTTAGATCCTTGATCAAATATAAGTTGGCTGTAGATGTTTGGGTTGATTTCTGGTGTTTCAATTCTGTTCCATTGGTCTATCCATCTGTTTCTGTACCAATACCATGCTGTTTTGATTACAACTTCCCTGTAGTATGTCCTGAAATCTGGTATTGTGATGCCTCCGGCTTTGTTTTTGTTGTACAAGATTGCTTTAGCTATTCGAGGTCTCTTGTGCCTCCATATGAATTTCAGCACCATTTTTTCCAGATCTGAGAAGAATGTCTTTGGTATCTTGATTGGTATTGCATTGAATCTATAAATTGCTTTTGGGAGAATGGACATTTTGATGATATTGATTCTTCCAATCCATGAGCATGGAAGATTTTTCCATTTCTTGGTATCCTCTTCTATTTCTTTCTTTAAGGTTTTGTAATTTTTATCGTAGAGATCTTTAACGTCTTTGGTTAAGTTTATTCCAAGGTATTTGATTGTTTTTGTAGCTATTGTGAATGGGATTGATCTTAGAAGTTCTTCCTCAGCCATGGCATTGTCTGTGTATACAAAGGCTGTTGATTTTTGTGCATTGATTTTATACCCTGCTACTTTGCCAAACTCTTCTATGAGTTCCAATAGTCTCTTAGTAGAGTTCTTTGGGTCCCCTAAATACAGAATCATGTCATCTGCAAAGAGGGATAGTTTGAGTTCTTCCTTCCCAATTTGTATCCCTTTAATTTCTTTTTCTTGCCTAATAGCTCTGGCTAGAACCTCCAGAACTATATTGAATAGCAGTGGTGAGAGTGGGCATCCCTGTCTGGTACCAGATCTCAGTGGAAATGCTTCCAACTTTTCCCCATTCAATAGGATGTTGGCTGTGGGTTTTTCATAGATTGCTTTGATTGTATTGAGGAATGTTCCTTCCAAACCCAGTTTGCTTAGAGTTTTCATCATGAACAGGTGTTGTATTTTATCAAATGCTTTCTCGGCATCTATTGAGATAATCATATGGTTTTTCTTCTGCAGTCTGTTAATGTGGTGTATCACATTGATTGTCTTGCGCACATTAAACCATCCCTGCATACCAGGGATAAATCCCACTTGGTCTGGGTGGATGATCTTTCTGATGTGTTGTTGCATTCTATTGGCGAGAATTTTATTGAGGATTTTTGCATCTATGTTCATCAGGGATATTGGTCTGTAATTCTCTTTCAGTGCTGCATCTTTCTCTGGCTTAGGAATTAAGGTGATGCTGGCTTCATAGAAAGAATTTGGGAGGACTCCCTCTTCTTCGATTTTTCTGAATAGTTTGAGAAGAATTGGAGTTAGTTCTTCTTTAAACGTCTGGTAGAATTCAGCAGTGAATCCATCTGGTCCTGGGCTTTTCTTTGTTGGGAGGGCATTTATTACTGTTTCAATTTCTGTCTCAGTTATGGGTCTGTTTAGGTTTTCGATGTCTTCCTGGTTCAATTTAGGTAGGTTGCATGTGTCCAGGAATCTATCCATTTCTGATAGGTTTCCCTGTTTGCTGGCATACAAGTCCTTGTAGTAATTTCTGATGATTCTTTTTATTTCTGTGGTGTCTGTTGTTACATTTCCTTTTTCATCTCTGATTTTATTGATTTGGGTCTTTTCTCTTCTTTTTTTAGTTAGTTGGGCCAATGGGGTGTCAATTTTGTTTATTTTTTCAAAAAACCAGCTCTTCGTTTGGCTGATTTTTTGTAATTTTTTTTTTGGATTCAATCCTGTTGATTTCTTCTTTGATTTTAATTATTTCTCTTCTCCTACTAGATTTGGGTCCGGTTTGCTGTAGGTTTTCTAGATCCTTGAGGTGAATTGAAAGCTCATCTATTTGGTGTCTTTCCAATTTCTTGATGTAGGCACCTATTGATATAAACTTTCCTCTTAACACTGCTTTTGCTGTGTCCCATAAGTTTTGGTATGTTGTGCTGTTATCCTCATTTACTTCCAGAAAGTTTTTGATTTCTCTTTTGATTTCTTCTATGACCCATTGTTCATTCAGGAGCATGTTGTTCAATCTCCATGTGTTTGCGTATGCTCTAGGGATTCCTGAGTTGCTAATTTCCAACTTCATTCCTTTATGGTCTGAGAAGCTGCATGGTATGATTCTAATTCTTTTGAATTTGCTGAGACTTGCTTTATGGCCTAGTATGTGGTCAATCCTAGAGAAGGTTCCATGTACTGCTGAGAAGAATGTAAAACCTTTATCTGTAGGATTGAAAGTTCTGTATATATCTGTTAGATCCATTTGGGCTATAGTGTCGTTTAAATCTACTGTATCCTTGTTGATCTTCTGACCGGATGATCTGTCTATTTCTCTCTCTCCCTGCTTTTCAAATAATAAAAAAGCTCTCTTAGCTTTTGAAATAAAAACTAATAGTATATAATTTAAAAAAAATTGTAGAAAATAGAGTTAAAATGTATGTTTATATGACACATGGCTCATTTTTTGTTGTAATGGTTAATTTACTTTTTCATTTCATCTGCTCATCACATATAAGCAGTGTTTTCTTTACCTAATGATGAAATTTAATACTTAAAAGTCCCTCTTGATAGAACACAGGATTTGTCTACTGAGGGTAGAAGTGGAAGGAACATAAAATACAAAGTGGGCAGCTCCCATTGAGCAAGTGGAGCTCAGTGTCATTTTAGTGTAGCAGATATCTCCTATATAATACAAGTCCTGTCATGGAGGACACATGTCATTGAACATTTGCCCAAATGCATAGAATGCACAACACCAGAAATGAACCCTAAGACCACTTAAGGACGTTGCATGATTATCATATGTCAGCATAGATTCATCAGTTGCAACAGATGTGCTATCCTCGTGGGAGACGTGAGCCACATATGGAGACAGGGATACATGTGATATCTCTGTATCTTCCTCTCCAATTTTTGTGAGCCAAAAAATTATCTAAAATATTTTAAAGGAAAAAGAATAGAGAAGGAACAAAGATGGGATCTCATTGGAGTGATGTCTGCATGTTACACCACAGTGATTTGATGTGGCAGCAGACTAGAGTTTAATGAGAAGAATGGTTGTCTGCCTACCACATGCTCTGTGTATCACAACTTCAGGCTATATATTTTTTGTATCTCATTTCATCTTCTCAACAATCCAATATTACTAGTACTAATGGTTGAAGAAGCCGGAACTCATAGACAGGGGACCCAGACTCTGTGCTTGCAAAGCTACGCTGTTGACTACTACTGCTGCTAGCAAGACACCTGACTACCCCTGTGTTCAAGGAAGAGCAGAAACAAGTGTAACCATCAGTGGTTCCTCACCAAGTTTCCATTTGGGGCTGCAGGTTTATATTGACATCATAAATCCTAGGATGGAAGTAATTTTGAAAGGTCACCTAATCCTGTCACCCTGTCTTAAACTTTCCTGACAGATGAGTAGCTACCTTAATTCTCTACCCCTTCAAAGGAAAGTACATCTTCTTTCTGTCCCATATTCCTGGATTTAACAATCCCCAGTGCAGGAAATCTCATCTTTTTTTATAGCATAAATCCCACTCAATGCTATTTAAGCTTGTTGCCTTTTGCTTGGCTTCTTGAAAACAGGTAGAGATGTCTAAATAACAGAATTTCTTATACTTGCACTTAAAGACAGATACTAAAAATGTCCCTTCTTCAAACTACAATTCATATGCTTTTAAATTTCACTACTGATATCTAGTTTCCAACAGCATATTTGTCTTTTAGTTTTTTTCTTAGTATTATGTTTCTTCTTTTTTTATTTTGTCACTAGTAGACTGACATCAGAGATTTTACTTTGCTTTTGGTGGCTTTTCATGAGACCTTCATTTTAAAAAGTTGCTGTGGGATCTCCGTCAACAGCGTCATAACACTATACTTTTCCCCATTTTGTGATTCGCTTCCAATTCCTTGCTTTCTTTCAATGACTTAATCAAATGCATACGAATACAGCAACCCTCAGTGGGTGAGGAAGTCTGCCAGTGCCAGTGCAAATGTCCTAGCTGACCCCTCATTAGGTAAGGATGCGTTTTGAAACTCTGCTTACCTTCCCTTCTTTTTTAATCTCCTGCATGTCTGTAGTCCCATTTGATTCACATTGTGTAGCTAATAGAGCTTCATTTCTACTCAATGTTTCCATCTTAAATTGAAATGGGATTAATGCAGTGAGAAGTTCTTTCTTTTTAAATGATTAGGTTAATAATCTGGAAATTATGGCTTCCCAAATAAGCCATCCCCAAAGCTCCTATCAGAATATTTATTCCATTTTTTAGCACTGTTTTGCCTGTCTTCAGATTTCCAAATCATTAATATACTGCTCACGTGATTTATAATTATGAATATGATTTATCTTCTTTGTGCTTTACTTTGAAAACACTGGAGATCATCTCAATTGATTTGACAACCGTAGATCTTTCCAGAGGTCACATTGTAATATGGCATTTGTCATCAATCATGGCTTTAATTAAAACTTGAATTATAGCTCAGTAAACTTTCTCTTCTGCTGGTAATTTCTAAGTATTTTACTCCTGGTCTTAGTCTTAAAATGTATTAAAATCAGAGTAATCTTTATTATATAGTTTAAGTTTTACATTTCCTTGCATTCCTTGGTATTTTGTTTTATAAAAAACAAATATAACCATTAAAATATAAATGATATTTTCCTTGTAGTCAGAATACTCCCCGTTAATAAAAACAATATAAATC